>NC_090265.1:263874643-264474643 GCF_040414725.1 Anabrus simplex | reverse complement strand
ATTTGCCTGGTGCGAGGATGGGGAAACCACGGAAAACCATATTCAGCGATGCCGTCAGTGGGGTTCGAACCCACTTTTTCTCGAATGCAAGCCTTCAAGGCTCGAAGGATTCTATATTTACAAAAGATGACAGTTCATTGCATAAGTCTAATGTTCTTCTTCTTCTCCTTCTTCTTCTTCTTCATCTGTTTACCCTCCAGGGTCGGTTTTTCCCTCGAACTCAGCGAGGGATCCCACCTCTACCGCCTCTAGGGCAGTGTCGTGGAGCTTCAGACTCCAGGTCGGGAGATACAACTGAGGAGGATGATCAGTGCCTCGCCCAGGCGGCCTCACCTGCTATGCTGAGCAGGTGCCTTGCGGGGGGGATGGGAAGAGTGGAAGAGATAGGCAAGGAAGAGGGAAGGAAGCGGACGTGGCCTTAAGTTAGGTACCATTCCTGCATTTGCCTGGAGGGGAAGTGGTAAACCACGGAAAACCCACTTCCAGGTTGGCTGAGGTGGGAGTCGAATCCACCTCCACTCAGTTGACCTCTCGAGGCTTAGTGGATCCCGTTCCAGCCCTCATACCACTCTTCAAATTTCGTGGCAGAGCCGGGAATCGAATCCTGGCCTGCGCGGGTGGCAGCTAATCACACTAACCACTACACCACAGAGGCGGACTAAGCCTAATCTAATTGACAGAATTTGGATCATGCCCATTGCTCCTCGACTTTACAGGGAACTGGTCAGTTGATAACCTCTCTTACATTTACCCAAGTAAGATGTAGTTGAAAATGGCACTAATGGAGCAGAGATATATTGTTTAGTCAGATAAAGCCAATAACATTATTATTATTATTATTATTATTATAATCAAAATCAACTTTCATCTGTTAGGTCGAGTTACGTACTTACAGCACGTATTGGCCATTTTTATTGTGTACTTAACATCTCTTCAACACGTACCATACGTACGTAATACGACCTAATAGGTTGAAAGTCGATTTCGGTTACAATGTTGTCGTGAAAATTCAGTATTCATTGACTTGGCCCATAACGGGCGACCTGCACGCACTCTACACTGTGACGGCGGTAGTGCCAGGCGTGTAGCTTAGATTTTTTTCAACAGAACAAATGTGATCTAGGCCACAATAGCTCAATTGGTAGAGCAACCGATGGAAAATTGGGACGTTGTGGGTTCGGATAACGTTGGTGTGCGGTTGGCCATTTTTTTCTGTACTTACTCTTCAACCCTTACTATACGTAGCCTACGTCATAGATTGAACATCGATTTTCATTAAAATGTTGTCGTAAAAATTCAACAATAATAATATTTTCCTCAGCTACTGTGTGCTAACAATATGATTTGATGCCATCTTGCCTGCCGGCGCGTCAATTCCGACGTTCTCTTTTACCCTGAAAGATGGCAGAGGGAACCAAATCTCTCTTGGGCGATCTATGGCTGAGTTTTCATTTTTACGAGTAAACACTAAATGCTGTAGGTTACGAGATTTCTTTATTATGCCTATATCGTACGGCATGAAGAGTAGAGCGGACTTTATTCCACCCTTAAATATGACTACCGCTGACGGATTTGAATCTGCGCTCTTTGGATCTACTCTACCATTGATTCACAAAGGAAACTGTAAAGTTGATGAAGTGGTGGTGATACTCTATTTTAAAGGAAATGGGAATTGTGGTCAGCACTCCTCGTTGTTTACTGTGCTTGTTCAGTTAAGCGGCACTGACATCAAGGGTTCGTCAGGTCCACATTTTATTTGCTAGACGTTTGCCTTATTAGTTGGGGTCGGCACTAATGTGAATTAAAGTCAGTTTTACAGACGGATGTCCTTCCTGACGTCAACACTGTGTGAAGGAATGTGTTAACTATTGGGTGTTACTGTGGTTGTTGATGTGATGTGTAAATGAACTGGCATGAAGATGAAGAAAAACACCCAGTCCTTCAACCAGGGGAATTTACCGGACGCAGGAAAATTTCCAGCCCGGCCGAGATTCTAACCCAAGACTCTCTGAACCGAAGACCATTATGGTGACCATTCAGCAAGAGAGCCGGAGCATTGCAGACCCTATATTTATAGTGGCTTGAAATAAAGGGGGCTATCTCAGGATATACTTGAAATTGTTATAGAAGCGAGGAACACGTACAATGAGGGCATCTCAGGATAGAAGCACTCTGGTGAGTGAGATTTGAGGGTGTAGAGCAGCTCCCACATGTGTGTACACTACACCCACTGCTTGACCGCTCTGCAAACGGTGAGTCTTCACTGTGCAGACAAACAGCCTCGGGTCGTGTTCACTGACCGGTGTGATGACCTCTTCCTCAGAGCTCCCGGCTACCTGCACTGCTTCCTTTTCTCTCGGGTTGCTTACCTGTTTGAAGTCGTCTCTAGAGGAAGTTATCATACTGCTTCCTTCAGGAAGACTTCACGATTTTGAACGTTCCTCTTCGTGAAGAGTATAAGGTGCAAAGTGTATGGTGTCCACCCATAGACAAAATTGAGTTTCATGCGATTTCGTGTAGTTTTGCTGTGAAATCAATTTTTTTTCAAACAACGTGTTTTCCTAGTGTTTTTCAAACCAGGTGTTTTCCTAGTGTAAATGAGTTTTGAAAATTAACTGTCGTTTCAAATCGTATTTCGTCCATCGAAATAATCGAAGCAAACCGTGTTATGTCTACGGACATATTTTGTTACGTTTGATGAAATGAAAGTTCGTTGTATTCTTTATTATTATTATTATTATTATTATTATTATTATTATTATTATTATTATTATTATTATTATTATTATTATTATTATTGCTATTGGCTTTACGTCGCACCGACACAGATAGGTCTTATGGCGACAATGGCATAGGAAAGGAGGTCTTATGGTGACAATGGGATAGGAAAGGCCTGGGAGTTGGAAGGAAGCGGCCGTGGGCTTAAGGTACAGCCCCTCCATTTGCCTGGTGTGAAAATGGGAAACCACGGAAAACTATCTTCAGGGCTGCCGACAGTGGGATTCGAACTCATTGTCTCCCGGATGCAAGCTCACAGCCGCGCGCCTCTAACTTGCCCGGTCGTTGTACTCTCTTGCTGGACTTTCTACAAATTAGGTACACTTCGCGTACGACAACACTGGATTGCTGTAAGATGATGGAGCAAGATCTCGCTGTAGGCGAGCTCTCAAAAGGAAGCGGAAAGAAGCAGAAGAAAGAGCAAAATGCACGCCAGCCAAAATCTGAGGTACGGTACGTGACAAATATATTTCCAATCATATGACCTCACCTACCAGGTGCAAGCATTTTAAATTTGGTTTCATTAAGGCTGCCATGACGTCAATTTCAATGTTCCATTGTACTCCATTAGATGGCAGCGTAAACTGCGTCACTGTTGGGCGATCTATGGCTGAGTTTAATTCATTTTTTCGGGTAAGCGCGATATATATTTTCCTTTCCAACATGCTTGAAAACGTAACAGTGAACGTCCGTAAACGAAAGCAGCCTACCCTTACTAGGGTTGAAGAAAAATAAAAAATATTTTACACACGCTATCTGCAGGGTCTGTCTTATAACCCTAGACCGTCCAGCGACGAGTTTACTCTCCCAGACCTAAGCAGCTGTACGGGAGGCGCACGCATAGTTCTTGACCTTGCAAGCAGCCTGCACGTGTTCGACCTGGCAAGCATCAGTCGCCAGTCTGAATCTCAGCTGTTAACATGGTCAGTCAGTTATCATTGCAACACCGTATTTTCGTATCTAAAAGTTATTTTAAGTACGAGTCGGCTCGACGGGTAGGCGATAAATTTGTTCAGCAATTTCCTGGTGAAGTGCCACCATCATGAGCACAGATTCACGTAATTGTAAATAAATTTGAAACTATTGGGTCAGTGCTCAATAAAAAACATGAGCGCACACGAATAGTTTTAACAGAGGAAAAGTGAATCTTGAACGGTAACCGAATAAATCACTCTCAAAATTAGAACAAGTAGGCATTTCGGTTTCTTTTGCATACAGAGCTACAACGCTGTTACATATCAAATCGTACAGGTTTACACGGGCCCATTGCTTAAATCCTGTCATAACTCTCGCTATGGGTGTGCAGAAAATCCTAATGGTGTTTATGAAATCCCTCATTATGAAGGATGACACTTCCAGCATCTTTTATAAGGTAAGATTGCATATAAGATTGTATACACACTTAAAGCAGGGCGGCCGGGCACGACGTAAGTTGGGCTGAGGCAGCTGCTGAAGTGCACAGTAGAAACATCGTCGGGGTTTATAAGCGAGACGTTGTATAATACACAATAGGATCTTTTAAAAACATTCGATTCCTTCAGTTATAACCTTCTTCGTGGTCTTTTCCCCAGTTAATTGGGATTGGCACATGTCTGGATTTAGCGCAGTAGTACGGCCAACTCCATATTACGCCAATCAACTGTATGTAGGGCAGTGTATTCATTACTGCGTGTTTCTGTGGTGGTTAGCAGTAAGATATGTTGTGCGTAAACGTTGAAAAGTGTATTAGGACGAACACAAAAGGCCTACCCAGTCCGCGAAACAGAATAATGAACCATACACAGTTAAAATCCTCGGCCTGCCGTGGGATCGAACGTGGGGCCCTCTGAATTGAAAACCAGTGCGCTGATCATTCAGCTAAGGAGCCGGACTTTCTGTTACCTGTTATCCCATTGCCATACTTTGCGGATAAACCCGTATTATATCTGAAGTATTTTTTTCCGATTTTCGCAAATCCAATTCTGAACTGATTTTATTTTGCATGGCTCCTGGATCCATGCATAACGCACAACTACAAATTTACGGAATAGTGATTACCTGCCTGGTTTGGGCATAATCAGCCTTTTGTTTCCCCAGGTAAAGTTTTTTGTTTTGTTTCATTGTAGGTATATAATACGCTTTGCAGTGGAGGGGGGGTGGGGGGACGTGGGGTGGAGTACCTTCACACCCGCCGTCAACCAGCGCTATCAAAAGTTAGTCCGAAGTGGCGCTCAATCACTGTCCCAGTGGCCTCCTCAGGATAATAATAATAATAATAATAATAATAATAATAATAATAATAATAATAATAATAATAATAATAATAATTGTTTTCCTAACACGACTATCGTTTTCTGTAATTTATCAACTATTCAATGGCATACATAGCCTAACAAGCGTCGCTTTCCGTATTCTTCTGTATCTGTGCATATTCTCCCAGATGACGATCGTATTAGAAATTACTCCAATTGCCTCTGTTCTATATTGTCACCCATATCCGTGATAATAATTAATAATGCTATTGTTTTAACGTCTCGCTAACTACTTTTGACGGTTTTCGGAGACGCCGAGGTGCCGGAAATTTGTCCCGCAAGAGTTCTTTTTACGTGCCAGTAAATCTACCGACACGAGGCTGACGTAATTGAACACTTTCAAATAGCACTGGACTGGAGTCAGGATCGAACCTGCCAAGTTGGGCTCAGAAGACCAGCGTCTCAACCGTCTGAGCCACTCAGCCCGGCACATATCCGCAATATTTTCATCCTTGAGCATCTATTCGAAACCCCTCCCATGGACTCGTAGCCTGTGTAACGTGTGTGGCATTCATAGGTCTACAGTTGTGCCTAATGTAATTTCAACTTGATTGTTCTATTTTCCCGTCATTCGCCTCTGAATCCCTACTTTCCTTTACCACATTTTAGGGCCTATTCCTTTTCTTTACCTCTTTCGTAATGGATTTGCGATGGTTAATTCTTTGCTGACCGGGCGATATTATGTTTGTAAAGTTTAGATCGTTTCAGCCTTCCGCGGTATTCGGTTTGTAAAGCTTAATTCTTTTTGGGACTTTGGCGGTATTAGGTTTGTAAAGCTAAATTCGTTTCAGACTCTGTAGAAGCAAAGCAAAGTCATCTCCGTACAGGCCATGGAGGCCCTTGGGGGGTGGAATGTAAAGGCTTCCACTATCCGTAACCTCGGCACTTGATGGGTAGAGTGGTTAGCTCTACGCCCGGTCGCCTTTGCCCCCAGGAATTAACCTGGTACTCATTTTTGCTATAGGCTGAGTGAACCTCAGGGCCATGTGCACCTCCGGAAGGGGAAGATTTGACGGAGATTTGAACCCACGTCTTTCCGGGTGTACCGAGCACGCCTTTTCCGCCTCGGCCAGGCAGCCCCTTTTCAGACTCGGTGGTATTCAATTTGTAAAGGTTAGTTCTTTTCCAGACTTTGGCGGTGTTAGGTTTGTAAAGCTTTAGCTCTGGTCAAACTCTGGTGGTATTCGATTTGCGAGGTCTACTTTTTTTTCGAGCCAGCGTTATCGTGTTTGCGAGGCTCCCTTCTGTGGTGGTATTTCATTTGCTAGTCTGTTTGTAACTTTTTCTTCAGTCATCGCACTAACGATCTCCATCTTAAATCCTTTAAGCCCCTCCATCAGTTAAATACACCCTCCCAGCCTTACGGACAAATATTAGGACATCAGCGTCTAAAGAGGTGCAGTTGCATTATTTGCTTCTGCAGAAGAGGTGTTTTGATAGCCAAGATTTTGCACATGATAAGCGATCTTCCTTATCTTTATTAAAAGTTCACTTTTCCCGTTACCCCAGTGGTGGAGCAGCTGGAACTGCTGGAATAACAGGAGCAGCGAGCGAACTCGATCCGACCACGCCTAAATAAACAGCGGGGCCGCTCGAGCAAACAGCACGGCGCGGCCAGCGTGGGACCGGCCTGCCTGCTCCATGTGAACAGTGAACTTCGATGCTTCACCAATTTGGGCGATTCGTCTCCTTTTTATGCTAGTCAATCCTTCTAGCATATATGCGATTTCTCAAGGGAAGAAACAAGTGGGAATTCGGGAATTAAGCTCTGAAGAATTCACATCGTGTGAATGATTTGTTTGTATTGAGATTGGCTAAGTTCCTCAGTTCGCTGGACACTCGTCTTCTATGGTCAAGGTTTTAGGTTCGAATACCAACACGGTCAGTTTGCTGTATATTGAAGATTGCTTGAAAGGAGAGACGTACAGGTAGATTTGGTGGCGCGTTAAAGAATCTCTCTTTTCAGGGAAATATTCGGGCACTCTGGCCTCTTGAAAACGACGGTCATTAAACGTGTAGATTTATTATGGCATTGTACTGACAACATTGTTGAGTGCAGAGACATTGTGCTGTGCGGTATGGGCTGCAAAACTGGTGGCAACTATGCATACAGTCCTATACAGTACTCATTGTTGGGAGACTGGTTCCCACCACAGCCGGCAGACATTGATGAGTGAATATTATTATTATTATTATTATTATTATTATTATTATTATTATTATTATTATTATTATTATTATCTTAATCTGTTTATCCTCCAGGGTTGGTTTTTCCCTCGGACTCAGCGAGGGATCCCACCTCTACCGCCTCAAGTGCAGTGTCCTGGAGCTTCAGACTTTGGGTCGGGGATACAACTGGGGAGGAGGACTAGTACCTCGCCCAGGCGGCCTCACCTGCTATGCTGAACAGGGGCCTTGTGGCGAATGGGAAGATTAGATGGGATAGACAAGGAAGAGGGAAGGAAGCGGCCGTGGCCTTAAGTGAGGTACCATCCCGGCATTCGCCTGGAGGAGAAGTGGGAAACCACGGAAAACCACTTCCAGGATGTCTGAGGTGGGAATGGAACCCCCTGTACTCAAGTGACCTCTCGAGGCTGATTGGACCCGTTCCAGCCCTCGTACAACTTTTCAAATTTCGTGACAGAGCCGGGAATCGAACCCTGGCCTCCGGGGGTGGCAGCTAATCACACTAACCACTACACCACAGAGGTGGACATTTTAATAATAATAATAATAATAATAATAATAATAATAATAATAATAATATCATTTACAATTCGCTTTACATCGCACCGACACAGATAGACAAGGTCTTATGGTGAAGATGGGCTAGAGAAGGGCTAGGAGTGGGGAGAAATCGGCCGTGGCCTCAGTTGTACAGCCCCAGCATTTGCCTAGTGTGAAAGTGGGGAAACCACGGACAACCATCTTCAGGGCTTCCGACAGTGGAGTTCGAACCCACCATCTCCCAAATGCAGGCTCACAACTACGCGCCACTAACCGCACAGCCAGCTCGTTCGGTTTATTATTATTATTATTATTATTATTATTATTATTATTATTATTATTATTATTATTATCTGAGAGAGGACGTGATCAGCGTAGTGGTTTAGTTACCGGATTTTCATCCAAACGGCCTAGGTTCGAATCCTGGTGGATTTTTAGGCCCTAATTGGAATTATCAGTTGAAATATCGCACGGCACATGGAAGAATATCCGACCTTAAACATCCGGTTAGAATGAGCCTGGATGGCTCCAGTGATCCAAGGAATATCTGGGATAGATTGAATAAAGTTTTGTTTATCCCGCCATGAGTGCTAAGGAACAAGAACAAGGCGCATCACTGCAAACATCGCTACTCTCTCTAATGGTGGTGATTATTGTTTTAACAGGAATTAAGGTAGGATAAGTACAGTGCTATTATCCGCCGTCCACAGAGGCCTGGATTTGATGGCCGGTACTGCCAGAAATTTAAGAATGGCAGGAGGTCTGGTATGTGTTTATAATGGTATATCCCGCTCAACTCCATTGGGAGTGTGCCTTAAAAGAGCTGCACCACCTCGATGAATACAAGGACCCTAGTTTAGTCCGATTCCATGGCTAAATGGTTAGCGTGGTGGCCTTTAGTATCACGAGTCCCGGGCTCGATTCCAGGCAGGACCGGGAATTTTAACCATAATTGGTTAATTCCACTGCCACGGGGGCTGGGTATATGTGTCGTCCTTTTCATCCTCATCAGAACGCGCAGATCGCCTACGGGAGGCAAATCGAAAGACCTGCATCTGGCTAGCCTAACTTGTCCTCGGAAAAGCCATACGCCATTTCATTTCAGTGGTTAGGTCTATGAGATACCGGGTTCAATTCCTGTCCGGGTTGAGGATTTTTACCTTCATTGATTATTTCCTTGGCTCGGAGACTGGATTTTTCTGCCGTCTTCTACATTATGTCTCATCTTACATAGGGCTTCAACCTCACATACGCGCAAGTTGCCCACTGGAATCATCTCGAAAGGCCGTCATCAGGCCTCTCCGGAGGGCACATGCCATTATTATAGTAATCGAGAGAGAAGAAGGAATAGTCTTACAGTTAGGAAAAATAAGGTATTGGCGAAAGAAACGCAAGGAACACGGAGCACGTGAAAATCAAATGGGCTCTCTCCGTACCTCGTAAACCTAATACCGTCCGGACGGGAGGAGAACAAGAGTTTACGGACGTGACATCTGAGTTACATCGACGCTGACTTCTCACCAAGCAGGTCGTAGTTCAAATCCTGGCTAATGCACGTGGCTTAAAAAAAAGTCACATCCTTCTGGTTCGATTCTATATAAAACTAGAGATTCTGTGGCTATTATCACGATACGAGTACCAGAATTATAGATTTTTTCTCATTTTAAAGGGAAGAGTTAACCAGGGTAGGTTGGGTCGGAAATACACTGACTGACAGAGAAAATGCAACACCAAGAAGGAGTGGTCAGAACTTTATGCCAATTGCAGGGTAGACTGACGTCACTGAGGTATGCTCATGATGTGAAATGCGCCGCTGTGCTGCGCACGTAGCGAACGATAAATGGGACTCGGCGTTGGCGAATGGCCCACTTCGTACCGTGATTTCTCAGCCGACAGTCATTGTAGAACGTGTTGTCGTATGCCACAGGACACGTGTATAGCTAAGAATGCCAGGCCGCCGTCAACGGAGGCATTTCCAGCAGACAGACGACTTTACGAGGGGTATGGTGATCGGGCTGGGAAGGGCAGGTTGGTCGCTTCGTCAAATCGCAGCCGATACCCATAGGGATGTGTCCACGGTGCAGCGCCTGTGGCGAAGATGGTTGGCGCAGGGACATGTGGCACGTGCGAGGGGTCCAGGCGCAGCCCGAGTGACGTCAGCACGCGAGGATCGGCGCATCCGCCGCCAAGCGGTGGCAGCCCCGCACGCCACGTCAACCGCCATTCTTCAGCATGTGCAAGACACCCTGGCTGTTCCAATATCGACCAGAACAATTTCCCGTCGATTGGTTGAAGGAGGCCTGCACTCCCGGCGTCCGCTCAGAAGACTACCATTGACTCCACAGCATAGACGTGCACGCCTGGCATGGTACCGGGCTAGAGCGACTTGGATGAGGGAATGGCGGAACGTCGTGTTCTCCGATGAGTCACGCTTCTGTTCTGTCAGTGATAGTCACCGCAGACGCGTGTGGCGTCGGCGTGGAGAAAGGTCAAATCCGGCAGTAACTGTGGAGCGCCCTACCGCTAGACAACGCGGCATCATGGTTTGGGGCGCTATTGCGTATGATTCCACGTCACCTCTAGTGCGTATTCAAGGCACGTTAAATGCCCACCGCTACGTGCAGCATGTGCTGAGGCCGGTGGCACTCCCGTACCTTCAGGGGCTGCCCAATGCTCTGTTTCAGCAGGATAATGCCCGCCCACACACTGCTCGCATCTCCCAACAGGCTCTACGAGGTGTACAGATGCTTCCGTGGCCAGCGTACTCTCCGGATCTCTCACCAGTCGAACACGTGTGGGATCTCATTGGACGCCGTTTGCAAACTCTGCTCCAGCCTCGTACGTACGACCAACTGTGGCAAATGGTTGACAGAGAATGGAGAACCATCCCTCAAGACACCATCCGCACTCTTATTGACTCTGTACCTCGACGTGTTTCTGCGTGCATCGCCGCTCGCGGTGGTCCTACATCCTACTGAGTCGATGCCGTGCGCATTGTGTAACCTGCATATCGGTTTGAAATAAACATCAATTATTCGTCCGTGCCGTCTCTGTTTTTTTCCCCAACTTTCATCCCTTTCGAACCACTCCTCCTTGGTGTTGCATTTGCTCTGTCAGTCAGTGTATGATGAAATTATGGGTCCTGTCACAAATAAGTGGAAGCAATGTGAGACTCAGATAGGGACCCCGTGGTGGCGAACCTCCGGATCCCAGCAAGAGTCCCTGAGGAATATCCATTTTAGTCACCTTTTTGCGATAGACAGGGAATACTGTGGATGTTGACTTCATTGTCCCTACCTCTGTTGTGCAGAGCAGAATTTAGGCGTTGGAGCAAAGAACAGACTGTACGTAGCAGGATGCTACAACGTAGCAGAATTTCATACTGCACATCCTACTATAATACGATTTAAGGCAATCGTCGAAAAACATTTGGTGACAATTGCCTAAAAACATTTGTTCAATCTCTCTTCTTTTCTTCCTCGAGAGTAAATGTTTATTTTAGTTTGAATCCACTTTCGTTGACAATTCAGTTTAAAAAGGAAAGTAAATAGTTGTATCCTCGACATTATCAGTTAATTATTACTTGAGCTGAAATTATTCCCGCATGTTCTATAATGTTATCATCGTCTGCCTTTCATAATTCAAAAGTGTTCCTGTTCTGTACTTTTTTATCCCTATACTGTACTCAAGGAAAAAAAAGGAGCTTGGTAAACGGAGGAACGACTGCAAACCTTGCGGGTACGTTACATTATTTAGTGAATACATTTGATTATTATAGGCCGACTCCTTATAGCATTTAAAGGTAAGCAAATAACTTACTTTTAAAAGGTAACCGAATGTATGAGCGTAATACTGAAAGAAGCGTTCTGATATTTCTTAGAGGGAGGTCTGATTACTACCTACATGAGTGGGAAGAAGGGAGTAGGGGTTATGGTTGCCATGGAAAGTGGGCGGGCCCAGTGCGGTTGCCATGGAGATAATCCTGCTGGCCGACTGGTGTTGCTTGGAGTTGCCAAACCACTCACTTCTGAGCGTTCTGAACGAACGAAAAATTGAGCCATAAGCTAGGGGAAGGAGAAAGGAATACAGGAATGTGGCAACACCGTGCAGTGGCACGTCCACTGCTCCTCCCTCCAACCCTATCTGTCAGAGTGCTTCCTTCAATATTACAGGTAGCCTATAGTATATTTCATATAGTCTACGAGTGTTCGAAAAAACGTGGACATCACAGTAAGCAATATGGATTTATTGCACACACTTCAAGACACACAGCACTTACCAATAATGTTTATAATAATGTATCCAAATCAATCCATGTCTTTACAATACACATTCGAAATTATATCCTATTCAATAATGCATGCGGAAGCCATTTTTATTAGGTGTTTGAGGCTACTTTGTAGAGTACCTGTACACTAATCGCCACCGTAACATTGTTCTTTACTTCTTCCATTGTATACGGATTGCTTTAATAGACATTTATTTTAACGCACTCCGCAAAGGGGAGATAAATCAGGCGAACGCGGAGGCTACAGTCCTTTCGAACTCCCGTTCTACAATGTGTTTTACGTCGCACCGGCACGGATAGGTCTTATGGCGACGAAGGGCTAGGAAAGGGATAATAATGGGAAGGAAGCGACCGTGCCCTTATTTTACGGCACAGTCCGAGCATTTACCTGGCGTGAAAGTGTAGAAAGCATCTTTAGGACTGCCGAGAGTGGTGATCGAACTCACTATCTCCCGAATGCAAGCTGACAGCTACGTGACCCAAACCACGTAGCCACTCGCTCATTCCTTCGAAATGCGACTTTCACCGAATTGTTGTTATCGTCAAATTGTTAAGAACTGTAGAATCCGGACATCTCCGACAAAACTCGTCTGAAAAAAATGCTGGCGAAATAATTTTCGACAACGAACACTCGTTCGACATGTCTGTCAAGCAATAGAGAAAGTTACAGACTTACTGCAGATGTCGCATGACCGATAGACGACAGACGGCGTGTCTACGCGTTGTTCATACTCGTACAGTAGCCTACTATCTAGTGCTAGATGTAATAATTGCGATTCAAGTTATAACAACGTTTAGTTAGATGTGCGCGACTTTTTGATCGCTTTGTAAATTGTTGTTTACCACTTTTTACTTAACTTATCGGAAGTTGCGAAATAGTTCGATAATAGCAGAATTAGTTGATGATGATAGGAGATATCTGCTCGGTGGGCTGGCAACGCTGCTACCAGCAACTTATTTGTGGATAATAAAGTTAGTATGTCCGCCGTCATTGTATCTTCACCGAGTATAGTAGGCTTCTGCTTATACTAGCCGTGCACTTCTACATTCGGGAGACGGATGGGCTGGTCCCCATCGTCCATGGTTTCCCATTTTCTTGCACTAAGCCGAATACCGGGACAGGTCCTTTTATAGGCCATGGTCACCTTCCCCTCACCCTTCTCCGCATCACATTCACCGTAACAAATCTCCTGGCTTGAGAGAGGGAGTCAACCTTTAAGGGGGCCCGCCGCTCCCCTTGAGGGTACCGAATAAAAACGTGAACCAAAGGTCTCGACCCTGAGTCAAGGAGCTGGACGTTGTTCATTTTTAAAACACAGTGTTTCCAAAAGTAAAGCAAAAAAGATGGGTAGGCCTACTTTCTTAACTCCTCCTGAAAGCAAAGGATTTTTTCCTAGACGTCGAATCTCCATGAGATTTGATGTAGATTTTAGAAAAACATCAAATTTGAAAGTACGATCTTTTGTGGGGGTTTTCCTCTGCAGTCTCCTTCAGTTTTTAAATAAATTTGAGCATTTTGATCGTGGAAATTGTGGAAACCATTAAGTGGATCACCTAATTAAGAAATATGAGGTCAAAGAAAATAGCCTGTCCGAGGCAGTAAATAATGCAACTCGAACAACAAACGTTATGCTTATTGGAGGGCAGTGTTGCACGCCACGCCCACTGTTCTGACTGGAGCATAAACCTTTCCACCAAAATGCAAATATCTCTAGGAAAAAATCACTGGTTTTTGCATGAAAATTGATGCAAATTGATTTTGTCAAATGAATCCAAAAAAAGAAAAAGTGAAAATATTTATAATTAAAAGCACTTGACGAACAAGAATATGTAAGCAAAGAATTGTTTGAACTACACTGGGACGTGGGACTGACAACATAGAAAAACGGATCATCCTTCGAAATGCTCTGGGGAAGGAGATCGTGGACAAGTCCTCATTCGATGGTCAAACATCAAGAATGTTCCTGGCCTGAAACTTTCTGATGCAGACCGACTGGCCTAGGACTGCAAGACGGGATAAAACTTCCCAGAATTTAGGCAACGTTAAGAGAGAGGAGTATGTTAGATAAAGCAGCCGCTCCCCTTCACATCCCAGTTCCAGTCAATTACAAGTACAGAATCTGTAGTGTCCAGGTTAGGTTTCCAGACACATGCAAGTACGCGAGAGCGTTACACAACACCAAAATATCTGATACGGACCACTCTTTACTTTTGAAGAGAATTGTCCTGATAGAATTCTGTAAAAGTTAGGACCTGTTGTTCATAGCATTCCCAGCGCGCTTTTACACGTGGTCTCCAGGAACAGTTGATGAATCCAGCCTCTTTATAAGGAATGGTAGGCAAGACGCAAAGGCCTTACCATTAATCATTACGACAGTAATTGTCTGTACGGGAAGATTATCATGTATTACGCTGCACATACTACAAGAGATGTTGTTGATAGTTTGTTACTGGTATGGTTAGTATTCACTAATTGCACCTTCTTCTGACAATATCTCTGCAGACTATAAGGAAATTCTTCGAATTTTACGTTTCAACTGAGATACCGTCCATTACCAACCAATGCTTGTCCGTTCGCTAAGAAGAATTTCCATGACATAAAAACTTCACATGAAGTATTCTGACCTAACTCATATTTTTTCTGCAGAGAGCAATGAACGAAAGTCTCGTTGTAAGAAGTGAGGAGAGGAAACGACAAGTACTGTCATGCATGGAAGTACTGTATTTTCTCTTTTATCAAAGCGACGCAGACTGATCAGTCTTACGTGTGCAAACACATTTCATGCCATCGCATGATCAAGTTAGATCAGCCGACTATATTGATTTCATTTACATTATCGGTTTTTACATCCCATTAACTACTGTTACACTTTTCGCTGACGCCGAGATGCAGGAAGCTTTCTCCCGCAAGAGTTCTTTCATTGCAGCTAAATCTACCAACCCAACGCACCTTCAAATACCACAGGACTGAGCAGGGATCGAACCCTCCAACTGAGATTTTCACCGTCTGATACACTCATTTCGGGAGTATTTCTACTAGTAGTAACTGTAGTAGTAGTAGTAGTAGTAGTAGTAAACAAACCAAAACAAACCCCATGGCACTACAGCACTTGAAGGGTCTTGGCCTACCAAGCGACCGCTGCTCAGCCCGAAGGCCTGCAGAGTACGAGGTGTCGTGTGGTCAACACGACGAATCCTCTCGCCCATTATTCTTGGCTTTCTAGACCGGGACCGCTATCTCACTGTCAGATAGCTCCTGAATTCTAATCACGTAGGCTGAGTGGACCTCGAACCAGCCCTCAGGTCCAGGTAAAAATCCCTGACCTGGCCGGGAATCGAACCCGGAGCCTCCGGTTAAGAGACAGGCGCGCTACCCCTACACCACGGGGCCGGCAGCAGCAGCAGCAGCAGCAGTAGTAGTAGTAGTAGTAGTAGTAGTAGTAGTAGTAGTAGTAAAACCTAACGGCGTCTCTCGTATCCTAAGTTCGATGTACAGTATTGCCGTCTCTCAACTCCCCATTCCCTAATCCTCTCTTCTATCCATTTAATTATTAACTACATCTTTCGAAGGGTGTTCCAGCCTTTCGCTTTTTCTTTGTATTGTCAACAAAAGCAATTCCAAATTTTCTGAAGTGAGAGTACTTCCCTTCGATGGTCGTCTGGGGGCCAAGGTAGTCCAGCGAAATGCCGGTTCCAAGTCGGAATGTGCAAATTGTGAGGGTGAATTGCTAGTCACGTAGCCTTGGGCAAAAACACAGATGTCAAGTTGGTGGTTTTGATAAAAGTTCTATGATGGCCTATTCCAATAAGAAGGACGAGGACAGGTCCCCAGCGCCTTAAAGCAGGGTCATCTCGACTATTGCATGATGGCCGTGACAGAAAGGTCAGGTTGGATAGCTGCATCACACCAGTCTATGGAGCGGTGATCCCATTATCATTATCATCATCATCATCAACAACAATAACAACAACAACAACAACAACAAGGGTCAATACTTTCTCGTGGATCTCTTTGTGTTCAGTCATTGTGAAGCCCCTTTGTAATACTGGAAAATCTCCTTTCTAACGCTGGGCTTGTCCCAACCAAGGTCGTGACTTAAGATCCTTTATTTTGATCGCTCAACACTCAGTACTTGGTGAATTTTATGGCTTAAATTTCGTTGCAAAAGAAAACCTGCAAGTACACACCATTATAACCCTGGTCCCAATGTTCTAGGCTATCGCTAGAGTGATAAATTGGTAACGGCAGAGGCGCTTATACGGTAAAACAGGTTATGCGGAATTAGAGTAATACTATTAAAAGGCTTTCCATTATTTATTGATTTAGAGCGATTGTCCTCCAGAATTATTGTTGACAAACCATTAGAGGCTTTCCATTATTTATTGACTTAGAGTGATGTCCTTTAGTATTAGCAGTATTGAACGCTGAGCGTCAAAGTGAAAATTGTTTAATAAAATTTGTCATTGCAACCTTTTTTTCTTGCTAGTGGCTTTACGTCGCATCGACACAGATAGGTCTTATGGTGACGATGGTGACGATGGGATAGGAAAGGACTAGGAGTTGGAAGGAAGGGGCCGTGCCCTTAATTAGAGTGCAGCCCCAGCATTTGCCTGGTGTGAAAGTGGGAAACAACGGAAAACCATCTTCAGAACTACCGACACTCGGATGCTAGCTCACAGCTGCGCGCTCATAACCGCACGGGCAACTCGCCCGGTGCAACTCACTCTATCGTTTGCTTTCAGAGAAACAGCATTCACTTAATCATTCTTGAAAAGAGAATGAAAAGTGATGTGTAAGACATCGGATTAAAAATACGATTAATTCCAGTCTCCCTGCCTCGAGAAAGAGAACATAAGAAAATACTGTATAAGTCCCAATAACAATGAGTGTTGCATTATTTCCACAAACTGTGCCCAGCTGGCCTACCTTTCTCTGTCCTCTCTCGTTCTCTTTCCGCCTCCAACACTACTAGGTTCCTGTAGGCATGGTTCAACATATCTATCATGCTAGCAATTTTAACCCTGAACAAGTTTATTTTAAGCTTCTTGATTCATTCTGTATGGAAGACGTCATCTCTCGGGCGGGACTGTCAACACTGGTCTGTTTTCGACTGACTTTGCTGTACGAGAGTGGAAGTTCGGTAGACTCAGGACATCTTATTTATAAGTTAGAAACATGTAAATAAAGGCAGGAGGGTAAAGAAATATTTAGAAAGAAATAACATAAGATAAGAAGAAACTAGGGACAGAGAAATTTTTAGAAAGAGGGCAATAAGTATGGAAGGATTCCAAGGAAGATTGAACAAGAAGCGTGGTGCGAAGTGGTCTGAGGACAGAAAGAAAGAGCATAGTGAAAGGATGAAAGAATATTGGAAGGAGCGGAAGAGAAAACAACAAAGTATGAAGAACTGAATTGAAATTGGCACGTGGTCCTTAGCAGGCCTCATCGGAAAGAAGAAGAAGAAAGGCAGGTGGGTACTCGGAATAACGATATAAAGGCGAAGTCAGGAAAACTCGGTGGATGAAGCTATACGCCAAAACCAGTTTCGGTGGTGGATCATATCAGACGTCTGGAAGAGGATCGGTTACCAAAGAGATTAATTTACTCGGCTGTGGATGGTAAGAGAAGTAGACAGACACCAAGACGATGATGGTTAGGCTGGACTTTTAAGATTTAACTTTATGAGGTATGAAACTAAACGAGGCCTTAGAGCTAGAACACTAATAGAGGATTGTGAAGGCGTTTAGTTAATTGACAGAGGCTTGCATACTGAACGCTGAAAGGCATAACAGTCTATAATTAAGATGTATGTATGTTCTTCATTCATAGGCCTACGTTGCCAGTAAAATTACCTATATAAAGACATCTTATATCTATTGCAAGAAAATCAAAAAAGAAAAGTTATGAGGAAGGTTTGGGGTACTCGCTCTACCAAAGTCCAGGTCTCTCCAGCGAGCCGGGTCTCTTTGCCGGTGCGAAATTCAAGTCGCTTGGTTGAGGTGTGTACTTTAAGCCTCCTTCTCTTGAGGCGGGGTAATAGCTGTGGGCTTCACTCGAGATTCATGGCATCTTACGGCGGAGAAGCAGCTAGCTTAGGTACATGTCAGTTGTAACACTATTTAACACTCGAAGTGTTCAGCGCCATAGGCCAGGGGCTATAAGAAGGAAACATTATAGCCACTTGCACATTGTTTTGCTAATAATAATACCAATTTATGAAATCAATTGTAATAAAACGATTTATTTTATTTCTGGATTTCGGCATGCATAAAGTTTTTGGGAGTGATTCATTGATGGCGTGTGTAGAGTATGTTTTACGCTGCACGCGGAAAAATATTTAGGTCGCCCAGCATGAACACAGCGTCAAGCGCGAAGTACAATAATTTTGTATTTGGTTGTTCTGTACAAGTGGGTTTGCGTATAGTGGTGAAAGGCCTATAATGTGAATTTTTATAGCGTACCTCTTGGATTCTAGGTGAATTTGTCGCGAGTTCTCTGGCATTCTTCTTGAATATGATAGTGGTATACGTCGTGAGGAATATTTTCCCTCGTTTATCGTTGCTGTACCTACGCTAAGCCAGTGAAACTGTAAAACTTCGTCGACGGTAAAATACCCTCTAGATTTTTCTCATCCAGTTTAGGTTAGGTTAGGTTAGGTTAGGTTAGGTTATGTTAGGTTAGGTTAGGTTAGGTTAGGTTAGGTTAGGTTAGGTTAAGTTAGGTTAGGTTAAGTTAGGTTAGGTTAGGTTAGGTTAGGTTAGGTTAGGTATTTTAAGTTAAAAAACAAAAATTTAGTCCCAGTGTTTTCTGTAAAAGAAAATCTTACTGTACTATTATGAAGCGTTACACTCTGCTCTAGCTTAAGTTATGATGGTGCCGTCACTGCCGTGAATACCAATTTGGAACTATGTGCGAGTGTGTGGTTGAATAAATATTTCAAGTGATTTATAATTTAATACTTATTCTTCTCCCTTTTCTACCACTTTTACCACACCTGTGGGGTCGCGGGTGCGAACTGTGTCGAACAGGTGGATTTGGCCCTTTTTACGGCAAGATGCCCTTCCTGACGCCAACCCTGGAGGGAGGGATGTAATCACTATACCGTATTTCTGTGGTGGTTGGTAGTGTAGTGTGTTGTCTGAATATGAACAGTCTCTGGGCCAAAATAATGAATCAGATGCGATTAGAATCCCCGACCCTGTCAGGAAACGAACCCTGGACCCTCTGAACCGAAGGCCTCAACGTTGACCATTCAGCCAATGAGTCGAACAAGTTCTTTAATACCTAAATTATTTATTTATTTATTTATTTATTTATTTATTTATTTATTTATTTATTTATTTATTTATTTATTTATTTATATTCTAAGCCATGGCCTTCCTTATGCTCAGGCGGCTAGGGCTATACAATCTACCGGTGGTCCCTAACCCGTTAGAGGAGAGATCTTCACTCGGACTATGTGTGACTATGTGCTTCATTAATTTACCGATGTACTAGGAGCAAGGGATATTCGGGTAAGGGGAGATAACGGGGAAGAGACAGGAGATTATAAAATGGGCTTGGCAGATGTTAAAGAGGGAAGGTCAGAGGTTCAAGCAGGGCTGTTCATCAGGAATATTATTGCACGCAACATAGTTTCTGTTAGGCACGTAAATGGGCGAATGATGTGGGTAGATTTGGCATTTGGAGGAATTAGGACGAGAACTGCCTCACTTTATTTACCATATGAGGGTGCAGATGAGGATGAAATTGACAAGTTTTATGAATCATTGAGTGACATCATAGTCAGAGTCAGCAGCAAGGCTAGGATAGTGCTAATGGGCGATTTCAATGCGAGAGTTGGAAATAGAACAGAAGGATACGAAAGGGTGATTGGTAAATGTGGGGAAGCTGTGAAAGATAACGGGAATGAGAAGCGTATACTGGACTTCTGTGCTAGTACGGGTTTAGCAGTTACGAATACAGTCTTCAAGCATTGGAGGCTAGGGGTACCAGATCCACAATAGACTATAACTTAACCAACTTCGAATTCAGGAAATCTGTTAGGAATGTACGGGTTTTTTCTTGGATTTTTCGGTGGTACAGACCGCTATCTGATCTGTAGTGAACTAAGTATCTCTAGGCCTAGGAGAGAGAAAGTGAAATCTTTCTGCAGACGAATAAGTGTAGAAAATCTCCAGAACGAGGACATTAGAAGTACGTGGATATAATTAGTGAGAAGTTCCGAGCAGTGGACAGTAAGCAGTTTCAGAATAGAGAAAGAGAATGGGTGGCATACAGGGATGCTGTAGTAGAAACAGCAATGGAATGCCTAGGAACAACTGTGTGTAAAGATGGGAAAAAGCGAACATCTTGGTGGAATGATGAAGTGAGAGCAGCTTGCAAACGTAAAAAGAGGGCTTTTTATCAGAAATGGCTCCAAACAAGGGCTGATGCAGACAGGGAATCGTACATAGATTAAAGAAACAGAGCGAAACAAATAGTAGTAAACTAAAAAAAGTCGTGGGAAGATTTTGGTAATAACCTGGAAAGGCGAGGTCAGGCAGCAGGGAAGCCTTTCTGAACAGTAATAAAGAAGAATCTTAGGGACCATGTTGTGGTCACTACCAATATCTGGGCCAGGGCATCTTCTACAGTCCTTCAGCTGTGTCTTAAATCGCTGCTTTACTAAAATGTAATCGACCTGGCATTGTCCAAGTATAACGTGTTCGTGCATAGTGTTGAAATAATGCATTTGCAACCACCAGCTGATTGTAAGTGCAGAATTCCAATAAACTGTTTCCTCGTTCCGTGTGCCAAGCCCAAATTGGCCCACAACCATTCCATCTCTATTTACCCTCTCCAATAACAGCATTCCAGTCTCCAAGGAATATCATATTCTCATCTCCTTTAACACCTTTGATTAATTCTGTCAGATCATCGTAGAGACTCTTTCCACTTCTTAATCTTCGTGGGCAGTGGTTGGTATGTAGACTTGATTGATTACTGTGTCCCTTGGTTTAGTATCTAATTTCACTAAAATCAGTCTTCCACTCTGCTGAATGTATCCTTTACTCGGTGACCCATTTCCTTCGTCAGCACCACTCCTACTCCTCCTTCTCCTGGTTTGTCCATAATGGTTGCCGTGTGGATTATTCTGTAATCTCCACTCCAAACATCTCCATTATCAGGCCACCTCACTTCTGCTATTACTAACACATCTACATTCATCCCTCCAATCTCAAGCTTTAGGTTTTCCAACTTTCCACATTGTAGAAGTGATCGAAGGTTCCATGTTGCAATGCGTCTCCTACATTGAGCACTTGTACAAGCCCACACCGCCCGGAGATCCGATTACGGGGTAATCCAGAAAATTTTACGAGTACAGGTTTCATGATATGAGCCGCTATTCCTTGGGATATCCAGAGGATCCTTAATGCAGTGGTTTCCCGTTGCCTTCTGCATTCCATGCCGTTGAGGTTTCCTTGTTCGTTCATCCGCCTTTAGGGGTGATTTCTCACCTCAAGGACAAGAGAGTGCCCTGTACCTCCTCCACGCTTGAAAGAGGCAGACCACTTATACCGGTGGCCATTCGGTTGGACGCAGTTTAACGTCATACCCCAGACAGGGACTCAGGAAATCTTAATCATAAGTTAGACGTAACAGATATGAAAGTAGCAAGAATGATTGCTGGTACCAAAAGGTGGGAACAATGGCAGGAGGGTACTCGAAATGAGGAGATAAAGGCTAAGTTAGGAATGAACTCGATGGATGAAGCTGTACGCATAAACCGGCTTCGGTAGTGTGTTCATGTGAGGCAAATGGAGGAGGATAGGTTACCTAGGAGAATAATGGACTCTGTTATGGAGGGTAAGAGAATCAGAGGGAGACCAAGACGACGATGCTTAGACTCAGTTTCTAACGATTTAAGGATAAGAGGTATAGAACTAAATGAGGCCACAGCAGTAGTTACAAATAGAGGGTTGTGGCGACATTTAGTGGATTCACAGAGGCATGCAGACTGAACGCTGAAAGCCGTATTTATTTATTTATTTATTTATTTATTTATTTATTTATTTATTTATTTATTTTATTTATTTATTTATTTATTTATTTATTGTCTGATCTGTTTGCTTACTATATTTCACTTCCTTTATCAAGTGAGTTTGGAAATAGTTGGCTTTGGGAGAGTGGTGGGGTTGCGATTGCTTTACAGAATTGCAGCTTTGGTAACGAATGTGTTCACCGGACGTCATTGGTATGCATGCATTTATCTGTAAATTGTCATTGAAATCTTGTCCAGCTCTACCTGGGCTGGTGGGGAACGAGAGAAAGGACATGAGGCTGTAGTGTTTCCAGAAATGCCAGCAGCCAGCGCCTCTGTGCTGTAACTGCCTACCAAACGTTCTGGAACAATATTTGTGTTCCGGCAGCGGTCGGTAGTCCGCATGTTTGTCTTGGAGCGCGAGTCGGGTCACCGCCGAGAGAGAGCCAGAAATAGACTGGACCAACACGGTGCTGCCCACTTCTCTTTAGTCCGTGCATGGAAAGTACACGCAAGTACGCCCCTAGAGCTGCACATGGCGGTCAGTCGTCCCAAGCTTCTATCCTGTCACACCTTCCTTGTGCTTTACGACCCAGATTGTAGGCTCAACCGATTACACTCTAAATTGTTCCATATTGCGTATTTTATTTTCAATGGAAACCGATCAGTATATACATATGAACAGATTAATTTTAATTTTGGCAACGTGGATCGTCCTTTAAAGGTGCACTGCACTATAAAGGGAGCAATTAGCATTTTTTTTTGCTAGTTGCTTTACGTCGCACCGACACAGATAGGTCTTATGGCGACGATGGGACAGGAAAGGGGTAGGAGTGGGAAGGAAGCGTCCGTGGCCTTAATTAAGGTACAGCCCCAGAATTTGCCTCGTGTGAAAGTGGGAAACCACGGAAAACCATTTTTCAGGGCTGCCGACAGTGGGGTTCGAACCAACTATCTCCCGAATACTGGATACTGGCCGCACTTATGCGACTGCAGCGATCGAGCTCGGTGAATTAGCATTTAACTTCATACAGAAATCTGTATACATTTTTATCAGTATTTATTTATTTATTTAGCGTATGATGAATACAATATTATATGCAGTATATACAACTACCATCTCAAGTTCATAACTAAAGTTCCATGTCAAAATTTAATAGCCAGAAAAGAGCTTCGTTTGAGACACAGTTTAAGTCCTCTATAGAGCCTCTGTAACCACGCAAAGGACACTCAAATGCAATGTGATCCACTGTCTGCTCCCCTTGTCCGCAGTCACATTGCGGTGATGTCTTCCATCCCCATTTGAAGAGAGTGGCTCCACATCTACCTTGGCCGGTCCTAATTCGATTTAGCATCCTCCACTGCCGTCTGGGAAGAGAAAAACCATCTGGGCACTTGCATGGGTTCTCAATGATATGATGATGTGGTAATGAGGATTGCTGTTGCCACTGTTCTTTCAAGGCGTCCGATACATTAAAGGAGGAGTCCAGTAAATTCATTGCAGTACGCCAAGAAGGGTGTCTGGATTTCAGTCGTTTAGCTGGGGTTTTTCTCTCGAACTCAGCGAGGGATCCCACCTCTACAGCCTCAAGGGCAGTGTCCTGGAGCGTCAGACTTTGGGCCGGAGGATACAACTGCGAAGGAGGACTAGTACCTCGCCCAGGTGCTCTCACCTGCTATGCTGAACATGGGTCTTGTAAGGGAATGGAAAGATTGGAAAGGATATACAAGGAAGAGGGAAGGAAGCGTTAAATTAACTACCAACCCGGCATTTGCCTGGAAGAGAAGTGAGAAACCACAGAAACCCGTTCGAAGATGGCTGAGGAGGGAATCGAACTCTCCTCTACTCAGTTAAACTCTCGAGGCTGAGTGAACACTGTTCCAGTCCTTGTACCACTTTTCAAATTTCGTGGCAGAGCCGGGAATGGAACCCGGGCCTCCAGGGGTAGCAGCTAATCACACTGACCACTACACCACAGAGTTGGACTTTGTCAGTAATAAAATTTATATCTTAAGGATCCTATTATTTACGTTAAGAAGCAAAACTCACTTTTTATTAGACTATTATTAATCTACACTATAACATCAAAGGGAAAGCTGTAAAGTATACTTACATATCACTAATGAATTAGTGCTACTGAAATAATTACATATGTAGCAGGGTATAGTAAAGAAACAACCTGTTGATAAGTGACGTCCATGGATGCCCACAATATTTTGAACAACAGCTACAGAGCTACAAATTCGGTCAAATAAATCATAGAAAAGAATGAGAAAAACACAGAGGAACTCATCGCTGGGTTCTACGACAGCAAAAAGCTTTGGCCGAGTGGGAAAGTTGGTAGTGCACAATTAATATCAAGGTGGAAACGGGGTTTTGAAGGTACTTTGAAATTTAAAAAATTGTACATGAGGTCTTAATAAGTAAAACGACTAACTACAAGCATGCTTTTACCTTTTTATACAGATAGTTCATCCGTCTTTCAAATGTGGAAAGAATCATGCACATTCTCTCTATAGCAGAAGAATGGTTGGAATTGTTATCGTTTAACAGCTCAAACTGACAGATTAAAAAAATTACGACTTTCGCAGCGACACCGCTTTAGTACTTTATTTCCGAAAACAAGATCTTATTTAGTGTGCCGCATGTGTGCATGTTTCTTTTGTGTAAGATGTGCGACAGGATATTAAAGACGGCGAATATGTTCACACCGCTTCCAACCATTCCTGTCACTAGCAAAGGCGAGAAGTTTCTTCACGTGTTGAAGTGATGCAGAGAGCTCGGCAATCAAGTGAGGTATAGGCCTATTGCCAAAGTTGTCTAAATAGCACAAAAGTCATCTCCGTATAGGCCATGAAGGCTCCCACTATCCATAACCTCGGCGCTTGGTTGGGCAGAGTGAACCTCAGGGTCGTGTACACCTCCGAAAGTGGACATTTCGCTTCTTAAATTGTTTGACTTCCTGACGAGGAATCGAACCCACGCCCTTCGGTTGAACCGAGCACGCATTTACCGCCTTGGCCAGGCAGCCCCATGAATATCACAAGGTAGCAGAAATTAATGTCCCCACCTTGTATACACTGACTGTGGAGGAAGCGCGACTTCGGGAGCAACATCCTGGAAGATCTCGATTCGAGATGAAGCTTTGGCAAATGTCTCCTTTGCACTAGCAATTATTTTTTTACGTCGGGAAACAAACTGTGCATGCTCTCTGCAATTCTATGAAACCCGTGTGATAATTATGTCACATGGACCACTTCTGGAAAGAATTTTTTAAGCCTTTGCACATTTGTTCATGTACGATGCAGCACCTATTACTGTGACGAATACCCTCGGGCCAAAGATATTTTAGAGAGGTGGTGAATAACAGAGCAATAGTTGCACTACTAACTTTTTCTAACTCCGCAGATATTAGCAGAAATATTTTGGGCATTCTATCTTCAGGTTCCATTATTCCTACGATAGCGTTCACGATGTACCTATCCACCATGTCCATTGTTTCATCAATTGAAATCCGTATTGTTACGTGCTAAAACGACCGTCAGGCGTGTCGTAGTCCACTTCGTTGTTTCCTGGGAGAGATTGGTTAGACCGAGATCCTCCCAGCCGACCTGGAGGGCACGGTCGGCCTCTCCTTGTATTATGCTTTCGTATGGTTTCACCGTAGGCCTTCTGGAACGAGAAAGGCGAATCTTTCCTCTCTAGCCGATTGCGGAGATTTCAGTACTTCATCACCTGGGATACAAACACAAGGCCGCCGCGAACGAGTAATTGTTGTGTCGGAGTCTCGAGTGATTAGTTGGACTGGGACAGCAATAGTACTGACTGTCGTCAGTGTCCCACCGGAGTCAGAGTACTGTCTGTACACTGCCTGGGAGTATGCCTACCTACTGGGGTACTGTGTGTGTGCCGACGTGGTGTGAGTGATTGTAGCTAGACGGCAGTAGTGCTGGTTTTCGTCAGTGTTCCACCGGATTTAGAAAATCGTCGTGTACTGAGCGGAATACTGTTAGTGTACTGCCTTGGAGTACGGTCCTGTGTGTGTGGAACACTTGGAGTGAGTAGAATTGTGCAGTTACGTTCTTGTGAGGAATATTGTCCTGCTGGTTAGCAATGTTGAGCTGTCACTATTTAGTTGTCAGTGTTAAGTTCTGTCGAACGTCTATAACTCGAATTTTTCGATATTTCGAAGGAATTGTCGTTTCCCGACGGGATCTTATTTATTTTACATGTTACCATTTTCTATAGCTTGAACGTTTATTACTCGATTTTTCAATATCTCGAAGGACATTTCAAGCCCTAATGTATTTTTTTCCATAAGTCGAAGTTATAGAGAAAATTATGCTGATCCGTCCTCTATTATCCCCTCATAAGTCTCCTTAGATAAGCATTCTTTAAATTTTAAAGTGCATTGCTCGACTAACCGCATGCCATTAGCAGCTTAAATCCTACTTTGGGTTTTCTACGCATCCCCCAGCACAGTGTTACAAAGAGAACGGGCATAGGAAAAGAACGAATTTCTTTTCAAAGATATGGATTTCTAAGTATCTTATTTGAGAATGTTCCTTATTAAGGCATAATGAAATTGCTTTTAAAACCATGACTTCTGTTTACAACAGACCTATCCAATAATATTAGACTAAAATTGTACTAAGCAAGTGGCTGCATCGTTTGGGTCACGTAGCTGGAAGGTTGCATTCGGGAGATAGTGGGTTCAAACCCAACTGCGGCAGCCCTGAAGATAGCCTCCCATGGCGCTTTCACACCAGACAAATGCTGGGGCTGTACCATAATCAAGGCCACGGCCGCTTCCTTCCCACTCCTAGTCCTTTCATATCCTATCCTCGCCACAAGATCTTTCTTTGTCGGTGCGGCGTAAAGCAAATTGATGATGATAACAATAATAATAATAATAATAATAATAATAATAATAATAATAATAATAATAATAATAAACCAAAACCATACCCTACGGCGCAACAGCCCGGAAGGGCCATGGCCTACCAAGCGACCGCTGCTCAGCCCGTAAGCCTGCAAATTACGAGGTGTCGTGTGGTCAGCACGATGAATCCTCTCGGCCGTTATTCTTGGCTCTCTAGATCGGGGCATCCTCAATTGTAATCACGTAGGCTGAGTGGACCTCGAACCAGCCCTCAGATCCAGGTAAAAATCCCTGACCTGGCCTAGAATCGACCCCGGGGCCTCCAGGTAAGAGGCAGGCACGCTACCCCTACACTGCGGGGCCGGCATAATAATAATAATAATAATAATAATAATAATAATAATAATAAAATTGTAAAAAAGAATAATATTAAAATTGTAGATGTAGGGAAATATAGTAGCATTGGTGACATCTATTTAGAAAATAAATAACAGTACAGTTTACTTTTTGGGGGGGGGGGGAGATGACCGAAGTAGTATGCACGTTATTCTGCACCTCGAATTTTCAATAACTCAAAGTATTTTCAGTTTCCGCAAACATTTCGATATAACGAAGTTGAACTGTAGCGCAAGGTATGGAGTGACCATGCGAATTGTTTGTGTTGACTGTGTGAGGGGCGGACTTTCTCTCAAGTTGAACCAAGGTACAGTCGTCGTGTGTTGCAGCCAGAAGCCCTGTGTTCGTATCTGTCTGAATGCAGCTGCTGTGAATGGTGACTGGACTTGCGAGACAAAGTGAAAGTGAGGTAGGTTGTCGGTCAGGATTATCGCTTTGCAGCACTACCTTATGAGTGGACAGAGGCAAAATTATTCGATTCTGGTCATTCCTGGTTGATTATAATTGTATGTATGTGTATGAACGGTCATCCTGAATTAAATTAGATCCATAAAATAGACAGATTTTTATTCGAAACAATATTTTCTTTCCACAAACCCCACTGCAAATATTTCGGATTACATTCTCGTAGCATACATGCAAGTGATTTTTCGCAACGTTGTTTCACCTGGTACACAGTCCCAAGTATATTTTTCGAAAAAATCTCAGAGTTTGGTTTTCGATCTTCCAGGAAGGAATTCCGGAATCTAAAAAGCTTTACACAAATCTAATGGGAACTGTGAACACCTGATTGACGCTGCAACAGCTGTTACATAATAGTAGCTATACTTTCTTCTGACCACTCCTGTCTGCAACTGCCGGTTTATGCTTAGTAAAGTAGATGTACTGAATTAAAAAACTCTTTGTTGATTAACTGTTTGTTCACAGACTTTACAAATAAAACTATTCGGTTGTTCAAAATATATAAGCACCGAACTCGCACACGTTACCATGGAATTTACTGTTCAATGGTCATTCATGGTTGAACTTGGTAAGGGCAGTGTGCCTTCGTGAGTGGCATATTTAACCTTCAGCTGCTGAAGTGAGAACATTGTTATTGGCGTTGGGTCTGAGAGACTCCCTGTAATGCATTTCAAATTATGGACTGTTAGAATAAGTTTCCATGAGCAAAGTATTATCAATGAGTTTCGCATGCATTGTAGGAAACGGTTTAGTGTAAGATTCGACATGACGTGCTTTTTGACTTGTGTTAAACATGACACACATTTTAAAGACCGAAAAATTTAACGTTTCATATTTGTTCTCATCAGATGAAAACTAAACCGTGCATAAATGCATGAACACCAGATTACTACATCATACGGTATAGTAAATAAACATTTACAGAATATATTTCTTCTATCATATCTAATTAAAAAACTGACACCTCTTTCATCGTATTGTCGTGGTGTCTGTGAGACTCCTACACTACTTGAGGCATTATTATTATTTCGGTTCCACATTATTGCCTACTGCATGATTGCTTGAGACGATGAAAGTGGAAGGTAAGAGGAAGATCATGGATGTAAAGTGAAATGTTTGAACGGAAGCGAATGATCCATCATCTACAGGAGTCTGCAAGACTCCACGTCAGTAGCTGAGGGTTAAGGAAAAGATTACTGCGCGGGGAAGGGGAATTGCCAAATAATTTCTACCTAACAGTATCTACCATTACGAGGCTCAAAGCAGTTAGCAGTTTATTTCCGTGCACGTGTATTTTCAGTGAGATTTACGGGGAATTCCATCCATCAGCGTTGCATTTGTAGGGTGCACGTTGTGAGATGATGAGATGAAGGGGAAAGGCAAGGCAATACTAGGCCCATAGCACAGTAGGCCCACTTGTTACATTTACTAGAGCTGAGACGTGGGTGAGTTGCATACCGTAGACAGAAGTACAGTATGTACTGTAGGAAAGTGAAGATTAAAACGGCATATTCCGACAAACACGAAGAAATAAACAAATAAGAGAATGAGTTTATTACTTTAAAGAAAACAATAATCAGCACCATAGTCTTTAAAGAAGGCTACAAGGGTTTAAACAGGTTGTCCTTTTGTTCCCAAATTTGCCGAAACTTCGTTATTGCAACGTAACATTTGCATATGACAATCCGGCAAAGAAAGGCATTTTGCCAAACGTCTGGGATTCACTCATAATTAATCGAATATATTTCGTCCCTAAACATGCTCGGCAAGAACTTACAGTACTTTAAACGGTTCAGTTATACATTTGATAATAATTAAAGCTTGCCATCAAAAATGTAAAAGAAAATAGTATGAAAGCTCTGTCTTCATAACAGGGCGCTGCTTTTGTGGGTTTGGTTAAAGCCTAAGTAGTTATTTCTGGTAGAAGTTGTGGAAATAAAAGCAGAGCGAATTGCTCTGAACAGGCGTCGTATTGTTAAACAACACCAAGCCGCTTTCAACCGCACGGCAGAACGTATGCTTATAGTGCTATATCACAATTCTTCCAGAAATCCGAATTCATCGCTTTCCACATTTTTTGGACATAAATATACCTTATGAGTTGGGGGTCTTCTGAAAATTTGCATCACGGAAGTTAGCGTGATGGAAGTGTAATTCCAGAACCGCGCAGGCTGTGATATAAGGTATGGATGTATAGACAGACAATGTTACTTAGCAACTGTGCAGGCTATGTCTTATGGCGGGTGGTCATCTAAAATTAGCAGCCGTTCATGGGTGGCCGTGACTGAGAGACATATTCATGATCATTTGATTTTCGCAAAAGGCAAAAGTGGTTTCTTTTTTTACGTCGCATCGACATAAACTGGTCTTATCGCGACGATGAGATAGAAGAGAGCTAAGACTGGGAAGAATGCATCCGAGGCCTTAATTAAGATACAGCTTCAGTATTTTCCTGGTGTAATAACGGGAAACGACAGAAAACCATCTTCAGGGCGGTCAACAATGTGGTACGAACCAGATGTCTCCAGTTAGAGTTATATGATCCAAACAACTTCACCAACTCGTTCGGTCAACTAATATTACGAGGATGGTAAATGTATTTTCCCACTCAAAATAGCAAATGTGACTATGAAATCCTAGAATGAAATACGGAACGGCTCGGAGGGTAGTCGTCTTTGCTCACCTGAGAAGTAGTTCAATAATTACGGTAACAAGGCTCCTCCCAAATGTATTGTTTGTGCTGTTCCATAGATCATTTCCCACCCAATGAGGGAAGGCTACTTTCACTACTTCCCCTCATGACCATTATACTCCATTTCCTGTCAGTAGGGGTATGATTTTTTCGCATGTTTGTTCGATTTCGCGAAAAGGAAACAATTTTGCGTTAATCGTTTCCTAAAATTATTCATATTCGTGAGATTTGTGAATTATTTATGTCAAAGATAAAGAGAAAAAATAATGATAATCATTAATTATTCCTTATGTAATCTTGATTAGATTATAATATAGCCCTAATCAAGATTAGATAAGAAATTACCCTTTCACCCTACATGGCCGTAGCTTTCACTCCATATGGCCATGCTGTTAAGGGATTTTATAGAATATTAATACAAAGAGATACTTCTATCGAAATGAGAAATTCTTATTCTGTCCTCTGTTTCCTTTCACACACGTGATTTTGGAATACAATTTCAAAATCGTTATTTTCCATGAATTTTGCTGCATTTTCGCACTTACAGCAAAATAAGTAAATTTCGCTTTAAACTGGCTTTGACGCTTTAATTCGCTGTAATTCGGTAAAACAAAATCACTAATTTCCTAACCAGAATCATATGATTCGTTAAGAGATTTCAAAATCGTTATTTTTCATGAATTTCGCTGCATTTTCGCACTTATAGCAAAATAAGTAAATTTCGCTTTAAACTGGCCTTGACGCTTTAATTCGCTGTAATTCGAGAAAACAGAATCACTAATTTCCTAACCAGAATCATATGATTCGTTAGGAGATTTAAAATCGTTATTTTTCATGAATTTCGCTGCATTTTCGCACTTATAGCAAAATAAGTAAATTTCGCTTTAAACTGGCCTCGACGCTTTAATTCGCTGTAATTCGCGAAAACAAAACCACTAATTTCGTAACCAGAATCATATGATCCGTTAAGAGATTTCAAAATCGTTATTTTCCACGAATTTCGCTGCATTTTCGCACGTAAGTAAATTTCGCTTTAAACTGACCTTGACGCTTTAATTCGCGAAAACAAAACCACTAATTTCGTAACCAGAATCATATGATTCGTTAAGAGATTTCAAAATCGTTATTTTCCATGAATTTCGCTGCATTTTCGCACTTATAGCAAAATAAGTAAATTTCGCTTTAAACTGGCCTTGACGCTTTAATTCGCTGTAATTCGCGAAAACAAAATTACTAATTTCGTAACCAGAATCATATGATTCGTTAAGAGATTTCAAAATCGCTTCAAAATATTTCTTGTCGCGCTTATCGTTAATGGGATGATATCATGCCTCTACCTATCAATAAAATTACCAAGCTGGCAAAGAAATGGTTTAACATCGAGTAGTGTGAACTGATTTCAGCATCTAAAAGGCACATCGACATCTGAAGAAAGTCGTAGGGAAAGAAAGGCAATTTGAGTTGCTCTGAATAATATAAATGCTTAAACAAGGACCAAGTCCATGCCATGATTCATACGTGTCTGTGGGAGTTCCATAGAATTACAGTTAGAGAGGTCTTCCTAGCTGTTTTTCGAATCACCCTCCCACTTATTAACGGCAGCGTAGAGATAAAATTTAGGGCTATCTAGCCGAAGCATCACGTGAAACTCCCTTTCAGTATATTATGTTGGTAATCACTGGACATCGCATGTAAATGCTGTATAAATCACCCAATTAAAGCGTGCAACTATGCTGCAAAAAGTGGTGAAATATTCACCTAAGTATGCACTTTTTTCATGTTATTAAACACTTGTGTGAAATGCAAACGTAATATTCGTGTACTAGACACACGCGATTCACCCACACCAATACATAAAATAATGATCATCAATAAACAAGTGGTCCGCCTCTGTGGTGTAGTGGTTAGTGTGATTAGCTGCCATCCCCGGAGGCCCGGGTTGGATTCCCGGCTCTGCCACGAAATTTGAAAAGTGGTGCTAGGGCTGGAACGGAGTCCACTCAGCCTCGGGAGGTCAACTCAGTAGGTGTAGGTTCGATTCCCACCTCAGCCATCCTGGAAGTGGTTTTCCGTGGTTTCCCACTTCCTCTCCAGGCAAATGCCGGGATGGTGCCTAATTTAAGGCCACGGCCGCTTACTTCCCTCTTCCTTGTCTATCCCTTCCAATCTTCTCATATCCTCGTAAGGTCCCTGTTCAGCATAGCAGGTGAGGCCGCCTGGGCGAGGTACTGGTCATCCTCCCCAGTTGTATCCCCTGACCCAGAGTCTGAAGCTTCAAGACACTGCCCTTGTGGCGGTAGAGGTGGGATCCCTCGCTGAGTCCGAGGGGAAAAAGCGACCCTGGAGGGTAAACAGATAAAGATGAAGAAGATGAAGAACAAACACATGGGTTTTCCTCCAGTAATGTCCCTTTCATATTTTTTGAAATCAAACGAAATCATGCACTGTCAATTCTCCAGGTTATGGGGGTCTCATTCAAAACTGCCTGTTAGGTATAAAATGCCTTTAGGGGTATGATCCCACCTTAGTAATAATCTATGTGAAGAGTCGGAGTGAATCGGGAAGGTGAAATGGAGATCAATAATTCACTGCCTGACCCAGGAGTTCCCCGGTCAAGGGTGACGGAAGAAGATGAATGTCTGTATCTCACTTTCTGGACTTTTGATGATTCATTTTGTACATTTTCATTTCGAAGACGAAAATACTCCGTAATTTAGGAATCTATCTTGAGTGTAAAAGATTATTTGTAAGCTTAATGAACATAGTTTTGGGAAATTAAAAGTAACTTTTTAGGATATCAAAAACCCTCGAATTATTTATAATCAAAGCGTTTTGATGTACGTGGAATGGTATCATTTTCCTCGAACATTCCATTCGGAGGATAAAATTTTAGGCAGCGTCACGCAAGCACTTTAATGAAGATTCTGCATGCACAAACTTACACGAGCTCGCACGCCGAGGTTTGTTTTGTCTTGTTCTTTAAAGTGCTTCTTATTTGCCTTCGTGTTTCAAGTATTGTCCACGTATGGCAAAGAGGAATGATGAACAAATAGGGAATTGTATTCATTCATCCCGACATCATTCTTGTTTGTGGAAGACAAACTTTTCTACTTTAAAAAAAACAGACGGATGCTCGGACTACTACTTGGAATTATGTCTTGTATCACAAATGGGGATTTCCTGATTTGCTTTATGAATATTGAATCACTGGTATTATCAAGAATGGAACTTGGATATATTAGCTTTATACTCTACAACAGTATCCAGAATTCTTTCCGTCTCATCTGTTGCTGTTGTTCTATGATGGGTTTACGGTAATTTTGGCCATCATCTTCCGTATTCCTGTTCGTGCTTTCAAGTGATAAGCATCATTCTCGTACCGTTCAAATCGTCATAGATACCCTCATCTATATATATAGAATAACTTGTCCTGACTGACTGATTTATCATCACCGAGCCAAAACTACTGGACATAAGGGAATGACATTTTGGGGATACATTCATATTACAATGTAGGTACTCGCTAAGGGAGGATTTTTGGATATTCCGTCGCCAAGGGTGTGAAAAGGGGGTGTATTTTTAAAATGAGTGTATCTACATCTCAAAACTTTAAAAGTTTACAGATGTAAAAATTGGTATTTAGAATCTCCTTTAAAAATAAAGGAACGCGTATTTTTTGTTTTCGGAAAATCCCAATTGGATGGGTGAAAAAGGGTGAAAAAGGGTTAAATGCCTTTAATGATACTTATATCTCAGAAGCTGAAGTTATTACAGACCTGAAAATTCGTATATGGGATCTCCTTTAAAAATAAAGAAACGCGTATTTTTTGCTTTTGGAAAATCGGATTAATGGGGGGTGAAAACTTAAATGTTTACAGGCGTAAAAATTGGTATTTGGAATCTTCTTTTAAAATAAAGAAACGCTTACTTTTTTGTTTTCGGAAAATTCCATTAAGGGGGTGAAAATGGGGAGAAAGTGGTTGAACACCTTTTATGAGGAGACTTATATCTCGAAAACTGAAAATGTTACAGACATGAAAATTGGAATTTGGAATCTCCTTTGAAAATAAAGAAACACGCATTTTTGTGTTTTTGGATAATCCGATGAATAGGGGGGGGGGGTTGAACAGGAGTGACAAGCGGGGTGAATTTTAAAAAAGACTATATGTGCAAATCATCTCAAACAGGTAACATATTACAGATTTGAAAACTGGTCATTGGAATTTCCTGTGAAAGTAAAGAAACATAAATATTATTTTCGGAAAATCCATGTAAAGGGAACTGAAAAAAGGGCGAATTTTTAAATTTAGCATATCTACAGTATGTCTCAAAAACTTAAAACATGTTGCAGATGTGGAGGGGGAAATCAGCTTAATGGGTAGGAAGCGTGGGGGAGGGGGGAAGGAGTTGAATTACGTTTATGAGGATACTTATGTCTCAAAAACTGAAGATGTTACAGACGTGAAAATTAGTATTTTGGAATCTCCTTTAAAAATAAAGAAACACGCATTTTTTCAGAAAATCTACGTAAGGGGTGTGGGGTTGAATATATGTAAGTAAATAAGGAGTTGAAATATGTTTATGAGGATACTTTAAAAACTGAAGCTGTTACAGACGGAAAGTTGGTATTTTGAATTTCCATAATAAAGAAACATATTTATTTTGTTTTTGGAAAGTCCACTTAAGACGGGAGAGGGGTGGAAAGAAGTGAAGAAGAAGAAGAAGTTGAATTATTTTTATGAGTATGCATTTATCTCAAAACTGAAGGTGTTACATACATACATACATACATACATATATGAAAACTGGAATTTGGAATGTCCTTTAAAAATAACGAAACACGTATTTTTTTTTTTGTTTTCGGAAAATCCAGTTATGGGATTCAAAGGATTTGGAAAAGCGTTTGAATTTTTAACATGAGTACCCGTATACCTATATTATATGTCAAAAGCTTAACATGTTAAAGAAAATAAACTTGGTATTTGGAAAATCCTTTAAAAATGCAGGAACATGTGCCTTTTTGTTTTCGGAAATACACTTAAATGGAGGTGGGGGTGGGGAAAGACTGATCAAGGGGTTGAATTCTTTTTATGGGGATACTTATGTATATCTCAAAAACTGAAGATGTTACAGATATGGGAATAGGGAGTGTATTTATGTATTCATTTTTTCGACTTGAGAGAAGACTGTTTCTCACATGTACAGTTCTATGTCGCATGGTCGCCTTAGCCCCAAAAGGTAATACCACAAACATGGTTTACAAAGAATTTCTGGGGTAAATGAAACTCAATTTTTGGGTGAGTTTTTATACTTTAGGAATTTTCAGACAATGTCTTAGTACAATGCCGAGGAACGATTACTTTGATCACATTACGAAATCCATGCGAGCGAAGCCGCGGGTAATTGCTAGTATTGTCATAACATCTCTCATGAGTGAGTACAGAACATCTTCTTCATTAGTAACGAAAAATGAAAATCTACACCCTGTTCCCAGTTTTAAAAGAATCAGGAATGTAATGAACGAAGCCCCTACCTAGTGGCGAGGATAGGGACTGTACCGGCTGCCGAAGCCTGTTGCACTCCTCTGGGGTAATGATTAATGACTGACAGATGAAATGAAATGATATCGGAGAGTGTGGCTGGAATAAAAGATGGCAGGGAAAACCGGAGTAAATGGAAAAAAACTTCTTCAGCACATCTATCACATTGAGTAAGCGGGATTTGAACCGCGGAACCCAGGGGTGAGAGGCCGGCGCGCTGCCGCCTGAACCACGGAGGCTATCTTCTTCATAATATCTTGACAGAAATTACTTTAACTTTGACTTTTAACTTCACTGTATCTACATCTCTGAAGAAATGCATTTTCTTCTTCCTCGAGCAGTTTATCAGTTCAGAGATTTTCTCGTAAAGTCTGCGTGTTGAATAAAGTATGCCATCATGTGGCTCTGTGATGCAGCTGTTTACGCGATCGACCCTTACACTTATGGTTGTGGCATGAAATCCCGACATGGGCTGCATTAAATATGACAATGCATTTGATACGAAAATTAAATCCCTTTTGCGTTAAATGAGCTTACATGTTGAAATCCTCCCAAAACTCCAGAATTTCCCAGCATTTTCTTGGAGTGCAAGTCAAGAAACAACGGAAGGTCATCTTCAGGGCTACCGTCGAAGGGATTCGAACCATTCACCGCTGAATGTATGCTTCAGCTACTTGATCCGTACTGTATAGCCAAGTTACTCAGTAAAATGATCACAAAGGCACAGCATTATTATTATTATTATTATTATTATTATTATTATTATTATTATTATTATTATTATTATTATTATTATTATTATTATTAGCTTATGTCCCCGTGCTTCGCTACTGAATTCTACATTGTAGGTCATACAGAATTCTAGGTGAAGTAGTGTACACGTTGTGTGAGATTTTATTAAATTGTATAGCTGTTAGCATTAGCCTACCTCAGAAACACGACTGGGAAATCGCCATACATCGTTTCTCATGTGAGGACCGGGTTGGGGATTTTTCATTGTAATAACAAGTCCCCTTTTCTACTGTCAGTCACAATCTAGTTGGGGAGTTTTCATTATGATGGAAGGCCCCCTTGCCTGCTGCCAGTCCCAATCGAGTTGGGTGGTTTTCATTATAATTACAGACACTCACTGCCTACCTACCAGTTTTTCGAACGTCGTAAAGGATCTGCCAATGGAGAGAAAACTACCATAACAGCAATGTCAACGCAAAAGGGCGGGATTTTAAGTACAAATTCAAAGGAAAAGTTATAAATTATTTGATTAGGCGTATTATTGGAATATATGTGGGATAATTAGCTTGTGTATAGAAATCGTGTAAAAGGTTTCCCTAAAGAACAGTTGCTATGTTTTCAAGACATGTGGCTAAAATTTGTCATAGCAACTTGGATGATGTTAAGAATCAGGAAGGCTGCGACTGAGCCAGGCGTAATAATACATTATGCAACAATCCTATAATGACAATAATTAAGACACGAGTGTGTTTATAAAACGAGCGAAGAGAATTTTATAATTTCCATACGAGTGTCCTAATCGCCATTATAGGAAAGTTGCATACGACTGTTTATGTTCGACGATAATTATAACTCTATTTTTTTAAATATTGTCTGTCGATATGTCGCTTGACAGTTGAGTTTACTGAACAGAGCGCAGAGCGCATGAGCTGGGTTATTGACACTGTCTTTTTTTTTTTTTTTGCTTTACGTCGCACCGACACAGATATGTCTTATGACGGCGATGGGATAGGAAAGGCCTAGGAATTGGAAGGAAGCGGACGTGGCCTTAATTAAGGTACAGCCCCGGCATTTGCCTGGTGTGAAAATGGGAAATCACGGAAAACCATCTTCAGGGCTGCCGACAGTGGGGTTCGAACCCACTACCTCCCGATTACTGGATACTGGCCGCACTTAAGATTGACACTGTCATATGTTTTCAAAGGTTGTCATAACCTAGTTTCATTTCAAATACAAATTGTTTATTGTACAGTTGATGAAGTGAATGTTTGGGAATGGGTCGTGTGGTTGTGGAATATTGGAAGTTTTTTTTTTTTTTGCTAGGGGCTTTACGTCGCTCCGACACAGATAGGTCTTATGGCGACGATGGGATAGGAAAGGCCTAGGAGTTGGAAGGAAGCGGCCGTGGCCTTAATTAAGGTACAGCCCCAGCATTTGCCTGGTGTGGTGTGCTCCACGGAAAACCATCTTCAGGGCTGCCGATAGTGGGATTTGAACCTACTATCTCCCGGATGCAAGCTCACAGCCGCGCGCCTCAACGCGCACGGCCAACTCGCCCGGTCATATTGGAAGTAGAAGGTGCATTGATGTTAATATGTGTGTCCGACAAGTTTGATTTTGGAAACATTTGCGAAGCTAGTCGTTCAGCGCATGTGCGATACTATCCTTACCTAATTGGTCAAACAGTTGCATCATAATGAAAATATGAACTCTAATTGGTGGAAAACTTGTATCATAATGAAACTTTTTTTTTTTTTTTTTTTGCTAGTTGCTTTACGTCGCACCGACACAGATAGGTCTTATGTCGGCGATGGAACAGGGAAGGGCTAGGAGTGGGAAGGAAGCGGCCGTGGCCTTAATTAAGGTACAGCCCCGGCATTTGCCTGGTGTAAAAATGGGAAACCACGGAAAACCATCTTCAGGGCTGCCGACAGTGGGGTTCGAACCTACTATCTCCCGAATACTGGATACTGGCCGCACTTAAGCGACTGCAGGTATCGAGCTCGGTCATAATGAAACTTGAACTACAATGAGCCTCATTAAGATTCAGTTTTTTGGCATATAATATTTATATTTAGGCATCGTTCGAGCATAAAATTGTTTATATTTTATTATATTAGTGCAGAATCTTGCAGTGAACCTCAGTTCCATGATAGCTGATGGAGTGTGTTCCTGTTGATTTTTTCGTCATTTGTTTAATCTGTCCATTTTCCTTAACAATCAGAGGCATTCAGAATAAGATAAACTCCGGGAAATCGAATTTTAAGTTCACCTGCTCTGCTCCAGTGTTTAATAGGACTAAATGTTCAAGCAGCTTGTTCACTTTTAAGGGTCCCAGACGATCGTTTATCTCTGACTTGCTTCATATTTTCTTTCTCTACTTGGCCCATTTAAGAGGTAATGTGATAGTAAAACAGAGAAAAGGTTCTTTTTCTGTAATACTGTTAGAATTACGAAGGAAATGTTAACTACAATTTTCTTTTAAAGTACATTCCTCGTAGACTCCATTATTTAATCGGACTAACCGTTTTGGCATATTATTCACTTTTAAGGGCCCCAGACGTACATTTCCCGATGACTTGCTTCACATTTTATTTCCTTGGCCCTTAAGAAAAAACGGTTATAGTAAGTAACCTATTTGTTAACCAAAGGTTCCAGTTGTATGCTTGCCAAATTTGCGCACAATCCTTCTCATAGTTTTTACTTGAAAGAATCCAAGACAAAGGATAAAGCATGCGCCAAAACACAGCAATTTTTTTTCTCGAAAATTATTAGAGATACGAAGAGCATTCTTATAAAAAATAAATTTTGGGGTGTGAATCGAATTTTAGGTACACTCAGTGCCCTCCATTGTTCAATAGGACTAACTGTTTTCCTCTTACCTGCTTCACATTTTCTTTCTCTACATGGCCCACTTAAAATACAGCCTCATAGTTAAGTGCTCTGTGTGGTAACCAAAGGTATCAGCTACAATTTTGCCAAATTTAAGTTCCATCAGTCAAGTAGTATTTACGCGAAAAAACATGGGCAGACAAACATACAAACCTTGATACATTACTCCTGCCATTTTTCTTAAATCACGGTTATCGAGGGAACCCTTTGATATTCTGGGATGATACATAGCCTATGTTACTTTGAATTATGATGGTGAAAGGAATTTCAAAAATCGATCCATTAGTTCCTGAGATTACCCGTTACATACAACATACAAACATTAAATGAGTATAGATGATGATGATGATGATGATGATTATTATTATTATTATTATTATTATTATTATTATTATTATTATTATTATTATTATTATTATTATTATTATTATTATTATTATTATTATTATTTGAGTGATAAACATTTAAGTTATTTTGCACTTCTCCCATGGGCTACTTCTGAATATCGATATATTTATACAGTGTCAACAGTACTAGCCTACATATTTCTGTTCGTTCCAAGTGTTCGTAGTTCTACCTTCCAGACCTGACACTCGCTATGCATCCTCAGGAACTATTATGATCAGACGAAAATCTATAGATATTATTTTCCTAGATAGGTTATTTTATTTCATTATCACTACATGGCGATGAAGTGTCGTCTACAGAACATTATTTTCTTTACCATAAACGCCTGTGATGAATTCAAATGTTGACCCGCAACACACGAATCGTCCAAAGGTTTCAACGTCATCTGTTCCATCTTGGAATAATATTCAACCTGAAAGACGTATGTGTGGCGTGCTAATATTTACTCCCATAATCGCATACATACTGGAATATATTCCGAGTGATGCCATTTTACATTCTAATACCATCTTACCTACACCCTATTCAGGATTTTTATTATTATTATTATTATTATTATTATTATTATTATTATTATTATTATTATTATTATTTTGCGAATAAGCCCATTAAGACTACGCAAAATACTTAAAGGAGTGCATTTGCCTTCCCCTGTGCCCATATTTATTTCGTTCTTTTATTGTGGACTTCCTTTATATCTTCAGACCAGATTCTTCCAGTCTTCTTTAGTCTTTCCTCTTGGTCAACTTACCATTTGTGAATTTTGGATCTGTTTTGGACATCTGATGATGTAATTCCTGCCTGCTTCAAATCGGTTTTAATTTCGCCAATCCATTTCATTGTGTCTGTTTTATCCTTACTCCTATTTTCATAGAATTCGACTGTTTGTTTGGTAAGTCTGTCTGGATACATTTTTTAATATGACCGTAGAATCTTAGCCTGAGTTTTCTAATATCACTGTGAATATTTATGTATTGTTTGATTTCCTGACTGCCTCTAAGTTGGTATTGTGCGTTGGTGACTTTCGGGCCTAGAATTTTTGTTATGATTTTGCGTTCCTTTTCCTCAATGTTTTCAATATCTGCTTTCCTGTTCAAAATGAGCGTCTCTGATCCGTAAAGACATTCTGGTTTAATGACTGTATGGTAGTGTCTCAGTTTGTATGCTTGGAGATACCTTTTTGTTTTAGATATTTTGGGTTACTCGATGTGCAGTTTCCATCTTTTCGCATCTAATTTCATTGGCCTTTTCTTCGAGTCCACTGTTTCACCAAGGTACTTAAATTGTGATACTCGCTTTATTTTGCCATATTTTGTTTCCATGAGTTTTAGTGTATGTTTGTTCCAGCTGATGTATTCTGTCTTTTCAAAAAGATATCTGAAGGCCGACTTTCTCCGCAATTTCTTTCAGGAGTTCAATCTGATTTTGGGCTGTTGAAATGTCTCGGGTTATTATTGCTAGCTCATCCGCAAATGCTAAGGAATCTATCGCTAGTTTTCCTCTGCTTAAGGTGATTGGTTGGTGGATTTTGAGGACCAATTTCTGTTTACGCCATACTTGTATCAGTTTTTCCAGGACGCAGTTGAAGCATAAGGGCGAGAGTCCATCTCCTTGTCTTACTCCCGTTTTTATTTCAAAGGGATCTGAGGTCTCCCCCATGAATTCAACCTTGGACTTTGTGTCTGCCAGTGTCTGTTTTATGATTGAAAGTGTTTTCATGTCTAAACTTTGTTCTTTCAATATTTCAAAGAGTGATTTGCGATCCACTGAATCGTACGCTTTATTGAAATCAACAAAATAAATTTTTGCTGCAAATTCTCTGATGTCTTAGGATTAGCCTTAGGTTCAAGATTTACTCTGGACACGATCTGCCTGGTCTGAATCCTGCTTGATATTCTCCGATTTTCGGTTCTAGTTGTTCTACTCTATCAAGAAGACATTGGGATAGAATTTTGTATGCAACCGATACTAGTGAGATTTCTCTGTAGTTACTTACATCTGTTCTTTCTCCCTTCTTGTGTAGCGGGTGAATTACTGCATTTTTCCAGTCTTCTGGGATTGGTTCTGTTTTCCAAATGTATTTCATGATTTTTGTGATTTTTTTTATGGCGTTTGGGCCTGCAGATATGAGTACTTCTGCTATGATTCATCATTACCCGATGCTTTGTTGTTTTTGTTTTCTTCTTCATCTGGTGGCAATGAATTTGGATTAGTGTATTCAGGTTCTTGTGGAGAAAATATTTGTGTTGGTTCTGGACAGTTCAGTAATTCTTTAAAATATCTGGCGAGTTCCTCACAGTTTTCTTGGTTGTTTAATGCCAACTGTCCATTTTCTTTCTTGAAGCAGAGACTTTGTTGTTTATATCCTGCAAGCTTAGTTTTTTTTTTTTTTTTTGCTAGTTGCTTTACGTCTCTCCGACACAGATAGGCCTTATGGCGACGATGGGACAGGGAAGGGCTAGGAGTGGGAAGGAAGCTGCCGTGGCCTTAATTAAGGTACAGCCCCAGCATTTGCCTGGTGTGAAAATGGGAAACCACGGGAAACCATTTTCAGGGCTGCCGACAGTGGGGTTCGAACCTACTATCTCCCGAATACTGGATACTGGCCGCACTAAAGCGACTACAGCTATCGAGCTCGGTAAGCTTAGTTTTCAAGTTCTTGTAGAAATCTTGTGTGTTGTTTCTCTCCAAGTCTTTCCCGATTTCAATTAGTTGATCCTTTTCAAATTTCCTTCGGTCTGTCTGATCGATTGAGCTTTCTCTTTCCTCACTGCCAGGAATGTTTTTTAATTATTCTCCGTCTTTGTGCTGTTCCAGTTGTTGTATGCTTTCTGTCGAGATTGGATTGCTTGTTCACACTCCTCATTCCACCAAGGGTGTCTCTTCTTTTTGTGCATAGGAATCAGTGTTTGTGCTGCTGTAATCAGTTTGCTTTTCAGTTGTTGCCAATTTTTTGCCTCCTTTCTGTCTGATTCTTCTGTGAGAGATGGTTGGATCATATTGGGATCAAATTTTGGGATTAATGGTTTCTTCTTTGTGAATGCCTCAGGTTTCAACTGTAGTTTGATTCCTGTCAGACAATGATCTGAGTCTATGTTTGTACTCCTCACTTGAACATTCATAATTTCTCTGTAGTTTGGATAAGAGATTGCTTCATAGTCAATTTGGAATTCGCCCATGAGTGTGTTCGGTGATCTGCATGTAATTTGTTTTGATGGATTCTTTTTGAAGTGTGTTGACATGATTTTAAGGTTGAATATCTGCAGAGCTCGACTAATCTTTGCCCATTTTGTTTGCTCCATTTATGTGCTTAGAATTTTCCTATTGTTTCTCTATGTTTTCTTTGCCTAATTGTACATTGAAGTCACCTAGTAAGATTTTGACGCGGTTTGGAGGAATTTTAGATATTATTTCTTTTAGAGTTTCCCGGATTTGTTTACCTTTTCGCGGTCTGTTTTATTGTCCTCATTGACTGGCATGTGTGCATTAATTAGTGTGTATGTTTTATTTGCACACTTTACGGTGATTACCATTATTCGTTATTATTATTATTATTATTATTATTATTATTATCCAAAGAACATTTATGTAGATAATGTTGTGTTTAACATTGAATTATCTTGCTCATGGAATGAATGCTAGTAGGCGAAAAGTCTTGCATACATCGCAAAAAGAAAAAAACCAGCGAATATTATTTTTAAAATGGTTTCTGATAAAGTCCCAGAGGCAGCTATTAATACATCGGATAATCCTGCTATTGAAGATGGTGGAGCTATCTCTCCACCCCTAGCACACACCCCTGCGCAAGTTTATCGTTAGCGAAACTTCTCTAGTTAATAGTAGGAAAATAAAAACAATGTAAATCAAAATGTTGTTACTTGACTCCAACACGTCTTGGAAAGATATGTTTAGTATGCATAACCTAAAATGCAAATACATAACGATGGCTTTCTTTAAAAACCTCGTAAGTCTGAATACTCTTCCTATCCATTATATTCCTTAAGACTGGTCACGCCTCCCAGTCTCATATTTATATGCAGTCCAAAAGAATAATTTTCGTTATGGTCATTTTCCTCTGCCAATTTGTAAAGGAAAATGAACTTTAAATACATTATACTGTAGGAGTGTGTAAATTTGCCATGCAATCAACATCCCTACAATTCGGTACGTTAAGGTCCATTATCCTTTAGACTGTAGCAAAGGAAAATGAACACAACGAAAATTATTCTGATGGACTGCATACAAATATATGACTGGGAGGCGTGACCGGCCTTAAGGAATATAATGGGTAGGAGGAACATTTGGACATACGAGGTTTTAAAAGAAAGGCATCGATAATTCTCAATCACTTTTTTGTGTGTGGGATGATTGGTTTTTAGTGTGTTAAACATTTTATGTCCAAGAGTGTACATATATTCACATGTCCTACGCTATTTGTTTCCAACATCCTCTGATGCTAACGGATATTGTTATATTTTGATATTCTTGCCGTGCGGCTGCAGAACATCACACAAAAATAGCTTGAACACTTGCCACACAGTATGGCGCTCTGGCTTGTGTCTGCACAGCGCATGGACTGCGTGTGGTCCACAAGGGTGGCCTCGTGGGACCTGAACCTGCGACCTCTCACTGCCGTGTGACGGCCCGCACATGGCCCGGCTACCCCCTGGGGATCTGCCTATTTCTCTTGGCGACCGCAAGGAAACATTATACCCTGGTAGGCGAGGTGAACTTGCCACCAGTTGGGCTACAGCACACTCAAAACATCCTTGTTGCCTTGTTAATGGCGTAACAAGAAGATGACATGATAAATGAAAGTTTCTAGGAAAAAGGAAAAGAATTATCCAACGTAGAAATGTTGACAATTCTGAATTGCATGTAGTGCGTCAGGTAGTATATTTTCAGGCACATCCATCACTAAATGTGTACTGGTTATGGATGAAGGACATACGAGTTTGAATCTTGAAATATGTGGAGTCTAAATTGACAAGAGAAATAATGGTTCATTGGATGGACTGTCTTACAAGGGAACTACCTCCCATGAAAAGTTCAATCAGCATGAATTTGTTACAGTCTGATGTTCTGTATTGAGCTAACGCCCGTGTATGATACGTTCCCATTCTTTTCGGGAATATGCGAAAAATATCGCCCTCACACCTTGTCCAGTTTCTTCCATACCTTTCCAGAAGTATTGCATTCTTTTTCCCCCTGACATTTCTGCGAAGTGGATTAATCCTGACGGAACCATGAATTAGCTGTTGAAAATGCTGCGTAATGAGTACTTAAAACCTGTCACAAATATTACATTACAGCAATAACTCCTTAGCAGAACCACTTTTGATGAGGAATGGTGTTCACAATGTATTTGTCTGGATTAGAATAAATTTACTACTATCATTGAAATGCGGCAGTTTGATCTTTGGGTGTAGTAGTGTGAAACGACTGAGGTATAAACAATCTCAGTAATGCCATTCCTTACGCAGCGAGTGAATGATGGCTTGTTGGTCGGTTGGTGCATTCATTTGAAACGGTATGGCAGACTTATACGTGATATCATCTTCTGGTTTACTGAGGAAAACAACGGGAACCCGCAGTCATTTCGTTGGTTACCGTTGGGGAAACGATCAACCATCAGGCTGAAGGCTCATACCTACCTACATACGGTACATACATACATACATACATACATACATAGAAAACGGCGAATATTATTGTCGAATCCCTACTTTCCGTGGGTCGCTCCGATGAATAGTGACACTGCAAATGCCGGTTAAGTCGAAGTTCAGCCACCATCGGCATAGGGGGGGAGGGGGGGGGGAGGAAGAATGAAAGAGAAAATGTCCAGAATGATGCATGTGTGCATGTTCCAGCATATCTCTCAACCAACTTGGTACACATAGGCCTATGACAAGTAGCCTACTGTTGGGGTTAGGAAGGAGTGACATGTATAGATTATGGAAACCGACCAATGTCGTTGTCGAATCTATACTTTTTGGATCGCTGAGATAAATAATGACACTACGGATGCAATTTAAATCGAAGTTAGACCTCAATCGGCATGGGGGGAAAAATAAAAGTGTTCAAAATGACCGAGTTTGTGGATGTATATGTTCCAGCATAGCTCTCGACCAGACCTGGTACATGAAAAAATGCTGTGGGGGTAAAACACCCCTATCACTCTTACGATTGGGGGTTGGGAGGAAATCAAACCAAACCAAACCAAACCCCACGGCACTACAGCCCTTGAAGGGCCTTGGCCTACCAAGCGACCGCTGCTCAGCCCGACAGCCTGCAGATTACGAGGTGTCGTGTGGTCAGCACGACGAATCCTCTCGGCCGTTATTCTTGGCTGACCGGGGCCGCCATCTCACCGTCAGATAGCTCCTCAATTCTAATCACGTAGGCTGAGTGGACCTCGAACCAGCCCTCAGGTCCAGGTAAAAATCCCTGACCTGGCCGGGAATCGAACCCGGGGCCTCCGGGTAAGAGACAGGCGCGCTACCCCTACACCACGGGGCCGGCTGTTGGGAGGAAATAGCGTGTAAAATAATCGAAAACGATCGATATTTGTGGCGAATCCATCATTTTCGGGGTCGCTGAGATAAATTGTGACACTCTGAATGCCGTTTAAATCCAAGTTCAGCTTCCATCGTCATGGGGTCAGAAGGGATGAAAAAGAATATGTCCAAATTTGCGGAGATTATGGTCACAGATTTTCAGGTTTACTGTACTGATTAATGACAGCCTCAATGACAGTTGGAGTCATATGTATCATATCTATTGTGTGACATGTGAATACATACAGTTACCACTTATTTGAAAGGATCTGGGCTGCCGCGAGGACAACGTTCCAAACAAAATACAGTATTCTAAAACTCAAACTTGAAATCAAACACATAATAATAACTCTAAAACTACAAAATATTTCATAAAATGTCAATCAGTCCGCCTCTGTAGTGTAGTGGTTAGTGTGATAAGCTGCCACCCCCGGAGGTCCGGGTTCGATTCCCGGCTCTGCCATGACATTTGAAAAGTGGTACGAGGACTGGAACGTGGTCCACTCAGCTTCGGAAGGTCAACTGAGTAGAGGTGGGTTCGATTCCCACCTCAGCCATCCTGGAAGTGGTTTTTCGTGGTTTCCCACTTCTCCTCCGGGCAAGTGCTGCGATGGTACATAACTTAATACCACGGCCGTTTCCTTCCCTCTTCCTTGTCTATCCCTTCCAATATTCCCATCCTCCCGCAAGGCCCCTGTTCAGCATAGCAGGTGAGGCCACCTGGGCGACGTACTAGTCATCCTCCCAGTTGTATCCCGACCCAGAGTCTGAAGCTCCAGGACACTGCCCTTGAGGCGGTAGAGGTGGGATCCCCCGCTGAGTCCGAGGGGAAAACCAACCCTGGAGGGCAACCATATAAAGAAGAAGAAGAAGAAGAAGAAGAAGAAGAAGATGTATTACATATAAATAGATATTACCCCGTCCAATAATAATTCATTTTATGATGAAATTCGGTTCTGGCTCACAAGTTGGCAACCCCGAAATGTACACTGCACATTTTCACAGACACCTGGGTAACAGATTATGTCGACTATGCTTACGTAAACGAATGTTGGAAGCTGATGACGAAGGTATCCCTAGCTCTTTGAAAGAGTTAACAACACGTTCGAAACTCCAAACAATACGTAGGTAAAGCTACTTCCTTTCTCTTACGGTTTGTTAGCCAAGCTTGGTGGGCCCCCTCTGCGACCTAAGGCCGCCTGTTCCTTGAGTGGTGGTGTAGAATTGCCTCTACAGAGTTCTACCCTCTTGGAAAACAAGCCGAGGCCAGGAACTGTTTGGAAGACGCCACCAAATATTCTCGTACATGCTTGAAAGCGGCTCTTGTCTCCCTCACACAGAGCTTCTTGTATAGCGGTGACAGGGAACACTAGCCTCTCTGACATCCGCTTGTCGTACATGAGCATCTCGCCCAAATGCTAATTGCACTACTCCGTACAAACGATATGCTTCATGTCGGCGGTACTTCACCGTATACGTAGAATGTGATAGCAACCTGTGTGGTTATGGCATATGTACGGTGTTAGCGGCCATCCCGGCGTTTAACTGCAAGTAGTGTGGGAAACGATGCTAAATCACTTCTGGGATGGACAGGAGTTGGATTTTAACTCACTTTTCTCAGCTGAATTATCTGAGTTGTAGTAAATCTAGACTCTCGTAAGCCAATTGGGTGAATACCTATTATGCTTATCCGTAGATCATAAATCCGATCATATGGTCGTACAGCACTAATGGGCCTAGGCCTACCAACTGACTGCTATCCACCCCAACAGCGTCCATATTACGAGGTGACGTGTGGTCAGCGCGCCGAATCCCCTTGGCTTTCTAGACTGAACTCGCTATTGGATAGTCCCTCCATTATTCCCACATAGACTGATTGGATCTCGAACCAGCCCTTAAATACAGGTTAAAAATAACTGACCTGGTCGGGAATCAAACTCAGGGCCCCCGGGTAAGATGCAAACACGCTACACCTAGACTGTGGGACCAACCCCTAGATCACAACCGTGAGGACATTTTTTAAAACATGCAGATCATTTAGGATCTTTCGATGTCTTATCGGAAAATACCGAATCTCTATCCTACCAATAGAAATGATCTTCCCTGGTTCCCCAATAACTCTTTGGACTATACTCAAAGTATCAGATCACGTTTGTAATACCTATCACTACAGAAGAAGGTTATGTGAACCCCTGTTTAATGATTGCTACCATACTATGTCGATCTTGAAGCCTCGAGCGTTCTTCCTCGATACGCCAGTTACTTGTAGCACACAGCTAGGCTGCGTGTTTACTACTATAACTCTTGGAAGATTGTGTTATTCTCCAGAGTGTATATACAGTGCGCTTTGCTTAGTTGAATTTCTCAATGTTATTTTCTCCAGTTGACTTCTCTGACGACCAACTGTTTATTCCTTTTTCTTCTACGCACATTTTCAGATATTTTTGCCTCATCCCTTTGGTCCATATCTAACAGACAGTTTCGGAGTAACATTTCAGCAGCGCTAATGCGGAATAACTTCTATACCATTTCCTCTTTCGTTCTCTGGCAATGGGAATGCCTGAAATAAAACGCTTCTTTCTTTTCTCCTACTTCGAGTTCAGCCAAATGCTCAAAGAAAATGCTGAAGCTGCATTGCTTTGTAACAGTGAGGAAATCATTAATATGTGTTCTGATGTTCTTGATTACCTAACACCGGACGAGTTGGCCGTGCGGTTAGAGGCGGGCAGCTGTGAACTTGCATCCGGGAGATAGTGGGTTCGAGCCCCGACTGTCGGTAGCCCTGAAGATGGTTTTCCGTGGTTTCCCATTTTCACATCAGGCAAATGCTGGGGCTGTACCTTAATTAAAACCACGGCCGCTTCCTTCCAACTCCTAGGCCTTTCCTGTTCCATCGTCGCCATAAGACCTATCTGTATTGGCGCGACGTAAAGCGAATTGTAAAAAAAACAAAGAAAAATTAAAAAAGATTACCTGGTGGGAATAATTACAACTAATGCCAGACGGCCGGGCCCAGTTGCTCAGACGGTTGAGGCGTTGGCTTTCTGACCCCAACTTGGCAGGTTCGATCCTGGCTCAGTCCGGTTGTATTTGAAGGTACTCAGATACGAGAGGCAGTGAATCCGGTCGTGGAAGCCAATAAATATGTTGAGGATGTCGTCACACTTACCACGTGACACTCAATACCTGCAGGCCATCTGGATGGGTAACAGCCTTGATGGCCTATGTGCGGCGTGGGTTTGTTTCTTGATTTGTTTCTGCAAGGACTAAGCTGGGAGTACCGTGGTCGACCATTCCACAATTTAAGGTTTGAGTATTTTTGCTGTAGACTCTTGCTCAACCTACAAGCTTGACTTTCACAAGTTCGTTAGTAGTAGATCACTGGATTTGGATGGTATAAGCCTAAATCAGCTCCTGAAGTCTGAGTTGAAGGTAGCCTCTGTAGGCACCACGTAGTTATATTCCTATTCATACACCTACGAGGGAATGGTTGTATATTTCTTCGCTTATTGCTAGTGACGCTCAGGCTTCAAGTCAGTGACTCAGAACAACGAGCGATATGACAATGTAATATCTCAGTAAGAGTTACTACTGTATTACTGTACGTCTTGCACATGACGAGACAGGAATAGCCTCCCGTCCCTGTCTGAACGCACTAGTCGCAATGTCAGAAACACTCTGTTGGTTGTGTGAGTCACAGACGACTCGAGTGGTGCACAAATATGGCGAGTGACAGGATGTAGACTTTCGATATCAAATCAGATCTTACAATGTGCAGCAGTTAACAAATCGTTATTGCTGAGTAAACTGGCTAAAGAGGCCATTACTTGTAGACTAACGGCTGACTGTACGGCTAACACGGTGATCTTGTAGCATAGATTTTAGATACCTAATATCTAAAATTGAGATGGCGTAGGAGGGCACTTTGCTACAGGAACGACTATGTTTTCTACGCCGGCCATGGAAGCCAATAAATATATTGGGGATGTCGTCACACTTACCACGTGACACTCAATACCTGCAGGCCATCTAGATGGGTAACAGCCTTGATGGCCTATGTGCAACGTGGGTTTGTCTCTTGTTTTGTTTCTGTAAGGACTAAGATCGGAGCACCGTGGGGACCACGTGGAAACTGGGCCTTCTCTAGCTTTTTAAACTATCCTTAAAGGGAGCTTTTCAGTTGATCTATTTTTCGTGAATTTGATGCAAACATTTTGCCTGCGAGACATCCCACAAATGGTTTGTGTTTGAACAGGGCACAGTTCCTCTTTAATTCGTCTGTCACCAAAGACGGTACCACACATTTTCCGAGTTACCGGTATATGAGCTCTAGGCCAGTCTTGTTCGAACACACAAATCTGTGGTACTAAGGCAAATCCCGATATCTCAAGAACTTGATTTGCCAGGAGGCACTTTTTAAAGTTGGCGAGCTCGCTGAAATTCTCATTGTATTCCAATGACCTTTATTTTTTTTCTCGTTGCTTTACGTCGCACCGACACATATAGGTCTTATGGCGACGATGGGATAGGAAAGGGTTAGGAGTGAAAAGGAAGCGGCCGTGGCCTTAATTAAGGTACAGCCCCAGCATTTGCCTGGTGTGAAAATGGGAAACCACGGAAAACCATTTTCAGAGCTGCCGACAGTGGGGTTCGAACCTACTATCTCCCGAAACCTTTAAATTGAAGTGGCATGGGGTACATTTGTGATGGTAATAAAAAGAAGGAACAAGTTTTATTCTCATTTATTCAGCAAGTTCAGAGAACGAATCACTCGGTGGCCTCGTTAGGCCTATCTGTACTGAACATGTAATCGGAATCTTTATTTTGGGAACATCGTATTCTACGAGCACCAGAATCATACCGGGCTTTGCCATCATACTCTCCGTCACAAATTCTACCATAATAGCATTTAAACCGACAATTTATTATTATTATTATTATTGTTATTGTTATTATTATTACATATAGAGTTCTGCCTGGATACCACGGAAATAAAGTGAGAAAAATTATTGCTCAAAAATTATCTGAATTAATCGTTTCGAGGTACGTAAAATTCGCTTTTCATTTACGGTACATCACACTGCAGCCTGAGAAAGTAAATGAAATATTGTAAAACAAGAAGATTTGTTCAAAACTGTAGGAATTATCTGAGTGTAGTATCTGAAGTCATTCATTATTTTATCTATCAAACGAGTTGACTATTAATATTGTTCACTGGAGCAGTTGAGTTGATTGTCAACATTCTGGACCACGTGTAGGCTCCCGGTATATCGATTACACTGGGAGGTGTTGGATGACGCTGAATGGCGTCACTCAGCCGACGTGGAGCATGTCAAACTAAATCAGCCCGCCTCTCTAATTTTGTTATCTGTGCATCGCTACCAGTCAATTATCAAAACATCGTCCTATACTTGCAGAAGGGAATCAAGTAGTACAGCAAACATTGTGCATTTTAAAAGCGAAGACGCTCTCCTGCAGTTAGTTCGACCCGACGTCTGCGTCTTGTATCTCTCCCACAGAAGTAGGGGAGGGGTGTATCTTTCCACTCGGAAATCCATCTCTGTACCCGAACACTTTAACTCACGATGTATAGCGCCACCTTTTATAGGTCAGTGGTTCGAAACTTGGTGCCCACAGTAGCTAATCAGTGTGTAGTTTTCTTCACAGCAGGCAAACACTTGATTAGTTGGCTAATCTTGTCTAAAGTACCTAAAGCAATGATAGATCCAGCTGCTCATACTACTACCCTACATGATTTCCACTGGTTATGAAAGCCATCAGTAAGTTAGAAAGAATCATGAAAGTCATCCAAAAATTACAGAATTATCTTTCAGGCTCAGGAATGAAGAGAAATTAAATGTACGGTGTTAATGATGATGATTGTTTTAAGGCTTCAAATTCTAGATCATCGGCTCAAGTAATAAAATTAATAATATTATATTAATCGTATGTTCTCATCTCCTTTTTTTGTTGTTCAGGGCGAGTAAATGAGAGTTCTGCGGTGAAAACTATGCCCCTTTACTCATCTATTTCCGAGAATACCCGATGAGTCAGAAAAATTTCTATTTACCACACTGGTGGAGGGAAAAACAGCTTGCCTTGAAAGTGGTTTTTTGGTCTAAGTCAGAACGGTGTTGCAGACATTTTACTTAAAGTGGCTGCGAGCCAGTATCGACGTTCCGTTCTACCTTAGCAGATGGCAGAGAAACTGGAGCTCTGTTGGGCGACCCATAGCTGATTTTTAACTCAAGATGTGAAGCACCACGTTTTACGGGTCAGCGACTCGAAACTCGGCACTGGCAGTAGCTGTCCAGTGTCTGATATTCTTTACTGCACGCAAGCACTTGGAGAAAATCGTATTTACATTTTTGGGTCGCCTAACATCAGAGATCTTTTACATAACGACATCGTACGACATGGAACACAGAATGGACTTAATAATAGTAACGTTTGCTTTATAACCTGTATCAATATTTACTGCAACGACAGCCGGTGAAGTGTATTCCGAACTGTTGTTAAAAGGGTGTCCATTTCATTGCTCGTAAATAAGGCATGGTTTCATTTGGCGAGTCCGCTCTGACAGCAACTGTTATCTGGATGAAGTCATGGTTTGAACTAAGGAAGTAATGAAAGGATCGTGAATTAACGAAATATTTGGTTTCTCAAAATTATATAGGCACCCTTTAACAGCAATTTTCTGCACATATATGGAAGACCCTTGTGGTGTGGAAGGTAAATGCTTCCGCTGTTAGCAACCTGAACACTATGTGGGATACTGGAGTATGTCTTTGCCTCTTGTAATTATTTCTTCTATGGGATGAGTGAACCCTAGGACAATAGGCCTATGCCTATCAAAAAATGGAAGTCTCGTTTTAAAATGTTTCCGCCAATATCGGAGAATCGAACCCATGTCCTTTCGGGTGAAACGAACACGCATTTACTACCTTGAATAATAATAATAATAATAATAATAATAATAATAATAATAATAATCACCGAGCTCGGTAGCTGCAGTCATTTAATTGCAGCCAGTACCCAGTATTCGGGAGACAGTGGGTTCGAACCCCACTGCCGGCAGCCCTGAAGATGGTTTTCCGTGGTTTCCCATTTTCACACCAGGCCAATGCTGGGGCTGTACCTAATTATGGCTACGGCCGCTTCCTTCCCACTCCCAGCTCCTTCCTGCCCCATCGTCGCCATAAGATCTGTCTGTGTCGGTGCGACATAAAGCAACTTGCAAAATAATAATAATAATAATAATAATAATAATAATAATAATAATAATAATAATAATAATAATGAAAACCTACAACCAGTTTTTGACCGGGTCAGGGATGTAATGAATGAAACATATATATAGGGTATTATTAGATGGGGTCACCACTCCCAAGGTGATTTATTAATGACTAATAAATGCTATGAAATGATAATAGAGAGTGTTGCTGGAATGAAAGATGACAGGGAAAACCGGAGTACCCGGAGAAAAACCCGTCCCGCCTCCGCTTTGTCCAGCACAAATCTCACAGGGATTGATTGGGATTTGAACCACGGTATCCAGCGATGAGAGGCCGACGCGCTGCCGTCAGAGCCACGGGGGCCCCAATAATAATAATAATAATAATAATAATAATAATAATAATAATAATAATAATAATAATAATAATGCAATTATGATATCATGCAAACGCTCATCGGGCTATTTTACCTGAATTAAATTTTCATTCAGGGTAGAATGCCTGTCATCTTGATGTATGTGGATGTCAGTAGATTGCCTTGTTAACGTTATTGGATCCAAATGACAGCAGCAGGTCGAAAATAGTATTGATAAGTTGAGTGTGTCTTCTGGTGTAAAAGTATGTATGGAAACCTACAGATGACGCCTTTCTGGTTGCAGGTTGTTCGGTACCAAGTGCGACAAGTGCGGTCTGAGCTTCAGCAAGAACGACTTCGTGATGCGGGCGAAGACCAAGATCTACCATATCGAGTGTTTCCGCTGCAGCGCGTGCGAGCGCCATCTTATCCCTGGGGACGAGTTCGCGCTGCGGGAAGACGGGCTGTTCTGTAAAGAGGACCACGAGGTGCTAGAGAAGGCGACCAACAGCGAAAACAACAACAACACCACCAACGTTAACAACAACAACAGCCATCACAACAATAACAACAACGAGGGCTCGAACTCAGGTAAGGAAGGGTAGTATTTATCTTTCAGGAGTGAAGAGAATGTCTCCTTTTTGAATTCATTATTTGCTATCAAATGTAACCCGTATTGGGTAATTGATTTCAAAGCCTTCTGCAATTTCTTATAAAATATGAGACCTTTCCTTCGGCTTCGGCGTCAGTTCTGTTGTTTAAAAAGCCAGCTTATCAGTCGTCATGGCATTAAATTGGATGTTGAATTGTGTTTGCTGGATTATATGTTTTTAATGCTATTTGTTCGGGGCGTCGATCCATGTGGATCTTTTTCCCCTAGTGGCACCATATTCTATGAACCTGCGTGTAATTGGAATGGCGGTAGTGTGGAATCTTGTGTGTGAGGAAAGGAAAATTAAGGACGTCAAATACACCCAGTCCCCAGACAATCATTACAATTATAAAACCCTGACCCGGCCGGGAATGGAACCCGGGGCCGCCGATTGAAAAGCGGGCGCGTTGCCCCCTGCACCGCGGGGCTGGACTGGATTATATGTTAATGATGATGACGATGAAAATAATTTTCACAATACGGTATGACATAAAACCTGTCCTATGCATTATTCTTCATCGACGCTTTTCCCACACTCGTGGGGTCGCGGATGTGAACTGCGTCGCACATGTGGATTTGGCCCTGTTTTACGGCCGAATGCCCTACCTGACGCCGACCCTATGTGGAGGGAATATTCACTGCTGCGTGTTTCTGTGGTGGTTGATAGTGTGGTGTGTTTCCTGAATATGGAGAGGCGAGTGTTGGGACAAACACAATCAGTCCCCAATCCAGAAGAATTAATCAGATGCGATTCAAATCCCCGACTCGGCCGGCAATCGAACCCGGGATCCTCCAAACCGAAGGCCTCAGCGCTGACAATTCGGCCAAGGAGTCGGACTTTCATAGCCTATATGATCAACGAAATAAAACCACGAATACAATGAGTGACTGATAAGGATATCATAAGTGTACTTCCTATATCGCATCCTTGTTTTGCCATGTGTGAACAGTCGAGACCTGTAAATCGTCGAAGAATTGACAGCTCTGATAAAAATGACAGAAATATGGAGGGATCACGGCTTTTCCAAAGAAACGCGGATCAGAAACGCAGTGGCCTACAGGACATTGATCATAAGACTCGATGCCCTTGAAATATGGTGTTATCTTCTGTGTACCTTAGATAAAAAAAACGAGGTATAGGGGAAACAAATTTAAAAATAATACAGCCAAAATGATTTGGCCCAGTAGATAATTCTGATAAAATAAATGCACTTTTGTTTACAAGTCAGAATTTTAAAAAGTATGGTGTAAGTTTACTGTAGAATTCACCATTTATGAATAGCAGTTTCCCGCTGGCTCTGCCCGCAATGTGCAAAGTATGGTGTTGTTCGTTACTATCCTCACGGATGTATTCACAAACTTTCAAGGTAATGAAATAAAGCGCACCGAACTCGATAGCTGCAGTCGCTTAAGTGCGGGCAGTATCCAGTATTCGGGAGATAGTAGGTTCGAACCCCACTGTCGGCAGCCCTGAAAACTGTTTTCCGTGGTTTCCCATTTTCACACCAGAAAAATGCTGGGGCTGTACCTTAATTAAGGCCACGGCCGCTTCTTTCCCACTCCTAGCCCTTTCTTGTCCCATCGTCGCCATAAAACGTATCTGTGTCGACGCGCTGTGGTAATAGAATGTAATATTATGTCAACAAAACACTTGAAAATACATCACACAAAGAAAGTGAATTAAACGTTCCTTGGAACAACACTACGCGCCGAAGTCCTTCAAAGCTCTTCGTCATGGAGACAAATGTACTCATAACTTTTCTCAGAATCTACAAATTTAAGTAGTTATTACCTCAAAAGAAAGAGCTTAATCCACTGAGTGTTTTTAGACAAAAATGAACTGCATAACTCAATTAGAACGAAAGATATGATTGCTTCAATGAGAAAACATGTTGAAGAAATGAGACGTCAAATTGAATGTGCACTCATAACTTTCCTCAGAATCAACCAATTTGAATAGTTAAGAGCTGAAATGGTCCGCCTCTGTGGTGTAGTGGTTAGCGTGATTAGCTGCCACCCCCGGAGGTCCGGGTTCGATTCCCGGCTCTGCCACGAAATTTGAAAAGTGGTACGAGGGCTGGAACGGGGTCCACTCAGCCTCGGGAGGTCAACTGAGTAGAGGTGGGTTCGATTCCCACCTCAGCCATCCTGGAAGTGGTTTTCCGTGGTTTCCCACTTCTCCTCCAGGCGAATGCCGGGATGGTACCTAACTTAAGGCCACGGCCGCTTCCTTCCCTCTTCCTTGCCTATCCCTTCCAATCTTCACTTCCCTCCTCAAGGCCCCTGTTCAGCATAGCAGGTGAGGCCGCCTGGGCGAGGTACTGGTCATTCTCCCCAGTTGTATCCCCCAACCAAAATCTGAAGCTCCAGGACACTGCCCTTGAGGCGGTAGAGGTGGGATCCCTCGCTAAGTCCGAGGGGAAAAACGAACCTGGAGGGTAAACAGATGATGATGATGATGATGATGATGAAGAGCTGAAATGAAAGAACTTGATCCACTGAGTGTTTTTAGGCTAAAACAAACTCCGTACCTCAGTTAGAACCAAAGATATGATTGCTTCAAAGAGACAAAAAATTGAAAAGAATCAAATAATTTGAGGAAGGCGGAAGTAAAGTGATTTATAGTACCTCGTGACAAATCTGTGCGTGAATACCTTTCAGTTAAAAAGGGAATGAAGGAAACCGTCCATATAGAATGGCCGGACTGAGTGACTTTAGTTTTCATAAATTAGTATGTACTGAACTGGCGTATGGCTTTTAGTGCCGGGAGTGTCCGAGGACAAGTTCGGCTCGCCAGATGCAGGTCTTTTGATTTGATTCCCGTAGGCGACCTACGCGTCATGATGAGGATGAAATGATGATGAAGACAACACATACACCCAACCCCCGTGCCGGCGAAATTAACCAATTAAGGTTAAAATTCCCGACCCTGCCGGGAATCGAACCCGGGACCCCTGTGGCCAAAGGCCAGCATGCTAACCATTTAGCCATGGAGCCAGACAATTAGTATGTAGATAGATCGGCTTGTAAACTGTTACTGTTTCAAATAAGGTGTTAGGACTATCGTCATCAACAATTCCGTGTACTTAGTGCGTAGACCTACGCTTGCGTTATCTGTGGGTCTAGTGTTGTTCTGCTGTGTATATCAGTAACTACCTTGGACAAGGATTGTGCATCATCCCGGCACTAGCTTGTGTTTAAAGAAGGAAAATCGTTTCAAAATGATGAGCAGTGGAATATTATATCGTCGCTTCACCGATAAAACGTTGTATCCCACAATACTCTTCCTATCCATTATTCTCCTTAAGACTGGTCACGCCTCCCAGCCACATATGGATACGCAGTCCATCAGAACAATGTCCGTTGTGTTCGTTTTCCTATGTCGACGATTAAACGAAAATGAACCTTACATGCATTGTACACTAGGAGTGCGTAAACACGTAATGCAAACGTATATTCCTACAGTACGGTACTGTAAGGTTCATTTTCCTTTACACATGGGCGTAGGAAAATGAACACAACAAACTTTGTTCTGATGGACTGCATATCCATACGTGGCTGGGAGGCGAGACCAGTCTTAAGGAGAATAATTGATAGGAAGAGCTTTGTGGAATACAACTTTTTACCGGTCGAGCGACGATATAATGTCTTCTCTCATTTGACTGAACATGTATTGTCGCAGTGGTTACAGGGTATCGTTTTAGTTCAAGACTCCAGGAAAGCGACTAGGTCGATTCCGAGTGAGTACTAAGAGGGCTGATGCATTTTATTTGTCGCTTATCTTGTAGGCATCTGTATATTGATCGACCTGCCGTTAAATGGAGACACGGATATATTTGCTTAGAGGTCAAAGACATCATTTTCAGTGCCAGAGGTTGTATGGAACATATATCATCTCAGCCCTTAGCTCACTAGGTAAATATGAGCATTTTTTACTATAAAGTCGTTCACAGCACATACGTAGGCCTATAGAGTATGTGTTAAAATTTTCCTCCTGCTACAAAAATGCTTTCTGGCCCAATGAGGAAAGCGATGGCAAAGTACCTCACTTGTCATCATGACTTGTATGCCTTATTATGGCACCGCTATGGATGTTTCCTTATAACCATGTCACATTCGGTGGTACATTTTGAGGATCCAACCTGCCTAGGGGCTGATGACTTAACAAATTGACTCACATCAGTTGATTTCTAGGAGTCGTATTAGATTAGGAAATGAAATCATAAAGGAAGTATACGAATATTGCTACTTGGGTAGTAAAATAACTAACGATGGCAGAAGTAAGGAGGACATAACATGCAGACTAGCACAAGCAAGGAAGGAAGAAATTTGCTTACTTCGAACATTGATATAGAAATTTGAAAGACCTTTCTGAAGACCTTCATGTGGAATGTGGCATTGTATGGAAGTGAAACATGGACAATAACTCGCTCAGAAAGAAAGAGAATATAAGCTTTCGAAATGTAGTGTTACAGAAGAATGCTAGAGGTGAAATGGATAGATCGAATCACGATTGAAGAGTACTGAATCGAATTGGTGAGAGGAGAGGCTAAATTTGACGAGAAGAAGAGGTAGAATGGTAGGACACGTCTTAGGACACTCAGGACTTGTTCAGTTGGTTTTTGAAGGAAGTGTAGGTGGTAAGAACGGTAGGGGTAGACCAAGGTATGAATATGACAAGTGGATTAGGGCAGGTGTAGGATGCAATAGTTACGTAGAAATGAAAAGTTTAGCACAGGATAGGATAGCATGGAGACCTGCATCAAACCAGTCTACGGATTGGTGACTCAGACACAACAACCCATTTTATTTATTTATTTATTTATTTATTTTCCACTTAACTTGTTCAGAAAGGATGATTACCTAGTTGTACTTCCCCTGGAAACAACAGTCACCACCACCATAAAAGAAGACCAAGATATTCGCCAGTGCGGGGCCCGTTTTGACGAAGAAGTGAACCAGAAAACTGCAAGTTTCCAAATTCAGCCACACTGCATTTGGAATTCTGATCAAAGTGGCTTTGATTATGAACTAACTTCCGGTTCGATATTATCTAGAAAAGGGAAAAATCAACAGTTGCCTTGCTTCAGTCTGCACACAATACAATTCATAGTAATACAAGAGACGTAGAACTTTTAATGTGTGGGCACCTCTCGAAAAATAATGCATATCTGTCTTCAAGAAAAAACTCTCGGCTCGAAAGTCAAATCAGTAAAAATGTTGAAGAAAATCGTCCACCAGATATTGGAGGCTAAGTGGGAAATATCAAAAGATCACCTAAAGTCCTCTTTCTTGAATGTCCTTTGTTACAGTACAGAAAATAACCAGAAATGACATAAGTAAATGAATTGTTTCCAGGTAAAGGCATTGAAAGCATGATCATTTCGCGGGAAACAACCAAACGCACATAGCTTTTGGATGCAGGCCTATATTTCTTCTTCTAGTATAAAATATATGCACGAAGGATAACGGACTATAGGCCTATAAGGACTCTTTGCAATGATTTAGTCACCAAACTGAGAAATGGCATTTTCATAATGAAAACACATTCTTTATTCATGACCAGTTGTCTGGTCGAGTGCATCGCCCTATACTTCAGCATTCGTGGCAGGCGGTTGGGCACTATACTACCGCATATATATTGCTGAATTCAAGACTGTGTCTGAAGTGACATTTGATTTTTTAACTTACGAACGTGATTCTGGGGATTGGTCAGAGATTGCTTTTGCCAAATGTGCTTATTGTGATGCTCAATATTGTTTCGTACATTTCTGTTGAGGAACCCCATGTACATTTTTGAAGTCCGATATTTAGCAAACTAAGGGTCACTCGATGGAATACTTTCACCATCCTAATCACAGTGGTACCTAAAGCTTAAATAAATTGTGAACAATAAATATCTGTTCGAGCCGAGAGCCATCGTCGAAAGAGGTAGGCTATAACCCAAGTTATGTTCGTATTTTAAATTCATTTTTGAGTGCATATCACTAAACACAGTCAGTTCTTAGCACTTAATAAAAATTATTTAAACTCCACCTTTGTTGTCTACCTATTGTATGTTGTTTCAATTTACGTATTTGACACCAGTATCAACATTTTCTCTCTACATCGAGTATAGTGACCAGATTACAGAGATTTCGAAACTCGTTGTCTGATTTGGACGAAAAGTAGTTACGAGCAGAATTTGTGAAGCAGTTACACTTTTTATTACGAACTGTTCAGCTTTATCACAGTGGTGTATTGTTATGCATTTATCTCTACTTCCATACTTATCGAAATAGTAGTCCTGGCAGTAAAACCGCCACCACCACGTGTATCGTGTATGATAAGCATTTTCTTGTCATGCAGTGACGTTTTCTTGTTAAACGCATTATGTTAACATGACTCTATTGTTGCCTGAGAAAGGAGAGAGTTTCGCACTGTCTTAACATCCCCTTTGTAGTCTTGTGCCCTTTCGTATTCTCTGCAAAGAAGGCTAACAATAGTTCAATAGCTCTAGCGACAATGGGACCAATGGGACATCTCAAATTGCTTCCATTATACACTAGTGTCCAAAAGTTAAGCATGAGTTACGAGTAAGCAGGGCAACAGGAAATAGACCGAAAATAGCACGAGCACCTGCCAACCTTACGTGTTCGCTCTGTATAGGAAAGGAGTGTTCCCTGCTTTGACTAGCGGCGTAATCGCAAGGTAAACACAGCCAGTGCCTGCGCCCCATATTCCCTCAGTCGTGTATGTGCGGAGTGTAGCCTCGTGGTGAACGTGACAACATAATGGCACAACGACGCCATTTGGACCCCGTTTTGCAGGGTAGAATACTCGGCCGCCTGGAAGCACGCCAGACACAGACCGAAGTCACCGTATCCTTGAATGTGTCACAAAGTGGCTTTGGAGACGATTTCGAGACACAGGAGACGTTAGTCGTAGGCCAGTACCAGGTCGACCAGCAGGACCGATCTGGCCTTAACCGCCCGACGAAATCGGAGTGCATCTGCAAGACAATAGTCGGCGGAGTTTGCAGCCGTCTCAGGGGTTGCCGTTTCCCAGCAAATTGTATACCGGAGGCTCAGAACAGCAGGGCTTTCTGCCCGACGTCCAGCGGTTTGCGTCCCGCTCACTCCAGCACAGAGGCGGACCCGTTTACTGTGCAGCTGTCAACATGGAAACTGGACCATGAATGGTTGGAGAAGCAGGCAAGCTACGTTCCAGTATCCAATTACATCATGGAGAAATATAACATGAACTTCGTGTACGGAGTGTTAGGGGTACCATACCGGTATGATGGTCGAGTTGTAGAAGATGTTTACCCTCAAGCAAAGCTACGAAGCCGTGTTTGCCGGGGGCGGTTGTGCGTTGGGACGTGCTTCTTTTAAGGAACCATTTATATTCAAAAACATAAATATTGTGCAATACTGTGTCTTATGGCAAACCCGTTGAGGGTCAGTTTCTTAAATAACGAATTGTATATGTAGGTCTGTATATAAAATATGATTTTGTGCATTTTGAATACGACGTGTTAAATCATCAATACATCTACGGTAGTCAACCTTGCAAAGAGGCCACCAAACTTGACATTCATCAGTTAGAATTAGTTAGACGTAAATTGTAGGGCGGTTAATTTCCGAAGTAACCAGAGTTATACTTGTTTAGTTGGACGGTTACAGACGTAACAGAGCGTTGGCCAACGGCCAAGGTGTTTCACTCTGCCGTCTCAGGTTTGTGCTCGGGTCCTAAGACGCTTCCCCGGGTTGGTAGGGGTTTGATCACCTTCTCCTGTTCCTACGATGTTCATAGGGTTGACAATCCCGTTGCAGTGTCATTTGAAACAATTAACACCGCCACTGCTGTCGCAATACAGCCTATTATAATTTACGACAGTGTTATCACACATTGCATTACTTACCGTATAGCAACAGTATCTATCTATACTTTATTTCTTCGTGCCCGACATTTAAAGTAGTAGATTTAATGACCACCTGTGGCCAAATTGAGAGATTATTCAATGGCATGGTTGCTGAATTCACCCTCTAAGAAGAACCATCACTGCCGGGATAATAATAATCGTATGGCCTCAGCTACCATGTGCAGACATTTTAATCTGACGCCATCTGGCTGTCTGCTCGTCAATTTCGACGTTCTGTTTTACTCTAGGACTACTAGATGGCAGACAGAGTAACCTGAATCTCTGTTGGGCGTCTATGGCTGAGATTTAATTAATTTTGTCGGGTAAACACCAAATGTGTCACCAGAGATCTTTTACATGCCGACATCGTACGACATGGAGTGTCGAATGGACTTTCTCTCGCCCTTCAAAAATCCCACTGCCTCTGCCGGGTTTGAACCCGCTATATTGGGATCCGGAGGCCGACACTCTACCACTGATCCACAGAGGATGAATAGCTAAGACGGTGGAGCGCCAAATTTTTGAGCTAAATTTGGAGTTCTGGTGGTACTTAAAGGTGCTTAAACTCGCCACCCTCTTGTCTCTAGATTTGTTGCCTCATAAAATAACTCTTGCAGGACAACATTTCGTCACCTTGGTGTCTCCTAAAACCGTATAAGTAGTTAGCGGGACATAAGCTAAAACGCATAACCTTATTATTATTATTATTATTATTATTATTATTATTATTATTATTATTATTATTATTATTATTATTATTATTACTCCTGGCCTTTTTCTCCAATTTATTGGGATCACCACTTCACGTGGATTTGGTCCAGTGTATTGGCCGGATACCCTTCCAGACGCCAACCCTATGTTTAGGGAGGTATTCTTTTTTTGCAAGTTGCTTTACGTCGCACCGACACAGATAGGTCTTATGGCGACGATAGGAGAGGAAAGGGTTAGGAATGGGAAGGAAGCGGCCGTGGCCTTAATTAAGGTATAGCCCCAGCATTTGCCTGGTGTGAAAATGGAAAACCACGGAAAACCATATTCAGGGCTGCCGACAGTGGGGTTCGAACCCACTATCTCCCGAGTACTGGATACTGGCCGTACTTAAGCGACTGCGGCTATCGAGCTCGGTGGGGAGGTATTCGCTATGGCGTGTTTCTGTTGTGGTTAGTAGTGTGCTGCGTTGTGTGAAGATGGAGAGAAGTGTATTATACGAACACAAACACCTCGTCCCCGAGCTAGACGAATTAATCATACGCATTTAAACTCCTCACCCCGGCCGGGAATCGAACCTGGAGCTTTCTGAATCGAAGGTCAGCTTGCTGACCATTCAGCCAGGGAGTCGGATGTAAAATGATGATAATCGCTGATGGGGGAAGGCTCAGATAGCGGAAACATCGTTAATAGAGAAGTGATTGTGCTACACACCCTGGCCCTCGCCCATAACAAACTTCACTCCTCAAATTGGAATTGATACAATGCCCCAAAAAGAAAGGTTCAATTAGTGGGTTAAATCACTGGCTTCACTAAACATTTTGTTTCATTGTAGAGTAGCATCGGGGATTTTAACTGCGTTTGGTTATTTCATCTACAGTACGTCGGGGCTAGGTGTTTGGGTTCGTCTTAATATACGTCTTCATTTATATCCAACGCACCACAAAAACACGCAATAGAGAATACAGCCCTCCACATAGGGCTAGCGACAGGAGGTGAATTCGTTCAAAAACTGGACCATATCGATGCCGATCCCAAGAAATTGGAAAAATGGCCGAGGAGAAGAAGTAAATGAAATGGCGCATGACTTTTAGTGCCGGGAGTGTCCGAGGACAAGTTCGGGTCGCCAGGTGCAGATCTTTCGATTTGACTCCCGCGCGTCATGATGAGGATGAAATGATGATGAAGATGACACATGAACCCAGCCCCCGTGCCAGATAAATTAACCAATGGTAGTTAAAATTCCCGACCCTACCGGGAGTCGAACCCGGGACCCCTGTGACCAACGGCCAGCACGCTAACCATTTAGCCATGGAGGCGGACGGAGAAGAAGTAGATCCACTTTATTGATTCGTTCTTTCAATATTACGCGTCATTAATCCACGCAAGCCCCTTCTAAGGCCCCAGATTTATTATGACCGACCGAGTTCGCTACGCGGTTTGGTCACGTAGTTGTGAACTTGCATTCGGAAGATAATGGGTTCGTACCTCACTGTTGGCAGCCCTGATGATGGTTTCCTTTACTTTCCATTTTCACACCAGGCAAATGCTGGGGCAGTACTTTAATTAAGGCCACGGTTGCTTCCTTCCTTCCTTCCTTCCTTCCTTCCTTCCTTCCTTCCTTCCTTCCTTCCTTCCTTCCCAGTACTTATCCTCTCCTATCCCATCGTCTCCATAGAAATGTCTGAGTAGGCACGACGAAAAACAAATATCTTAGCTGGATTTATTCTGATCTCCCCTCTTCTGCAGTGTACTGTAACCACATTGAAACAGGCATGCACAGAAACTCAAAACATGTCTTCTAGTCCGTTAGTGACATAAATCCAGGATATTTTGCGCTGAATATAGAAGCAAACCCCACGGCACTTAACGCCCTTGAACGGGCCTTGGCCTGCCCAGCGACCGCTGCTCAGCCCGAAGGCCTGCAGATTCCGAGGGGTCGTGTGGTCAGCACGACGCATCCTCTCGGCCGTTATTCTGGGCTTTCGAGACCGGGACCGCCATCTCACCATCAGATAGCTCCTCAATTCTAAACACGTAGGCTGAGTGGACCTCGAACCAGCCCTCAGGTCGAGAGAAAAATCCCTGACCTAACCGGGAATCGAACCCGGGGCCTCCGGGCGAGAGGCAGGCATGCTACCCCTACACCACGGGGCCGGCCGCTGAATATACAGCTTCTCAAATAAACTTCGTAGAGGAAGTATGTAAAAGAGATAGTAGTAATGTGAAAGGGCTTTAGCTGGCTTTTAAAATTCGCCTAACAAGGGACAAATCGTTATGCTATGAAATGTAAGAAAAACCCTTCGTGTTTCCACTACAAAGCCCCGAAATAAACCTCTGAATAAGACATATAAGACACAGGAAAGCTATACTAACAAGGAAACCCTTCCAACTGTAAATCTCCGATCTGATTTAGATTTGCTACAACGACTTCAGTAGGAATGCTTTATTCAGCCATATCAAAATTAGATGCCCAGTTGTATTTAACTCCTATTTTGGGGTGTCAAAGTTCTCATTTAAGCACCACGTAGACAGGAGTGAGCGACGGGAAGCAGGTAGAGGTGGGGAAGTGATGTGTGTGCGAGATAGAGCGAGTGATAGCATGACACGTGAACTGGCCGCCTCGCCTGTAACCCACAGGAGTTTTACTCAAAACACCTCAAACTGATTTCCGACCTGTGGTTTTTAAATAAAAGAAATACCGTTTTTTTTTTTTTTTTTTTTTTTTTTTTTTGTGTCTCTTCCATCACCCCTAGAAGTTTGAGTATTGAATTGTGATACATTCTGTACCTGATGTCTGTCCTTTATTATATTACAAGAGTCAAGTACATATACTTTTAAAGAGTATTTATTCAACTAAAGGCCTACTGAAGAAAGAGAAGTTCAAAGAGCAAGAAACGTGAAAATCCCCTGGATTACATTTTCTTGCCAAATCCATGGAATCAAACATAAGCTAAGTTTATCAATGACGAGCCCTGGAGAGAGATATTCCCCACTGAAGCAGGAGTAATGTAGTGCGGTTCCCCACGGAGTCTGCTGAAAGCTAAGCTCTATATTAACAGCCATAAACCATGCGGTAATCTACCTGCTAAGCCGAGCTAGTGGAGAAACCGCTAGCTAACAAGACAAGGAAGTGTGTGAAAAATCGAACTCGAAGGCAGGAGGGAAGGCACAGTGATGATGAGGGGAGTGTATGTACTTAGAGAGGGTGTGCGAACATCGCCCTAGCTGCACAGATAGGCTACAATATCTACTTTCGCTTTGAACTTGTCTCGATAGCTTGCGGTTTCAATTGTGCTTTCTTGGATCCTCAGAGTTATTCCTACCTGCCAGACACATTCTAGAAATTTCTTTCAAGGGTTCGGGATTTTTTAATGGTTAGTTTAGCCTATATTTTGCCTAACCTTCGCTATTTATAAATAGGCCTATGCATTTTAAAACCCTGCTATCCTAGATTATGGGTTTACGATTAGATACATAAATCACTACTGAACTCAATTAGTATTATTATTATTATTATTATTATTATTATTATTATTATTATTTCTGCTACTAAATACTTTTACTTTTTTCGAATACGCCAGGGTGCCGGAATTTTGTTACTCAGGAGTTCATTTACATCGCGGTAAATCTTTCGTTACGAAACTGTCGTATTTGATTACTTTCAAAAACTACCGGAGTTTGCCGTGATAGAACGCACCAACTTGGGTTCAGCAGGCCAGCGCTTTTCGGTCTGAGCTACCATTCTGAATATAATATTAGAAATATTGCAGTCAGTGTTTTCCTAGCAAAGCAAAACCATCTTCGTATAGGATATGAAGGTAAAGGCTTCTAGTACCTGTAACGTCGGTTCTTAGTACAGTAGGGTGGTTAACCTAGTCCTTGGCTATCTTTGCTCCAGGATTTAACCTGGTTCCCGTTTCTTGTGCTGCCTGAGTGAACACCTGGGTCATATACCTCTCAAAAAGTCTCCTTTATAAATTAATTTTGAAATCTTGTTGCGGAATCTATCATCTTCCTGACTATAAAAGCATACACACAATATATTCTAGGCTTAGAAAATTGATGAAAAAGAAGCCGAATCAAATTAAAATAAACGTGTAGAATACAGAGCACGCCCATACCGCATAGGATAGACAGCCCACTTTTATCTAGCATTGAACCAAGAAGCACGCGTCAGATAAGTGCTTTGCCGCCCTGTAGACAGTCACATCAAAATATCAACGCCTTGCAGTGGATTATCCATCAAACCGGTTGTAATTTGGTGTCAAATGTTCTCTGTATGTCCGCCTCTGTGGTGTAGTGGTTAGTGTGATTAGCTGCCACCCCCGGAGGCCCGGGTTCGATTCCCGGCTCTGCCACGAAACTTGAAAAGTGGTATGAGGGCTGGAACGGGGTCCACTCAGCCTCGGGAGGTCAACTGAGTAGAGGTGGGTTCGATTCCCACCTCAGCCATCCTGGAAGTGGTTTTCCGTGGTTTCCCACTTCTCCTCCAGGCGAATGCCGGGATGGTACCTAACTTAAGGCCACGGCCGCTTCCTTCCCTCTTCCTTGCCTCTCCCTTCCAATCTTCCCATCCCTCCACAAGGCCCCTGTTCAGCATAGCAGATGAGGCCGCCTGGGCGAGGTACTGGTCATTCTCCCCAGTTGTATCCCCGACCAAGAGTCTGAAGCTCCAGGACACTGCCCTTGAGGCGGTAGAGGTGGGATCCCTCGCTGTGTCCGAGGGAAAAGCCGACCCTGGAGGGTAAACAGATGATGATGATGATGATGTTCTCTGTATGCGTGGTTTTACCCTAGTTCTTCACCACCGCAGTGAGTAAATCCCGGTATGTTGTTGTTATTTCTGTACCCCTTACTGCCGTTTCTTGATACGGGGTCGGCGATGAGGTGATATGTATTTTATGGCAAGTTTTACGGCCGGATGCCCTTCCTGACGCTAACCTCAATTCTCAGTTGAGGATCTAATGAAGATGAAATGAATGCAGGTGAATGAAACTCTTTAAGGAGGTGGAAGGAGTCGGCTGTGTCCTATGAATCGGAACTGTCCCGGCATTTGCGTGGAAGTAAGAATGGAAACCATAGGAAACCATTCTCAGGACAGCCGACGGTGGTGTTCGAACCCATGCGTCTCCCGAATGCAGAGCTTGGCTCCGTAGCCGTAGCGCGTTAACACGCTTGACCACTCCGCTCGGTAGTGAGCAAATTATTGTATATTATTTTTATATTAGTTCTTAGACACCTATTCCAATCCTAGACCCACATAGTTATGTTCATAACTACAGAGCTCATGTTAACACCTGCTTTAACATACAATTCCTACACACAAGTACAATATACTGATAAACGGGTGACATCCTAAGTCCATTAAGTGAATCGTTACCGGCTAAGTAACGAATACCTGTGCATAAGTTTAACGTGCATACAGGAACTTCATGGTCCTGCCTAGACAAAGAACTTAACAGAAGCAAGCTTATAGTTTTACCTATTTTTGTTTTGCTTTACGTCGCACCGACACAGATAGGTCTTATGGCGACGATGGGACAGGAAAGGCCTAGGAATGGGTAGGAAGCGGCCGTGGCCTTAAGGTACAGCCCAAACATTTGCCTGGTGTGAAAATGGGAAACCACGGAAAAGCATCTTCAGGGCTGCCGACAGTGGGATTCGAACCTATTAGCTCCCGTATGCGAGCTCACAGCTGCGCGCTCCTAACCGCACGGCCAACTCTTTTACCTAGGTATTGATATCGTTATCATATCAGTTAAATCTACAGTCTTAACGTGGAATCCTAACTACGGCGACTTAACTTTTCACATAAAAATTCACATGCATTGACCGGGATTGAATAGCAAACATATTTACATTCTTCTTCTTTTCTATTTGTTTTACGTCGCACTGACTCAGAAAGTTCTTATGGCGACGATGGATAGATAGGGCTAGGCCCTATAACTGGAAAGGAAACGACCATGGCCTTAATTAACGTACTGTCCCAGCATTTGTCTGGTGTGAAAATGGGATACCACGGAAAACCACATGGAAGAAAAATCACCATTGCAATCTACGAGATTGGGTCAGATCTTCTGTTCGCAGGTGTAACTATCTCGGCGAGTTAACTTATTAGCAAAGTTGTAAGTCTTTTGAAAACTTTCTCCTCCTATAAAATCACAATAAATACTATAATATTAAGTTCATTTGTGATATCCGGTTCCTTGGCTGAGGCCTTCGGTTCAGAGGTTCCGAATCCGATTTCTGAACGGGTTGGGGTTTTCAATCACGTCTGGTTAATTTCTCTGACTTGGGGACTCAGTGTTTGTATTCTTCTTAACACACATCTCTTCATATACACACAACACAGTACAACCAGCCCAGAAACATGCGATCGTGAATGCATCTCTCCACACAGGGTTGACGTTAGGAAGGGCCACATTCATACATGCTTCCACGGACCCACTAAGATGTGCGGAGAGTGGATGGCTAAGAAGAAGAAGAAGAAGAAGAAGATAATTTTCATATGTGATAATGTTATATTGAAGATATAGAAGTTAAATGCAAATTAGCGTCAAACTTCACTATGAGTGGAAGTCAAAGCTGTCCTCGGTTTTCATATGATAAAGTGCAAGAGAGGGGTTGTCCTGATTACACCTATCCGTATCTATTAAAAGCTAACGTACTTTTGACACTTATAACTGACTTAAGATGATAACTTTTCTAAAGTGATTGTTATCCAAAGCGAAACATGGACGATGTGACCGCCCTCAGGGACAATCAGGTTAGCATCAGGAGCTGAATATGATTCTCTCGTGTGTCTGCTGCCATAGCGGAAACTGTTTAACTGAGATAAATTAATCTCCGACTGAGTCTGGGAAGTAGTGTTTCTTTGAGGTAAGGTGCCTCCCTGCCGTGTTCAAGCGGGAAGAGTGGTGATGGCGATGCTGAGCCGCGCGGTGTCGACCTGCGCCGTGCCCCATGTTGCGGATTGGTCCCCAGGTTGACGCTCCACGGCGCCTGCGTCTGCCCGGCGGGAATGAGCGAGGAAGAGAGAGAGAGAGGGTGAACAATGTAGTGGAATCGATACAAGGCCGATACGCTTTTTGTTGCCTTTTACAACAGGCGTAAAATGTGAATATATATGTGTGTGTGTGTGTGTGTGTGTGTGTGTGTGTGTGTGTGCGCGTGTGCGTGTGTGTGTGTGTGTGTGTGTGTGTGTGTGTGTGTGTGTGTGTGTGTGTGTGTGTGTGTGTCGATGTCTGCGTGCTGGTAGCACTTCATACCCATTCCCTCGCAAACTGGGATCGCGAGCCAGTATAGCCTCCTTTACTTTCTTTAACATATCATGAAGCTTCGTTAACGTAATTACCAATGCGAGTGTCAGCTACACAGAGACGAGCGGAGAAGGAAACACATGATTTGAAAGTCATTTAAGCTAGCATGTGGGAGAAGGTGGGTTCGAACCCCACTATCGGCAGCCCTCAAGATTGTTTTCCGTGGTTTCCCATGTGATAGGGCTGTATCTAATTAAGGCCACGGCCGCTTACTTCCCAGTCCCCAGCCCTTTCCTATCCCATCGTCGTCGGAAATCTATCCGAGTAAATGCGACGTTAAACCGCTAGCAAAAGAAATAAATAAAACTAATTTAGTGAGTTACCAGTACTCAGAAATACATTTCTTCGTCTTCTTTTCCTATCGCTTTTCCTACAGCTGTGGGGTCGCGGGTGCGAACTACGTCGCACATGTGGATTTGGCCCTGTTTTACGGCAGGACACAGTGTTTTATCACACGTCGGAGGGATGAGTGCCTCAATGCTTATGGCGATTTTGCCCGATTGGCATCCCTGTTCAGGACTCTACGGCTGCCCAACGGAAATTTTTGATCGCCCCTTATATACAAGCAATGATGGTGTTGATGTTAGCATTGTGTTGTTTGATGGAACCTGATATGCGCCTATAGTCAATTCCTAGCCTGGTGCAGCCCTCAGAAGGCAGACTCTTCAACGAGGGTGGGCAGCATCTGCCGTGTGTGCGAACTGCGTGATCTTTTAGTGGAGGACAATGTTGTATGTGGTGAGAGAGTTGCAAGGGAACCTGATGAAATGGCGTATGGCTTTTAGTGCCGGGAGTGTCCGAAGACAAGTTCGGCGCGCCAGATGCAGGTCTTTTGATTTGACTCTGGAAGGCGACCTGCGAGTCGAGATGAGGATGAAATGATGATGAAGGCGACACATACACCGAGCCCCCGTGCCAGCGGAATTAACCAATTATGGTTAAAATTCCCGACCCTGCCGGGAATCGAACCCGGGACCCCTGTGACCAAAGGCCAGCACCCTAACCATTTAGCCATGAAGCCGGACAAGAAACCTGTTGAACATATAAATCGTACATATTTGTTACGCTGAAGAGATTTAACAAATAAAATGTGTGTCATTTAGAAAGATTTGCTGCTTTTAAAATGTCCAATAGTGTTCAGTTATTTGTGTAATAAACCTTTAGTTTCAGTATAGAAATAGAACAGAAAAATATATCAAGTATTTCTCAATGTGTTCAAAGAGTATGTATATTCAAGTAAAACAGCCTAGCAATTTATGCGGGAAAAATGCAATACCGCATGGCACTCAAGGGGTTAACTTATTAGAATACGTACTTATACCCAGGTTTTAAAATTAAATGCCAACCAACAGTGCCGTAATTCGACTTCAGTGCCTTGCGAACATACTGTGTAATCAACTATTCAGCCAACAGATCTTATGTAAGTTTAACTGTAAGAGAAGATAATTAAAAGATTTGGGAAGAGTATTTAGAGCGCTAAACTTCTCTATAGATATAATCCCAGGATACTTTTATTTGCAATAGCGGGTAAGTGATCATTTCTGGATTGTTCTATTCTTCTCTCCCTAATCATCAGATATACGTCCCATTAATTGAGGCTTATAGAAGTGATAGCCCGTCTAAAATTCAAACTGATAGTGGCTATTGCACTCGAAGACGACGAGATGCCAAGATCGACCCCTGGTTGAGGATGTTCTTAGTTCAAACCATAGCTCCCATGCCTCACAGTATATATAGCCCTGTCTGTTTATAAATCCTCATTCTTAGAATCTCGATAACGTTGGCACCGTGCCAAAAAAAAAACTAGTATTGGCAAATTTAAATTATAAAATGACGAACTGATGGGTGAATAGTAGGTTACTTCGGGATGTTGTTAGCTGTATGTATTGACACCTACAGAGTGAAATATCAATCAAATTATGGGAATGGCTGCGGGTTTTTGAGTTGTGACGATTTTGGTAATAGTAAACAGGTTCTACTGACTACATGGGCTCGAAAGCATCAAACGTTTCTTACAAATTTGTAATATTTTAAAAATCACCCACCCACACACACTGTTCACCTATTGTTCATGTCCTCAAAGAGTAGTCGTGGTATCCTTTCCGTCTGTCTCCGAGCAGTTGCTTGTCAAGAAGCTTTCAGAAAGCGAACAGGCGTCTCGTGTCTTTTCTTTTTCATAATTATATTATCTGCGTGCACGAGAATCCTTATTTAGGGATTTGATATGAAGAATTCCTTTCCCAGACAATCTATACGAGTAGCCTCCCAAAGATAATCCGAGAGTGAGAATAATTGTGAAATGTAAGCATTTATTTTAGATCGCTGGGAATTTTTTACACTTACATTTTACCTTTTAGCTGTCAGATTGTAACCAGCGTATCCGAAGCTTTCTACAGCTAGAGGTGTTAGAGATTTAGTGGTAGTACTGCTCTGTTTTATTCTTTGATGGCTATATAGCAGATAACCGTGTAAATAGATGTATTTATTTGTTACCATTGATGTTTTCTCTTCCCGTACTTATAGGCTTTTTGGGCTTACTCCGTGTCAAGAAAATAAGGCGAAATTCTTTACGTTTCCCAGAGAACTTTGCTCTGCGTCTTCAGAAGAAAATTTCGACTGTTCACGAGGAAGACTTCTTTAAGAATTTACTTATTTCGGCCCTATTTATTTATTTATTTATTTATTTATTTATTTATTTATTTATTTATTTATTTATTTTACAATTTTCCTTACGTCGTCATCATCATCATCTGTTTACCCTCCAGGTTCGGTTTTTCCCTCGGACTCAGCGAGGGATACCACCTCTACCGCCTCAAGGGCAGTGTCCTGGAGCTTCAGACTCTTGGTCGGGGGGATACAACTGGGGAGTATGACCAGTACCTCGCCCAGGCGGCCTCACCTGCTATGCTGAACAGGGGCCTTGTGGAGGGATGGGAAGTGTGGAAGGGATAGGCAAGGAAGAGGGAAGGAAGCGGCCGTGGCCTTAAGTTAGGTACCATCCCGGCATTCGCCTGGAGGAGAAGTGGGAAACCACGGAAAACCACTTCCAGGATGGCTGAGGTGGGAATCGAACCCACCTCTACTCACTTGACCTCCCGAGGCTGAGTGGACCCCGTTCCAGCCCTCGTACCACTTTTCAAATTTCGTGGCAGAGCCGGGAATCGAACCCGGACCTCCGGGGGTGGCAGCTAATCACGCTAACCACTACACCACAGAGGCGGACTCCTTACGTCGTACTGACACAAATATGTCTTATGGCGATGATGGGGTAGGAAAGGGCTAGGAGTGGGAAGAAAACGGCTGTGGCCTTAATTAAAGGTGCTTGGTGTGAAAATCGGAAACCACGGAAAACTATCTTCAGGGCCGCCGACGGTGTGATTCCGGAATGCAAACTGACTGTTACACGACACGAACCGCGTGGGAAACGCACTCAGTAGTGTTATTATCATCATCATAGTTTTCAAGCTCAAATTATCCTCTATCTAATAGTCATCCCGTTGTAACTATTAACAATATAACGTGTTGGTTAGTTGGCTGTACTGTTACAGAATTTGGAGTTCAGTGAAGATTTTTTTTTTTTTTGCTAGTTGCTTTACGTCGCACCGACACAGATAGGTCTTATGGCGACGATGGGACAGGAAAGTGCTAGGAGTGGGAAGGAAGCGGCCGTGGCCTTAATTAAGGTACAGCCCCAGCATTTGCCTGGTGTGAAAATGGGAAAAAAGGGCTGCCGACAGTGGAGTTCGAACATACTATCTCCCGAATACTGGATACTGGCTGCACTTAAGCGACTGCAGCTATCGAGCTCGGTCAATGAAGAATTTATATTTAGTGGGCTTTAATAAAAAGATAGGAAGCAGACATCATTTACACAGTAATATTACACAGCAAATACTGACATCAAATCAAGTGGAGATCACAACAGACTCTGGACACTGGCAGGAACTTGCAACATGCAACTTTCAAATTTCACGCCCGATGCTTTACCATATAAAGTTATGTGCTCGATGTCTGGTTGACTATTTTTGTTAGCACCTCTTCGGCATATTATATGTGTTGCACTCGACATGACCTAATAATTCAAAAGTCTTCAAATAACAAATAACGGGTGTGATATATTTTTCTACCCACAAGACCCTAACTCGACAACTGAACTTCCTACAAATAGATTTGATTTTCCTTCTCCATTATTTCTCTCTCATGAGAAACTTACAACAACGCTCTATCTTCCATCTTCTCCCTACTCTTGGTAGTCTATCTCACTAACCGATATCGACATATTTACACCCTTTATATCCTTCAAACACAAAATTAAAAGATTCCTTTGAAGTCGTCTCCGCGTTTCTATTCTCTTCCGTCCTTCCAATCCATGACCTTTCTTCTTGCTAAATTGTTATTGTTGTTAATTTACTGTTGATACTTAACTTTTACCAATTGTAATCTTATTACACTTATTTAAATTTGCTGTATTCGTTCGTTCGTAATCTATTTACCCTCCATGGTCGTTTTTTCCCTCGGACTCAGCGAGGGATCCCACCTATACAGCCTCAAGGGCAGTGTCCTGGAGCTTCAGACTCTTGGTCGGGGAAAACAACTGGGGAGAATGACCAATACCTCGCTCAGACGGCCTCAACTGCTATGCTGAACAGGGGCCTTGGTTGGGGATGGGAAGTTTGGAAGGGATAGACAAGGAAGAGGGAAGGAAGCGGCCGTGGCCTTAAGTTGGGTACCATCCCGGCATTTGCCTGGAGGAGAAGTGGGAAACCACGGAAAACCACTTCCAGGATGGCTGAGGAGGGAATCGAACTCCCCTCTACTCAGTTGACCTCCCGAGGCTGAGTGGACCCCGTTCCAGCCCTCGTACCACTTTTCAAATTTCGTGGCAGAGCCGGGAATCGAACCCGGGCCTCCGGGGATGGCGTCGTTTCTTGTATACATTCATCATGGACACTGAATCAATGAATATCCATTTACCTATCCACAGATTAAGAAAGAAAAGGGGCCTGAACCTCCTTAAACCATGCAGCTCAGCTAGATTATTATTATTATTATTATTATTATTATTATTATTATTATTATTATTATTATTATTATTATTATTATTGCCAAGATGATTTTGAAATAGAAGCATTATAAATAACTAATGCATTGCATTCGTGCTGGGATGTTTTCATACGTGGAAAGTTGCCTAGCTGTGAGCGCGTGGCTGCAGATGGTAGCGTTTGTCAATAGCCGGCTGATAAAGGTAGTTTCATGTGTACTTAACGATGCCGCTGCTTTTCTAACGTAGACGCTCAGTCGGCTTACCTCAATCCATTGAGATTTATAGATACGATTGTTACCTTATCTGCTGAAGAGCAATATCTCCAGCTGAAACTGCAGACTTTGTTATGGCGATGCCTTTGATGAGCGAGACACTCGCCGACTCTTATTGCTAGCGGAACATAGCCTATACGGAGTCACGAGGACCTTAATCATTTATTAAACCGTCTGTCTCCACAGTGCTTCTCGCCACGTTGGCTAGGGTTCACTTCTCGACTCAGCCAGGAATTTAAGGCTTGTTTGAGAGGCTGGCATGGAGTCCACTTTGCTCAAGATAACACATTGGAGATGAGAAGGGGATTAAAATATCCCTCTTCCACCCCCACCACATTCGTAGAAAAGATTTTCCTATAACAACTCCCGATAAATACCGCAATGACCGAGTGAGTTGGCCATGTGGTAGGGTCGCACAGCTGTTAGCATGCATTCGGGTGATAGTGGATTCGATCCCCACTGTCGGCAGCTCTGAAGATGATTTTCCGTGGTTTCCCATTTTCACACTAGGCAAATGCTGGGGCTGTACCTTAATTAAGGCTATGGCTACTTCCTTCCAACTCCTATCCCTCTTCTGCCCCATCGTCGCCATAAGACTACCTGTGTCGATGCGATGTAAAGCCAATTGTAAATAAATTAACTTTTCTGCCCTTCAAAAATCAAACTACCTCTGCCAGGTTTGAACCCACTGTCTTGGGATCCAGAGGACGACACTCTACCACTGATCCACAGAGGGTGCTCGTTATTGAGAACAGGGAGTGCTAAAACCAGCTAAGCAGATCTACAGTGTTTTACTTTTAACCTAATGCACAATTTCGTCCTAATACATAGAGACTCCCGTACACCGTGGCCCAATATAAGAAGTAGAACCCAAAATGAGCGTTCCATAGCGTGTAGCCAGGCCCAGGTGTGGTATCGACCAGGGCTGGTTTAATCTCGTTAAAAGCACGCGTGCGCCCCCTGCCCAATAAGGGATTACACACGCTCATGCTAGCCCGTCAGGATCCTGCACAATTACAAAGTCAACACAATACCGCACTACTCTCTGTTACGGCGTTAATCAACTGAAATCTATATTCAGATACAAAAAAATATGTACACATTCATGGTGGAGGGATGAGAATATTGCCGTAATGACATCAGAAAAAAAAATGAACAAGTGGGGGTGAGTTTCACAGTTGGTTTAGCCACACAAGCATTAATGCCTATCAGCAATCTGGATAGCTGGCTGCTAAATAATTTCACAAAAAGTTAATTAAATGAAGTGAAAACTGACCTCTGCTTTAGATAGGCCTATGCTGGCAAGGCCTCTTGTTTACAGTCCAGTATGTCTTCCGGTATGGGCTAGAACAAATTTGTTACTTTCATTGAACATTGACGTGTCTCAGTCTCCATACAGAGACAATATAAAAGTGGCTGAGGTGTGAGTGGTGCTGGTAATGTCATTCCTTATGCACCCAATCGCTGCAATGAATGCTGTGGAATTGTCACTCATAGGGTCGGTTGGTGCGTGCATTTCAGTAGGCTTGGCGCACTAATATTTAATAGCTACGGCTGGCTCAGTGGGGAAAGCAACGAGAAACTACCTTACTCCTCTTTTCTCTTGTACCGGGCGAGTTGGCCGTGCGTGTAGAGGCGCGCGGCTGTGAGCTTGCATCCGGGAGATAGTAGGTTCGAATGCCACTATCGGCAGCCCTGAAAATGGTTTTCCGTGGTTTCCCATTTTCACACCAGGCAAATGCTGGGGCTTTACCTTAATTAAGGCCACGGCCGCTTCCTTCCAACTCCTAGGCCTTTCCTATCCCATCGTCGCCATAAGACCTATCTGTATCGGTGCGACGTAAAGCCCATAGCGTTTCTCTTGTGCGTCTCTTCAGTGACTCGTAGGTCATCTATGCCAGGTGATGGCGGAGCTGTTGAGGATCCAACCAGTCTTCAGGCTGAGAACTAAACAAACAAACACAAAAACGAACACACACTTTCAAGCTTTTCGATCTGTCTAAACACAACATGTATCACTTAGTACACTATGATATACCTGTAAAAAATGAACGATTATAATCTGTTCAGTAAATCCTTTTATTTTTCTCGAATCTGTGTGATGCTACCGGTTATTTTAATTTTTTTAAAGGTTACGCATATTACAAGAAAGCTGCAGAATTGTTCACAGCCTCCTTTGGGCTGACAGAATACAAAGGAATGAAGTCTCTGAAACGAGAATGGGGTACGGTAGGCCATTAACCTACGCTCTACCTGCAAGATAGGCTACTGAAAAGCAACTTTTACTTCTCGTCGCATACCGAGTGAGTTGGCCGCGCGGTTAGGGAGATAGTGGGTTCAAACCCCACATTCGGCAGTTCTGAAGATGGTTTTCCATGGTTTTCCAATGTTCTCCCGTTGGGACATACAGAACTACTTTAACAGCAATTTCAAGAATCTACATGAAACAGTGCACTGATGTCCTGCCTACACAACCAGTCACAGAAATAAAAAAACTTCGGTATCAATTCTTAATTGAATCGTATAGATGGACAGGGCACGGTATACGGTTACTATAAATTATTTTAGTTCACTAAGTTTTTAACAATATCATATCCGTAGTATATTGCAGAGGATTACTTTATAATCGACTTGAAGTCAGTGGTCTTCAGGAAGTATTTTTTTTTCTCTTCTGCCTGAGTAGAATCCAGTTCAAATGCTGCTGTCCCTTTGCACTGTGAAGCTGACTTTCAATAAGTTGCAAATTTTAAAGGAAAATTCTTCGGCACATCTTATGTTGTCGGAGTCGGAATACAATGGACATGATTATGTGGAGATGCAGTCGAAGATGTTGTTCATACTGATCGCGTGATACTCGATTATCTGAAGGCCATCTAGCTGGCCAGCAGAAGTCTTGGCAGGCCGATGTTCTTGACGAGATATGCGAGTATTACGCCATATAGCTTGGTGTTTCTTTATTATGTAGTAATAACAAGAATGCGAGAATTCCGTGTGAAGAATTCTTCACACAGCCATTCGTAATATTGCCAACGGCCATACCATGTAGAATACACCGGTTCTCGTCCGATCACCGCAGTTAAGCAACATTGGGCGTGGTCAGTACTTGGATGGGTGACCGCTTGGGAACACCACGTGCCGTTGGCTCAATTCCCTTTTCTTCTCACAATTATCAGCATTTCTCGTCAAAATTCTAGGAGCATTGAACTTTTACGACTTCCTTGCCAACATTCTTAGATTATACTAATCTCTACAGTGCTTTTTCTTTTTTACAATTTGTTTTACGCCGTACCGACACAGATAGGTCTTATAGCGACGACAGGATAGGAAAGGCGTGCGAGTGGGAAGGAAGCGGCCGTGGCCTTAATTAAGGTACACCCCCAGTATTTGAGTGGTGTGAAAATGGGAAACTACGCAAAACCATCTTCAGGGTTTCTGGAAGTGGGGTTGGAATTCACTATCTCCCCTAACCGTACGGCCAACTCGCTCGGTGCGAGTATCTGACTCAGGGTCTCTCAAACTCACAAAATCTCACGCGTGCAAATCGAAGCGCAAGAGCTCCGTGCACTGTGCATCGGTTCCACTCGGCTCGGCTCGGACCGACGCTTCGTCTCTGGGCTACTCGGCTAAGCTTGGCTCAACTCGGGTCGTATTTGGAGCGCTACGGAGCAAGTTTGGAAGAGGGAGACAGGGAGAACGAGCGAGATGGGCGTGGGAAAAGAGAGAGACAGCGCTATTGCTCCAAATCGAGGAGTGGGGGCTGCACTCTGGGCAACCAAGCGAAGTCGTCTTTTGCACCGTACACAATGCATGCACCAGGCGCATGCACCCTGAGAGGCCCTGATCTAGCTGATTGACTCAACTATTCTGCATCACTGATCTGTACGTACGATTCGTTGGGCGAACGGTCAGCGTACTGGCCTTCGGTTCAGAGGGTCCTGGGTTCGATTCCTGGGCGGGTTGGGGATTTTAACCTTAATTGGTTAATTGCTACGGCACGGGGGCTGGGTGTATGTGTTGTCTTCATCATCATTTCATCCTCATCACGACGCGCAGGTCATCTACAGGAGTCAAATAGAAATACCTGCATCTTGGCGAGCGCAACCCGTCCTGGGATATCCCGGCAGTAAAAGCCATACGTCATTTCATTTCACTGATCTGTAGCACTCAATATTTGGACTATCTGTACAGTGATTTGTCAACATCGAAGTCTTTCTCATTTTCTATTCCCGTTTACGAGCACTGTTCTCAGTATTGTCCTTGTATTGTGGAAGAAAGCAATAAAATATCGAACTCATATTTTTTTCGAAAGACATGCATGCCTGATGGCTATCCCAGATCTCCTTATCAGTGAGCTTCCGAAGCATATTGTCTGGCGGCAGAGATCACACGGTGAAGATAACGCTGGATACCTGCTGTGCGGAAGTGACAAAAGAATACTTGTTCCAGTATCTCGTGTTAGTAACTCCATAGGGTGTTCCAGTAACCCTGTATCGAATACGATGAGTTGGGAAAAGAGAGGTGAATCGGCATAACTTCTCTCGTATGGGTTATCTCTTCTATAGTAACCGGATAGAAAGAAGGAACAGTTATGCGGTGTTGTAAGCTTATATTCGGTAACGTGACAGTTGACACCCAGTTTTACGGTAAATGAAATGGCGTATGGCTTTTAGTGCCGGGTGTGTCCGAGGACAAATTCGGCTTGCCAGCTGCAGGTCTTCTGAATTGACTCCCGTAGGCGACCTGCGCGTCGTGATGAGGATGAAATGACGATGACACACAGGCCTACACCCAGTCCCGTGCCAGCGGAATTAACCGACTATGTTTAAAATTCCCGACCCTTGTGAGCAAAGGCCAGCACGCTAACCATTTAGCCATGGAACCTGATAGTTTTACGGGGAATCATAACCACAGGAGCGCGATAGTCAGTGACTATGCCTTTTGCTATCACCTCCCATTGGCAATAGCTCTGAAGCTGAACCTTATTTAAGGTCACAGAAAACCCATCTGATAGTTGAGCCAGTAATCGAACCCACCAACTTGGAGTCAGAAGGCTAGCGCTCAACCGTCTGAGCTATTCTGCCAGACTCTTCTTCTTCTTCTTCTTCTTCTTCTTCTTCTTCTTCTTCTTCTTCTTCTTCTTAATGTTTTGAGCGAAAAATAAAGTAAATGTTTCTTCCTGTGATTAGATACACTAAACGGAATCTTCAGACTAGTAATCCTGGCTTGAGGGAGAAGACTATCGCCAACGAATCTCTACAACCATTTAAAAATGACCAATATAAAACTAGTGAGATTCAAACAGTATACAAACGTAACTAGTCTGCAGACTGAAAGTATAACAGGATACTACGTATATACAATGTGTTGTGTCGAAGGGAATTCTGTGGATGGAACAAGCGTGAATGTCCGTTCTGTATTAGTTGGGCAAAGGCCGGCCGCCATCGCAGTGACGTCACTAAGCCGCCGTGTTATTGTTGTGTCATTAGCGATGCACAAAGAGAATGCGATTCTCCGTGGGCGCTGCCCAGCTACGTCGGTACACTCAGTGCCTTGTAATGAATACGCCCAGAATTGTTAAAAAGAGTAGGAATGTGTGATCCTGAGTGGGACTCCCGTATTCATATGAGAAATTTGAGTCTCTATAGTTCGTCTTTGTGACTGGAACTGCTGGGTATTGAATAGAGGCTGTCTGGTATGGACAAGCGAAATATATATGGCAGCTTTATGAATACAAGTCGCTTAACTTGAAACAGAATGATTTTATTTCTATTGAAAATCAAGACGATTAAGCGCCCTTCGAGAAGAAGTCGAAGAAAACGCTTCAGTTACAGAACAGAGAATGAACATATTCGCTTGGCTTATTTCGAGATTATTAAGAATCGGCTTTGTCAACTTAATTTCGGAATATTATAGTTATTTAATCTATTCTTTCAACTCTAAACCTGGCTGTAATTTTAATGCATTTGTGGAGTGAAATAGCTAAGGTAAAATCTGTGTCTCTTCTCCAGAGGACAATTATTTCCACTATAAACAACGTTAAGTTTGACGAGTCACTGGAAAGAATTGATAGCCGTGTATTTTACGTGATCGTCTTCTGGATCTCTTCCGGGCTTGAAGCATGGTCCGAGAGGACAGTTTCCGTAGAAAATTTTGTATTAATACTGAACTTAAACGGGTTCTTTATTAATGAATAAAATTCAATTTTATATATTAAATATGGTCAACCCTCACCCCGTTTATCTCCGCGGTCGGGTATAAAGTGAGATGAAACCTCGTAGCGAGTTTTTACGACCGGATGCTCTTCCTGACGTCGACCTCGTTACAGAAGTTAATGAGATGAAATGAATGACGTAATATATTATAGTAGGAGGGGAAAGGGTGAAACTTGGTGCCGTTACATAGCCTACTCATATCGAATAGCACCAAGGGGTCTGCTCAAGGCTTAACGCGACCATCCGACGGACGAATTACCATCAACAGCGTTATATACCCTCACTGTTTGAGCACTGTTCTTTGGAGCTAGGGGATTTTTACCGCCTTTTACACTCCCACGTTCCCAAGTCATTCTGCATACCCATTTTAGAAACTGAAAACATAGTATGTTTGTCCGAGTTTTAAAGGAATCTCTGCAAATAATTCTCTCAAAAACTAACCTGGATGTCTCAAGATGTGCCCTATCATTATGTCTCTTCTTCTGGTCAAATTTCGCCAAATAGTTCTCCTCTCACCAATTCGATTCAGCAACTCTTCATTTGTGATTCGATCTACCCATTTCACCTTCAGCATTCTTCTGTGACACCACATTTCAAAAGCTTCTATTCTCTTTCTTTCTGAGCTCGTTATCGTCCATGTTTCACTTCTACACATTGCCACGCTCCAGACGAAAGTCCTCAAAAACCCTTTCTAATTCCAATATCAATATCAATGTTCGAAGTGAGCAAATTTCTTTTCTTAAGAAAGTCCTTCCATGCTTGTGCTAGTCTGCATTTTATGTCTTCCTTACTTCTGGCATCATTAGTTATTCATTAACTTCCTTTAAGACTTCATTTTCTAATCTAATATGTCCGGCATGATCAGAATTAATTCGACTGCACTCCGTTACCTCTGTTTTCGATTTATTTTCGTCTTATACACCAAGACTGTGTCCATTCCGTTCAGCAATTCCTCCAGATTTTCTGCAGATTCAGATAGAATAACAATATCATCGGAAAATCTCAGGGCTTTGATTTCCTCTCCTTGGATTGTGATTTTCTTTTCGAAATTCCTCTTTGATTTCCTTTATCGCCTGTTCTGTATAAACAAACGGCCGTAGCCGTGTTGAAACACCAGATCCCGCGAGATCTCCGAAGTTAAGCAACATTGGGCGTGGTCAAGATTTGGATGGGTTGCCACGCGCTGTTGGTAGGGGGGGGGGGTAAGGGGATGGAGGAGCGGAAAGGAACTGGCCACCCTACCGTACGTAAACTCCGGCTCAGTCACATCTCTGCGGAGGTTCGGACCTGACTTCGGGCAGAATACACCGTTACATTACTTTACCTGTATAAACATTGAAAAGGGGAGGGAACAAATTGCAGCCTTGCCGTACTCCTTTCTGAATTGCTGCTGCTTTTACTATGTACGAATGATTTAATAAATATATCTCTCTCACTCTCTTTCCCTTATTTGGAAATGAAGAATTAAATGAGACCATACAACAATGTAAAATATTTTGAGGCTTACATTTTGAGAAAATGTGAACAGCAAAAAATGTCGCAATTCTAATGAAAACCGCTTTGTGTTAAGAGGTCGAGTCCAGAGTGATTTGAACAGAGTACACGGACGGCAGGTAATTCCGGGCTTAAAGAGCCAGCAGGGCCGAACTGCACGCCCTGACCAGTCCCCCGGGCTGAGGGGAATAGCAACAAGCTCGTATCTAAGGTGGACTCAAATAAAGGACGAGTTTAATCCTTATTATCTTCTCTACAATATATGAACGTTACCTTTAAGCCACCGCAATCAATGAATTCTTCCTCGCCGCCTAGAAAGCTTTTTTGCTTGTAGGGTTTCACTGGAGCTGTGCCAGTTGAAATTAACAGAATAATGTAAAACGAGGTATACAACGTAAAAGAGAAGGAAATATTCTCGACAGCGATAAGTCCTAGAGAAGGAAGTGCTGGATTCCCATTTGGCTTTGCTATACGAACTCTTGTAACATACAAAGGACCTTGGCTTTCCTCTCACCTTTATTTCTGTTATGCACATATTTGGCTTTTATGTATTTATTACCCATCTCTGAGCGCTAAGTAATTAAGAGGCACGCACTGCATTGTCGGAATTGAAGGATTTATATGTGAATTTCTGCCCGGATATTGATTAATGGGGAGTTAGATTTAGGTTACAGTCATCGGCCTTATTGTTCTTATTGTTGTGAGTTTGATTCATTTCGCCTGCAGAGTAACGTAACCGGTTAGGTACCCGCCTCCTGTGTCCTGGGTTATGAGATCGAATCTCGGTTGCCGGGCTGATTGGCTCAGGTGTTAGAACAAAGGTTTTCTTAACTCAGGTTGTTGCGGTGGTATTTGAAGGCGCTGAGACATAATGAACTCCTGCAAGACAAAATTTCGGGCACCTCGGCATCTCCAAAAACCTTACATGTAGGCCTAGTTGATGGTACGTAAAATATTATTATCGAATCCTTAAACAGTCAGATGGTATATAACAGTGCCTAAATGCCCTAGTTAGCCTGTCATTATTTCTTGATAGATGCATTATAGATGGAGACTTAGCAAATCAGTTGGCAATATAAATCGGTGGCTAAGAATAAAAGGGTTACAACTCAAAAAAGTACATTTTTGAGATTTTATCATCAATGTACAGTAGAGCTTATTTCGACCTCTACAACCCCCGAAAGTGTTACAACACACTTCTAGTCTTCTAAAGGTTTTCAATCTTCTGACAGTCGCTGTGCTTATTTCGAAAGGGTTACATTTTGAGTTGAAATGAAATGGCGTATGTCTTTTAGTGCCGGAAGTGTCCGAGGACAAGTTCGGCTCGTCAGGTGCAGGTCTTTTGATGTGACTCGCGTAGGCGACCTGCGCGTCGTGATGAGGATGAAATGATAATGAAAACGACACATACACCTAGCCCCCGTGTCAGCGTATTAACCAATTATGGTTAAAATTCCCGACCCCGCCGGGAATCGAACCCGGGACTTCTGTGACCAAATGTCAGCACGCTAACCATTTAGCCATGGAGCCGGACACATTTTCAGTTGCGTCTCTTTTCCAGATTATAATAAATAATGTAAGAACTATGTAGACACCAATTTACACAAAAATTGTGTATCAAGTTGAGAGGCAATGATGTGAACTACTAAAACTTTGAACTCTTCTCCTCAAAAATTATGGATTTTGAATTGTAACCCTTTCATTCTAGGCCATCGAAATATATTCAAATGAAACAGAATTTAAGTAATATGCAACGATATCACATATTTTCGTATAAATAAAACCAAGTATTTAAATATCATAGTTCAGTCTGACGAATGGTCCAGTACCAGAAATGACAACTGTACATTCTTTTGCAAAGCATAGTCTTGAATGATTCTTTGACTTGATTAATACAAAAGCAGGAAAATCTCGCATAAGTATATTGTTGAATAAGGTATTAGTAACTTGTGTGTTCGGTTATTTATTTATTTATTTATTTATTTATTTATTTATTTATTTATTTATTACTGTCCATCTAGATCTCCGACAAAAAAGGACAAGAAAGGAAATTCCCTATATTTACTTTATACTGAAGAATACTCAGTGATGTACCGGTACTTGAGTAGTTCTGTCTGATTTTTATTCAGAAATAACGGTCTCCGAGCATTTTCAGGTTGATTTTCAGTCCAATTAAATTCTTCGAAATCATTGCAAGAGTGTGTCTCAAAATTGTTATCTGTAGGAAAACATGCTGCGTCCTCTTCTCCAGCAACTTACCGTCACGCACCCCTCTTTTGGGGGGTTTGCGGCCCACAGTTTGAGAACTGCTAGTGTAGATAGTTAAACAGAACAATAATGTGTTATTGCCTTTTGTGTAATGGTCCTTATTATTATTATTATTATTATTATTATTATTATTATTATTATTATTATTATTATTGCTGTTGTTATTATTCCTGAACTTTTTGCCGATTTATTGGGGCCGGCTCTTGAGGGATTTGGCCCAACTTTAGAGTCGGATGCGTCCCTTCAATTTGCTATAAAATTTAAAAGATGCCAAATCAGGACCGAATTAACACCTTCTTGAGCACCCGAGATGAGAAATGGGAGGTCACCTACTAAATTTCTTAAACTTCAATAATAATAATAATAATAATAATAATAATAATAATAATAATAATAATAATAATAATAATAATAATAATAATTGAAATTCTCAGAAATAATCCAGCGGGAGAAACGAGTATATGACAAAAACAGAATCATAGAAATCGAGAAAAAAATCCTCAAAAACAACACTAAGAATTTCTACAAGACCTTCCGTGAAAATTTATCCAGTTATCAACCACCATCTTTATGTTTCCATCTAGCAGAACATTAGAAGCGAACACCAAAGAGAAATGCACAGTTCTAGCTAATTACTCTCGAGACCTCCTCAACTGTGATCATCCAAAATAAAGACTTAACTTCGCAAAGCCCATGCCGAACCCTGACTCACAACCCCCGACAATAAAGGAAACAGCAGAGATCATCCGATCACTTAAAAAAAATTAAGCCCTTGGAGAGCATGGCATCACCTGGAGTTGTGGAAACTAGGAGATGACCTCTTAAGCAGAATTCATGCAATCCTAGTAGAAATCTGGGAAATTGAAACGCTCACGCAGGATTAGAAGTGCGCATTAATACACCCATTGCACAAAAAAAAAAAAAATGCGACAAGGTGGATCCAATAACAACAAAGGCATATTCCTACTACCGATCACATACACAATTCTTTCTAAAGCTCTTTTAAACCGTTTAGAAAAATAGACAGATCACCTGATCGGCGAATACCATACGGGGTTCAAGAAATTTCGATCATGTGCTGAACAAATATAGAATTTGAAGACTATATTAAGGATCCGTTAAACTACCAGCACAGCCGTCACTTTTGTGGTTTTAAGAAGGCGTATGAATCTGTAGGGGCTGCCTGGCCGAGGCGGTAAAGGCGTGCTCGGTTCGCCCGGAAGGACGTGGGTTTGAATCCCCGTCAGGAAGCCGTAAAATTTAAGAAACGGGATTTCCACTTCCGGAGGTGCATATGGCCCTGAGGTTCACTCAGCCTACACCAAAAATGAGTACCAGGTTAATTCCTGGGGGCAAAGGCGGCCGGGCGTAGAGCTAACCACTCTACCCCATCACGTACTGTTGGGAGATCAGAAGAATGCACATGCCCGTTGAGGCACGGGGCGAAGGGGTTTTCACCAGCAGAGCCAGTGACGCTATGGTTACCATATCAACTCCGCTACTATCCAGGCGACTTTATATTATCTTCTACTGGCAGCTCTTCGCTCTTGTCAGTTATAATCCAGCAAACTGCAAAGTGTGAATCAATGTTTTCCTGTAACAGATACGAGCAGATAAGAGCCGATCTGTCTGGGCAGAAGAGGAAGTTCGTGCTTGCAGGCCACATTCCTCATTCTTGCATTCTTCTCATCTCTACACAGTACCGAGGTTAACAATGGTGGAAGCCTTTACCTTGCATTCTTCCAAGGGCCTTCATGGCCTGTACGGAGGTGACTTTGACTTTGCTTTTTTGTATGAATCTGTGGACATAGAGACCGTTTTCAATACTCTAGAAGAACTCAGGCCAGAGAACTAATCCGGCAAACTCTCACGAATACGACTTCTAGGGTAAAATTCTGTGGAAAAATTTCTGAGCCTTGGGATATGTACGGGCGTTTGTCAACGTGACTGCATCCCCACTATTCTGTTAAAGTTAGTTCTAGACCAAGTTATTTGGAAAAGGACGTCAAAGGTGTGAGCATCGGAAACTTGGGAAGCAAAGTCAAGGTGAAATGTTTAGCATTTGCTGAAGACCTAAGACCAGAGATGAAACCAGGTACGCCGTACAGAAATTACACAATATAGCATCAAAGGCAGGCCTCCAGATATCGTACGAAAAACGTCAGTTCATGGAAAATCTACATCAGCATAGCAAAAAAAACTCCGCTAGAGATAGAAAACGACACAATTTCACAGGAGACCTTCAAATACCTTGGAGAAATCATACTACCATTGGGACTAGACAGTAGGGCCAACATAGAAAAAGCCACTAAGCTCCATAAGGCGTACAGACTAACGTGAAATTACTACAACAAGAGAGTCATGTCGCGTATTGCAAAATTACATTACAGGACAGTTGTTTTGCCGCAAGCTTTATACGTCTCACTCTAAAATACAAATTGAAAACCAAGAAAAGAAAATTCTCCGGAAATTTATGGTTCCACGAGAGAAAATGGAATGTGGATTAAGAGGAGAACAGCGGACATCTATTCATTAACTGACAGGTTCACTGATGTTCCACGCAAGAGACGCCTGAAATTCCATGGCCATATCTGTAGAATGGACAGCGACAGACTCACCAAAAGATGATTTAAAGTAATCATCTGGCTAGAAGAAACTAAGGTCGACCTCCAAGAAATGAACATCACGGGCTACATCATAGAATATCGTGGAGCTTTGAGCACAATAGTAGCCAAGCACAAATTCGTGGAGAAATCTAAAAAGAAAACTGGTAGGAAGTGGTCCACTGAACACAAGATGCAACCTAGTGTATTCTTGAAGAGATTTTGGGAGGATAAAAAGGCGAAAACCATCAGGCCAACGCGCTGTTTGAATGGGCATAACGAAGAAAGAAGAAGAATTGAAACTCTCAAAAATAATAAAGCCAGTGGAGAAGACTCGAAAACAGCTGAAATTTTGAATTGGCCTGTCAAATATAATTACCGACACTTAAACTTTGAATATATTTGGAAAATAGAGAGATCCTGAAAGAACGGAACAGAAAGTGGCCTTAATACACCTATTACACAAGACAGGTGACAAACAAAATGTTGATAACTATATAGGTGTATCATTTCTGTCAGTTGGGTGAATATCAGGATGGATTTCGCAAAGGTGGATATTGCTCAGAAAAAATATTTAATTTTAAGTCCATGATCCACCACAGACTAATTAATTCCAAGGGTATAGTTGCGACATTAACATTTTTTGAAAAGTCTATTGATACGGAAACCTTAGATAAAACGATCTATGAATTTGGAATTAAATTTAAATTGGCGTGGTTAATGCGTGAAACCTCTTCAGATATAATATCAAGGGTAAAATTATTGGGAGAAATGTCGCAACCTTTCAAGACAAATACAGATGTAGGGCAAAGTGATCGATGATTTATCGCCCATCCTCGTCAACTGTATCTTGAATAAAATTGTAAGAATTTGGAAAGGAAAATTAAATGAACACAAGATTTTGCCAATAACTTTGGGAAGAAAAGATAAAAGTATTGGCATGTACAGATGATTTCGGTATACTTCCGTAAAACCTGACATGTGCAGTAATTCAAATCAATCTCTTGGAAGAAATAGTGTTCAAAACAGTTTGAAGAACCTCTGTAGAGAAAACCAGATTTATTACGAACATAAAAAAATCTTCAATATTTAACGGCGGTTGTTGATCGAATTGAGAAAGTGGACAAATTTAAATATCTGTAGGAGATCATTCGAGAAAATGGTTCAGAAAATTATGCTATAGAAAAGAGGATACACAAGATAGAAAGGCCATATTGTACGCCTATTACTAAGAATGTTTACAATAAAATGTGCTGATCCACAAGTCTTTTAATAAGTCACTATAATGCAGTAGTGAAACCGGAATATTTATACGCGAGCGAATGTCTAGTATTGAATTATAGAAATATTGAATAATAGAAATTATAGAAATATAGAATATAGAAATATGAATCATTAGAAAAATTTGGTGTCCAATAAAAAGTATAATATTGCGGTAATGAAGAACTAGAGGACCCGTGCTGCTGCATAGGCCATAGAACTTGTTTTGATATAAAATTGCTTCATGGGCTGCCCGGGTACTTTTAAGCACGTTAAATTTTAGAATTTACATGACCTGTTATCTATATATTTAAAACAAATTATGAAAACTAAAGTCAGTCAGTCCGGCCATTCTCTCCGGTCGATTTCCTTTATTGTTTTAAAATTGAAATGTATTCATGCACAGATTTGTCATCAAGTACTATACAGTAAATCACTTAACTTCCGCCTTCCTCAAATTATTTGATTTTTCAATTTTTTTTGTCTCTTTGAAGCAATCATATCTTGGGTTCTAATTGAGGTACGCAGTTCGTTTTTGTCCAAAAATACTCAGTGGATCAAGCGCTTATTTTTGGGTAATAACTACTTAAATTGGTAGAATCTGAGAAAAGTTATGAGTACATTTGTCTCCATGACGAAGATCTTTGAAGGACTTCTTAACAGTTCGGCGCGTAGTGTTGTTCCAAGGAACGTTTAATTCAATTTCTTTGTGTGATGTATTTTCAAGTGTTTTGCTGACATAATATTACATTCTATTTCTTCAGCAGATCATGTGCTTTATTTCATTAACTCGAAACTTTGCAAATACATCCTCACGAACATACTTTGTACATTGAAGGCAAAGCCAGCGGGAAACTGCTAGTTTATGTGTGAAGTGATTTTTTGTTGATTTTTTTACTGTGACGTTGTTGATATTTTACGAACTTTTTTCTTTACAGTTTGTTTTAGGTCGCATCGACACGAATAGTTCTCATGGCGACGATGGGATAAGAAAGGGCTAGCAGTGGGAAGGAAGCGAACGTGGCCGTAATTAAGGTACAGCTCCGGCATTCGGTGTGAAAATACCTAGAAAGCCATGGAAAACCACTTTGAGAGCTGCCGATAGTGCGTTTTCAACCCATATCTCTCGAATGCAAACTGACAGCTTTGTGACCCAAACCGCGCAGCCACTCGCTCAGTTATTATTGTGTGTTCAGTTTAAAGTTTTACTTTTAGATTGCTGTATTTTGTTTCGCGTGGAACTTTGTTCTTGTGGCAGCCCAAATTGTCTGTGAAGTAGTTGATCTTTTCAAACAATTAAAATCAGTGATAACTGTATTTATTTACACGTCGCGCTATTGATATGATGTTCACGATTCCAACTGCCATTGGGAATGTCACGAAGCCCGAAAACTGTGAATTCAACACTAATCTTGGTCATTTTGGACATTCCTTTTCTCATTCCTTGTGCCCCGCATGCCGATGGAGGCTGAACTTGGACTCAAATGGCATCCAGGGTGTCACAATCCATCCCAGTGACCCCGAAAAGTATGGATTCGTCACCAATATTGATCGTTTTCGATTATTTTTATATGCCACTCCTTCCCCACTCCAGCCCGAAGGGTGTTAGGTGTATCTCCCTCCAGATAATATTAAGTCATATGTGTACCAAGTTGGATTGAAATTGCAGGTTTACCCATGAAATGAAATGAAATGGCGTATGGCTTTTAGTGCCGGGATTGTCCGAAGACATGTTCGGATCGCCAGGTCTTTCGATTTGACTCCCATCGGCGACCTTAGCGTCGTAATGAGGATGAAATGATGATGAAGACTTTGCCAGTGAAATTAACCAATGATGGTTAAAATTCCAGACCCTGCCGGGAATCAAACACGGGACCCCTGTTGCCAATGGCCAGCACGCTAACTATTTAGCCATGGAGCCGAACAGGTTTACCCATAGTCACCGCCATTTTCATCGTTTAGCTTCGCCGATATCTTGACTAGATATTGCTCCTTACGTGTTTGCAACCCGCTAAGTACAGAATGTATTGCGGGATAGCGTTAGCCTCCGTCTGCAATTTATTATCGGAGTGATCATTGCTTTAATGATTTGATTTTACTCAAAGCTGCCTCAACTTTGAGACCTATCAATGCTTGTTTTGGTCAGCGGTCCTTAGACTGGTATGATGCAACTCACTTTGCTACCCTATCCTTTTCATTTCTAAGTAACTACTACATCCTACATCTACTCGAATCTTTTTCATATTAATGCCTTGGTCTACCCCTACCGTTGTTACCGCCTACAGTTCCCTCAAAAACTAAGTGAACAAGTCGGGAGTGTCTTAAGATCTGTCGTATCATTCTCTCTTCATCTGGTCAAATATCTCCAAATCGTTCTCTTCTCAACAATTCAATTCTATATATTTTCATTCGTGATTTGATCTACCTAGCTCACTTTCAGCATTTCAAAAGCTTCTATTATCTTTATTTCCAAGCTAGTTATCGTCACGTTTCACTTCCATACAATGCCACGCTTCAGAAGAAATTCTTCAAAATATTTTTATAATTCCTATATCAATGTTCGAAGTAAGCAATTTTTTTTAAAAGGAAGATCTCCCTTGCTTGTTCTAGTCTGCATCATTAGTTATTTTACTTTCTAAGTAGCAATATTCATCTAGTCTTTAATGTAATATTTCTACCTTTACAGAAGTTAATGATGATAATTGTTGTTTTAAGGGTCCTAACATCTACGTCATCCGCCTCAGCCCGCAATTAAAATAATGACAGTGAAAGAATACTGGGCATTGCATGCAGAAGCTGGTCGCAAAAACTCAGCTACATAGGAAAGGTTTAGGACTGGGAAGGAACCAACCGTAGTCTTCATTTCCTGACATGAAAATGGGAAATCACAAAAACAGTCAGGGCTGCATTAAGCGGGGTTCGAATCCACCACCTCTTGAATGCATGCTAATGGCAATACGGCGCGAAATGCGTAACCAACTCACTCGGTGAGATCAAACCAGTCTACTTTTTGACTTCCTGCTTCTCTTCTGACAATGTTTTGAAGGTAGCTGAAATAAGAGCACTTTGTTATATGTATCGTCTATTACCTGTGATACAGTTGTAGCAGTGAGACGTCTATCTCGCTGCGGGTGTTAGCTTTTAACGTCGCTCCACGTCGTGTCTGTCAGGCATGCTCTCTGTAATGAAATGTGCTTTTGTTCCTCAGACTCGCTGCCTCTGTCCAAGACAGTCTGACGTGTTGTTTCTTTCTCGTAATCTCGCCTCCAGACGACAGTAATGCTGCAGCTACTGTCTTCATGTTCCCTCGCTTTACGCTTCGCCACCTTTGTCACATCTTAATGTTTCTCAAATCAGCTCATTTCTTTGGCGTTTAGCTGTTACAGGGTCTATGATCCTTTGCTCTGTAGCTCTCCTTAGTTTGGAAAATTGGGTATTACAGATGATTGGAAGCAGAGTAATTTCAATATCTTATCTATCCCATTGACCGCAAGCCTACGCCTACTGTATTGCTCTGTGACGTTACTACACTGAATTCTCCAGCTCCGTAGCTCTCTTAAAACATAACTATAGCAAAACTGCATGATAATAAACATTCCAGTAAAAGCAAAGCTAAACTATCTCTGTATAGGATATGAAGGCCCATGGAGAAGTGGAAGGTATCCGTAACATCGGTTAGCCATATGCCCCCCCCCCCCAGGAATTAACCTGTTACTCATTTTTGGTAGAGGATGAGTTAACCTCTGAGCAATGTGCTTCATCTGTCTACCGTAGTTTCAGGGGAACGACTGGAAGAATTAGATTAAGACTGCGCCTTCACAGCTCGTAAGATTTTATTACAGTTATCACCGGCCATGAAATTTAACATTTCTTCATCATTATGCATCCCAGACCCCTCCCTTCTAGAAGTCTTAACCGGAAGAATTGGATGGCCACCATGAGCTGGGTATGTCATTGTTTTTATTTGCGAGTTGTGGTAGAATCCTCTCTTTCTTCGTACTCGTCGAATCACCCATTTTCGCTGTAGAACGCACTGCGACTGCGACCAATAGCAGCAGCTATTTCAATTTCTTTTAGTGCCAGGTGCCTAGACACTTACAATTAGTCGCACTTCTAGAGACCACATTAACGCAGGCTATCACGCATAATTTAGACACACAAGTACACGTAACTAACCGTCAGATATACACCTAGCTCCTAACAATTTTAAAACCTTTACATTATGCATCTACACTGAACCGACTCGGACGGTACTACAGTCCCTCAGATCGAGAGGGTTTGTCATTTCCTCCCCCTTTCTCCTTGTAATATTTTCTAATCCCGTGCTCATTTTTTTTTTACCAAAGGCCAGGACTTCCTTATTCCATGATGAAACTGATGTAGTCTGTGTCAAATGGCAAGCTGTTTCCATTGCGGCCATTTGTATGAAATAAAAGTATTTGCACCTAGCTTTTTTTTTTTTGCTGCTTGTTTAACGTCGCACCAACACATCGAAGCCTTTCGGCGACGGAAGGATGGGAAAGGTCTAGAATTGGGAAGGTAGCGGCCGTGGCCTTAAATAAGGTACAGTCCGAGAATTTGCCACGTGTGAAACTGGGAAAACACAGAAAATCATATTGAGGGCTGCCGACGGTGGGATTTTTCCGCCTAGCACAAGTGGTATTTAATGCAGGGAAAATTTTCCGCTGAGCACAATGCACTGAGTGAGTGATATAACATGATTACATAGCAAACACTTGGTTGGATAGTTTGGACTCTCGAGGCCAAAATGCTTCCTATTCGACATACACGTTTTATACATATTCGGCCATCAACAGTTAAATTCTGGATTATCGGCTAAGAGGCCGCTCACATTCCGTACTCTGGGTTATAGGATCACATCCATTCCCGGTTGTTTCTCTTTTGCGTGATAAACTGCAAAAATAACTTTTTCACTGCTTTCCCTTCGTCCTTAGCTTATAATTAGGGATGAGGAGAGCACAAGAAAAAAAAAAGGAAGTTGGACTGAATTACAGTTACCTGAGAATTTTTTACTCAATTACAAATTCCTTTTCTTACAAGTAATCAGTTAAATTACAATTATTTCACAGAATGGATGTCTTAAATAAGAGATCACTGATATTCTCTTGAATGCTACCAAATTTCGCAAAGAAGAAAGATATAAGGCCTACTTCACTTTTGTGTTCTTTTGTACCACTGATACAATTAAGTGGCCCTCATCTCTAAGTGAGATAGGGCATTATACATTGGAACTTCTTAAATGATTTTCCCCATAATTATTATTTTAGATATTGACTTCCAGCATTTCATATAATTTGTCATTTAGGCCTACGTTACAAAATATGGTTCTTAAAATTCTCATTGATAAACATAAGTAGGTCTACATCATTGTTTTTGCTGAAAGGGCATGTGAAAAAATTACTGTGATTGATATTGAAGGTTAAGTTTTATGTCTTTGGACGTACTTTATCCAGCACTGGTGAAACTATTGGTTCTATTGTCGTCGAAGTGAAAAAGTTATCTTCATCACCACTTTTTTTTCAATTCTTGCTTCCATGTGATTATATCTATTACTGAAATGAAATGAAACGGCGTATGGCGTTTAGTGCCGGGAGTGTCCGAGGACATGTCCCGTTCGCCAAATGCAGGTCTTTTGATTTGCCGGAGGCGATCTGCGCGTCGTGATGGGGATGAAATGATGATGAAGACGCCACATACACACAGCCCCCGTTCCAGAGAAATTACTCAATGATGGTTAAAATTCCCGGCCCTTCCGGGAATCGAACCCGGGAACCCTGTGTCGAAAGGCCAGCACGCTAACCATTTAGCACTGGAGACGGACATATCTGTTACTAAACTGTAACGATTATAATTTTATTTCAAGAAGTAAATAAAGAGTTAAATTTAATTTCAAGTAAAAAAAATCTCGAAAAGAATCCGTTAAAAGTTATTCGATCACTTTTAATCAATTCATTCCTAACTCTGCTTATAATTACGGCATATGCACAAATAACTTCATTATTAAAAAAAAATAAAAATGTTGCGTTTCAAGAAATAAAATAAACTTGTCAAAAAATGCACATACTTTCGAAGATATGCCGCCCAATATGTTTCCGTTAAAGTTCATTTTAATTACGTACATAATTTCAGAAAATTTGTTACTGATCCATGCATTACATGACATGGATAACAATGTCATTTTTTTAAATTCGATACTCACATTTAAGTATTATACATTACTGTTAAAACTAAATAATCTAAAGATGACAATCGATCTTGGACACTGATATTAAATATATCTGGTGGAAAATAATATCAGTAAAGTACAATAATTAACTGGGCATATGGTAGAAGAGATGTCGGGAAGAGAACTGCTATACTCAGTTCGCCCATTCATCTCATTAAAGCCTACAAAGATCTTAGAGTTGAAGGTTTTGCGGTCTGTTGAACTACTATTACGTTTTTCGTGCAGGTGGGACCGTGTAGTTGTTCTAACTCATTTACCTTATGTATAAGTTGCTGATGTTTCAGATACATTACAATATTCCTTATCAAGGCAGCTTCTCGATCGGAGGTAATTAGTTTCCCCAGATAGTTAAAATAGGCTACGTCCAACACGTACACATAGAAGTCTGATGAAAGGAATTATAGTCCGCTAATATATCCACCACACATATTTAATATCGGTGCCCAAGATCGATTGTCACGTTTTTACGTCCCAATAACTATTTGCACAGTATTCAGAGGCGCCAAGGTTCCAGAATTGTAACCGCAGGAGTTATTTTTAAGTGCCAGTAATTTTATCGACATCAGACTGGCGTATTTGAGCACCTTATAATATCACCGGCTGAACCATGATAGTGGGCCGATGACCTAGATGTTAGGCCCTTTTAAACACCAAGCATCGTCATCATCATATGAGCCATGATAGGAGCTGTTAACTTAACAGTCAGCTCTGCCGTCTGAGCTACTCATCCCGGCGATAACTTTTCATAAAGAAATAATAATTATAATTATATTTGGGAATAATACTACAGACAACGGCGGCGTCCTTTGGTATACATATTCAAGAAAGAACGCCAGCAGCAATCAGAGCCTCATACAGCATCCAAAACATTTCAAACCTATCAATCAGCACGGCGATGAGACTTTTCAAGACGACAGTAGCGCCAGTGATAACATATGGAATTGAGATCGTATGGGAAAAGCTGAAGATCGAAGACCTGATGAGAATAGAAAGAATAAAAGCAATGTTCATGAAGAGGATTAACCGAGTTGGAAAGACAGCGCCATCCCGGATGGTATACGAAATGATGCGGGAGACGTATTTCATAGAAGACATACGATCACAATTCTACCTACAATCAACGGAAGCAAGCAGGGCACTAGTAAACATCAGGGAAAGGAAGAAAAGTGAAATCGACCTCGACTTCTACGCCTCACCAGCGATGACGGACGATAGATGGATTAGAGAGTGCAACACACAGCGCCACGTGATAACACGACTCTCCATATATGGGTCTCACCACAAGATATGCGTAAACCAGAAGTTCCATGAGCCAGACGAAGATTGTAAGTGCACTTTGTGTGGGAAGAAGTGTAGTAGATACCACATCATAACTTGCATGAAAAGAACCAGGACAATTACAGACTATAGCAAAGACTGAAATGTGAAATTTATTTAATGCTCAAACTTGAGTGTACATTTCTCTATTAAATTAAATAATAATTTCATCAGGCTATTGATAGCCCGGTGCAGCGCCTTGTGCAGCTTTATCCATAATATGGAACTTGAAGAATTCTGTGTGTAAAATAATACATCATTTTGGCACTGCTAAAATGATACAACTTGAACATTTTAACTTTTAGCTTCTGAACATCCAGTTAAAATGCATCCCTAAATGCTCGCCTGTCATCAAGGTTGCCTAGCTTCCAGTAACGTCGCGGCTCAGAACTTCTGAAGTAATACAAGCACAAACGCATGAATACCTCGTTAGATAAGAATGACTCGCACATTTCAAATGCCGAGAGAGTGGCTGCGTGGTTTGAGTCACATAGCTGTCAGCTTGCATTCGGTAGATGGCGGGTTCAAACACCTTTGTCGGTGGTTTTCCTTGGTTTCCGATTCTAACACCAGGCAAATGCAGATAAGCAGGTTATAGGTTTATCAAAGATGGGGTTCACGATTGTAGTAGGATAGTTCATTGTTCGTACCAAAGAAAAAGCGGAACAAAGGAGGGAGAACAACTCTCATGTGTGTCCTTAAGTTTTAGTGTTATAAACATTAGTTATAAGAAGTTGAATTGAGCAGGTGTTTCTTCTGAAACTGTTTAGTATTTGAATACAATCAAGTTCTTCCACCTGGTAGAGTGAATAAAGAGAAAAATAATCAATCTAATCGCAGTGTCTCTCATACTGTACACATGTGGGAGCGAGGTTACACACAGGCCAGTCTTATTGCTACTACCTACTACATTGGCCTATAATCCTCTCAAATATTCAGTAGTAAAGTATACTTTCATATTTTACTGTTACTCGCGTGTGATGTTTGAACGGCTTCATGAAACTATGTGGGACTCATTATAAAAGTGTTTTATATAGGGAAGTTTTTAAAATTAAAATAAATTGACAAATAATATCCGAACATTGATATTTCACATTTAATTCCCGTGTAAGACAAATGCATAAGAAACATTCTCAGGTCGCATGGAAAACACAAGAAAGTGTTGCAAGAAAGGGTTACAACAGACATTATTATTTAAAATAAGCGTACATATGTTGGTCTAGAGTTGAGGTTATACAGAACAATGTTTAATGTTAATATGATATGATGTTATATCTTGAGATTTGGATAAGGTTGGTTTTGATGTAAATACGCTGATGAAGGGAGTTAAGGCTCCCAAAACATGTACGTATAAATAATTCAAATATTAATAATATATTGACAGGGCGGACTAAACAATCACCCGTTGTGCATTATTAATACTATCGTTTGTTTGTTCTTGAAACAACAAAAGTGTAATTGTTAACACGAAGTTGCCTATTCGTAGTATATAACACAATCAAGTGTATGTGCATTGCAGATGTAAGATCACTCTTTAAAAAGTGATATTCGGTCTGATGTAGAATAACTGCTCTTCCGCTCTGAAGTAACATAGCTGCCGCCGTGCTAATAATATTACATCAGATACATGTTTTATTGAAGAGCAAATTCAGTGAATCTTCCAACATAACGTTCAACTGCAAAACGGAAATGCCGGAACGATATGAAATTATGTATCATAGACATTTCGAAGGCTCATCATCCATATAACATCTTCCGGTCCCTTGGCTGAATGGTCAGCGTTGATTCCCGGCCAGGTCGGGGATTTAAACTGCGTCTGGTTATTGCTCTCACTCGGAGACTGGGTGTTTGTGTTAGTCCGAATACACTCCTCTTCATATACACACGATACACTATGCTATCAACCACTACATTAATACGCAATAGTGATAACACCCCTCCACATATGGTTGGCGTCGTGAAGGGCATTCGGTCGTAAAACTGGACCAAGCCCACATTCGCCAGTGTTTGCACCCGCAACCCCACCAGGGTATGGAAAAACAGTGGAAGAAGAACATATATATATATATATAACATAAATGAATATAACCTCGAGTAATGTTGATTAAGATTTTGTGCAAAATGAAATAATCTTCAAAGAATAAGCTCATGGACGAATGGGGGGACTACTTAAAAACACACACATTTTTGTTCAAAACATTACTCATGCCTGCACGAGAACTACATGATTTTATAATAATAATGCTATTGGTTTTACGTCGCACTAACTACTTTTTCGGTAAATCTACCGCCACGAGTCTGATATATTTTAGCCCCTCCAAATACCTACATACTGAACCAGGATCGAACCCACGAACTTGAACTCAGAAGGCCAGCGTACTACCGACTGAGCTACTGCCTTGTAGTCTGTAATGTTGCAAAGATTATTTTTCGATTGCTTTTATTTTGCACAAAATCGATTTCAGTGCTTATCACGTACGGAGGCCAGTACAAAATGATCTTACGTAGATGATCAAAATCTGAATATGTCTGGCTTCGTGACAGACTGGTCAGCGTCTTTGTCTTCGGCCCTTGGAATTCCTGGTTCGATTTCCGACAGGGTCATGGACTTCTGATATTGAAAGGTTAATTTACTTGGTTCCGGGACTGGATGTTTGTACTGTCACCAACATCTATGATATTGATTTTTATAGTTTTATTCACATTTCTAGAATCGGTTTTTATATTATATAGATTTGCCGAGTACTCTTTATTATAACGTGCATTCGATGAAATATCACCCACGGTTATTGTTGGTGTTCCACGAGATATAGATGTGCCTTCAGTCACTATAAATAGCTATTTTTGAGGAAACTGGAGATGTTAATCTATTCATTTGCTGTATACAAGGTGCACACTTCAGTGTATGGAAATGTTGGAATATTCAGCCGTAGAAGCTGGAAGTTTCCTTTGTGCTGCGCTTGAAGTGTGATCATTGTGAATAAGTAAGACCTGCTCCTGTCCCTAGGGCCAGCATCCACTTGGTTTATTGATACTCCCTCACATTACTGTGTCAGGACACCTCCCCACTGCCCTTGTTCGTCTCTCAGCACGACATCCAACATCTTCGCGCATTCCCTGTACTTGGAAATGTTAGTCGGAATATTATATTGCTACACTTGATTTTCAATTTTCAATACGTAGCCTATATCCAGATTTAGAACGACAATTTTACCCTCTTAACCTTGTTAGATTTTATGATAAGATTTTACGGGATGAAAGTTGGTTCATAGTGCCCTATTTGCTACTTCCGAACATATTTTTCCTATTTACAATGTGAACCTAGTGACTGGAAGAAGAAGCAATACATCACATTCCTCCTGTTTCACCAAGGAATACATTACTTCTCAAAACCTAATACTGAAAAAAAAAACTTGCGAGTAAGTTTGTAGTTTTATGAGACTGTTGATGCCGTGATCATCGCCAGAGGACGTCCTATTTTACGTGAATTCAGGACCGAAATCCCGAGACAGAGTCACTCATCTGTCATGCCCCTAGTACATTCAGGATGAAAACTAGCATTTGAAGTAATTTGTCTACCCATTTGTCCTACAGCCTGGACGCGCACAACACCCGACTGTGAATCCTCCGTGTCAGGACAGGGAATCAAAATAGGTCAATTAGAGAAGAAGCTGCAACGTTAACTTGTTGTTGCTATTTGTTTTACGTCGCACCGACATAGATGGGTCTTATGGCGACGATGGGATATGAAAGGCCTAGGAATGGAAAAGAAGCAGCCGTGGCCTTAATAAAGGTACAGCCCCAGCATGTGCCTGGTGTGAAAATGGGAAACCTCGGAAAACCATCTTCAAGGACGCCGACAGTGGGGTTCGAACCCACTATCTCCCGGATGCAAGTTCACAGCTGCGCGAATGTTAACCTTTAGCCTACAGTGACTAAAGCAGTTTAATACCTGAGAGTACAAAATGCATTAGTTCAAGCAAAGAAATATTTTCTGAATGGAATATATTTGCCCACTTCAGACATAGATCTGTTTATCAGAAATATGTAACATTAGTGCGTAATAGTAAGGAAAAGAACAGCTTCAGTAACTGGCAGAGAAAGAAAGGGAATTGAAGCGTTTGAAATGTCTTGGGAGGGAAAGAAAGAAGAGAGAAATTGATACCACATATCTTACGACGTCTATGAATCGTTCACATAGTTTTTTTGGAAGTTAAGAAAAATAAAGCGTTTCAAGCATGAGTACGTCTATGTGATCTGGTGGAATAAATGGCTAAGAGTTAGTTTCAACTTTGTTTATTCAGATACTGATTAGCACCTTGATCCTTATCCTCGATATCCATCAGTGCCGTAGACGCAGAAGCGCCCTCGTTGACTCCGAGCGAAGTGCTGCGCTCACTCTGACGCGTACCTTATAAACGAGTCCTGTACTCTCTACAACAGGGCCTCTCAAACGCTCAGAATCTCACGCGTGCATATCGAGGCGCAGGGACTCCGTGCACTGTGCATCGTTTCGACTCGGCTCAACTCGGCTTGACTCGGATGGTGTAGTGCGCTGAGAGCGACGAAGCGTTCGGTGATAGACGGCTTGTTTATCAGTGAAATAGATAAGCGCAAGACAACAACATAATAATGGAGCAACCTGTTTCAAAGAAAGCAAAGACTTCCGAAAGTCCATTTCAATCGAACTGGGAACTTTCGTATTTCTTTGTCAGTCGTGACGATAAAGTCCGTGGAACAATAATTATGCGATAAGTTCATCAAAAAGATTTTCCAATACAAACGCTTTAGCTCAAATTCTACGAGAATTTGTCGAAGGAAGATTTTCCTAAGCTGCATCGAGAAGCAGCTAAGATTATTTCTATATTTGGTTCCACATGCATACGTGAAAGATATATTTTCCTGCTTTGACTGGTACGAAAACTAGGTTGCGTGCGAGTAGGCCTATTTCTGATTGTAATTTAAAGAAGCCTCTCAAATTGCAGTCAGCCGGTCCCTTGTTCCAGGCATAACTGGTATCATTGCAAAGATAAAGAAAAAGAAGAGCTAGAGAAGATAAATTGTCTGCTCAAACCAAATTGAAAGAAGAGTGTTTTAACACCGGTAACATTGTGCCATACAACAGTGTCACCGCTCACCGCACATAAACATTTCGCAGTGAGGGGAGAGGTGGAGAAGGCGAAGACAGGCCGAACGGGTGAGACAGGTGTACGGGAAGTGAAGTGGAAGTTTGCACTCTGGTCAACCTAGTGAAGTCGTCTCCTGCACCTTGCGCCCGCGCACTGCACGGCGCATGCACCCTGAGAGGCCCTGCTCTACAACGTTGTGTATTAATTTTCGGCACACAAATCTCGTCATGTTGCTCTTATACTTCAATACGCCTTTTAATGTCGTTATCCATCACAACAAACACAGAAACTTTGCACGTCTTGTCTGTTATGAGGCTCGGATTCAGGACATACCTTATACTCTCTACAACGTTGAGCAATACTTTCAGGCACACCAGTCGATTCGTCTTGATGTCCTCAATCATCTTGATGCCTTTTCATGAATTTCTTCTCGGAGTTTTGAGATAAAATCTTCGACTTCACTGTACAACAGTGTATTGAATAAAGAACTTTTCATTTCCTTATCAGGCGACAAGTTGATTCTCGAAATACGTCCACTCCATTCCAAGTTACAGGCAGCGCTGCAACTGGCGCCATTTTGTTTTCCCTCGCTGCGCTGTGATGACGTCATCGGTGGATGTGATTAGTATACTGTCTCGTGTATAATTATCCTCTGCACGATGGTATAGGTCACTTGGTTTTAAATTGTATAGTTTCTATAATAAAAGCGTCTACCTCTATATGTCAAAAAGTGTTGTGTTGTTTCCATACTGCCACCGATATCTCGGACCGAAAAGTAGACGCTGGTTGCTTTACGTAGTACCGACACAGATAGGTCTTACGGAGACGATGGGATAGGAAAGGCCTAGGAGTTGCAAGGAAGAGGCCGTGGTCTTAATTAAGGTACGACCCCAGCATTTGCCTGATGTGAAAATGGTAAACCACGGAAAACCATCTTCAGGGCTGCCGACAGTGGGATTCGAATCCACTATCTCCCGGATGCAAGCTCACAGCCGCGTGCCCCTGACCGCACGGCCAACTCACCCGGTGAAAAGTAGACGTATTTACGTCAAAAAGGTAGGAGGAGACCAAAGTGAATATTGCAAATAGATTAGAGCAGAATAGAGGATATGCAGGATGCAGTAGTTACAGAGAGATGAATGAGTTAGCACGAAATAGAGTAGCATTTCAGAACTGCATCACACCAGTCTGCGGATTGGTTCCTCGGGCGTAGCACGAATGTGTGGCAGAACCTAGAGATTTAAGTTGTATCTGCTGCCGTTTCCGAACTAACTTTGAAAGTTTCATTCATTGTACTTTAAAATGACGGACTGCGTTATAGGATGGTAATGTCTTTGCTGGTGAGACTTAGTGTTTACAGTGCGCTAGGTCTCTGGTTTGGTCTAGAACACATTTGCTACTTTCATTGTGTTGTCTCTGTCACGTCTTTGGCTTTGACAATGTCAAACTGACTGAGGTATGAGCGATGCTAGTAATGCCATTCCCTATGCAGTTTTAATAATATGGAATTGACTGAGGTATGAGCGATGCTAGTAATGCCACTCCCTGTGCACCTTTGACGATATAAAATTGACTGAGGTATGAGCGATGCTAGTAATGCCATTCCCTGTGCACCTTTGACGATATGAAATTGACTGAGGTATGAGCGACGCTAGTAATGTCATTCCCTGTGCACCTTTGACGATATGAAATTGACTGAGGTATGAGCGATGCTAGTAATGCCATTCCCTGTGCACCTTTGACGATATGAAATTGACTGAGGTATGAGCGACGCTAGTAATGTCATTCCCTGTGCACCTTTGACGATATGAAATTGACTGAGGTATGAGCGATGCTAGTAATGCCATTCCCTGTGCACCTTTGACGATATGAAATTGACTGAGGCATGAGCGATGCTAGTAATGCCATTCCCTGTTAACCTTTGACGATATGAAATTGACTGAGGTATGAGCGATGCTAGTAATGCCATTCCCTGTGCACCTTTGACAACATGAAATTGACTGAGGTATGAGCGATGCTAGTATGCCATTTTCTATGAAACTTTGTCGATATGAAATTGACTGAGGTATGAGCGATGCTAGTAATGCCATTTCCTACGCAGTTTTGACATTATGACATTGACTGAGGTATGAGCGATGCTAGTAATGCCATTTCCTACGCAGTTTTGACATTATGACATTGACTGAGGTATGAGCGATGCTAGTAACGTCATTCCCGAGCAAGCTTTGACATTATGACATTGACTGAGGTATGAGCGATGCTAGTAACGTCATTCCCTAGCAAGCTTTGACAATATGAAATTGACTGAGGTATGAGCGATGCTAGTAACGTCATTCCCTAGCAAGCTTTGACAAAATGAAATTGACTGAGGTATAAGCGATGCTAGTAACGTCATTCCCTAGCAAGCTTTGACAACATGAAATTGACTGAGGTATGAACGATGCTAGTAACATCATTCCCATGCAGCTTTGATAACATGAAAGTGACTGAGGTATAAGCGATGCTAGTATTGTCATTCCTTCTGCAGCCAGTGGTTGTTATGAATGTGTGAAAGTGTTGCTCATAGGATCGGTGGGTGTACGCTTTTCAGTGGATTTGGCTGATTGATATGAAATGGCAAATTGTGGCTCGACGATGAAAGCAACGGGAAACTACAGCACTTCCCACTTACCCGATAAGCCTCTTCAGTGACTCATAGGTCACCTACGGCATATTATGGTGGAACTGTTGAGGATCCAACCAGCCTTATGTAGTAGGCTATAATTCTGTGAGCTCGCTTTTGGAAGATTGTGGGTTCGAACCCCACTGTCGGTAGCCCTGAGGATAGTTTTCCGTGGTTTGTCATTTTCACACCAGGCAAATGCTGGGGCTGTACCTTACGTAAGGGCACGGCCGCTTCCTTCCCACTCCTAGCCTTTTCCTGTCCTATCGTCGCCATAAAACCTATCTGTGTCGGTGCGACTTAAAACCAATTGTAAAAAATGTATAATTCTTTATGCAACCTCAATTTTTACAAGGAAGAGGGCATTATTGTTTACAACTACAAGCAGTAAGGAATCTAGTATCAAGAAAAAGAAACTACAACTATTTTGGATAATGTGCTGGGTTATAAGACAAGACGATGTTGTAATGAATGCAGTATACACAAACATTATTCTTGTACAACGTACCGATAAGACAGGAGTGGCCGTAATGATCGACAATGGACAAGGAGATACTCTACTGTGAATTTTCCTTGGCATAAAAATGCCTCTCTTCTCATTGCTACATCACTTACAGCGAGTTGCTCTTGTCAATATGTATAACATTCAACTTCCTTACTGTTTGTCTCCCCTACACGACTGTCAAGAGTACTTCAAATCGTCTCTGCTGCGGACAGCTAGGGGTGGCTCTCCTGCTATTGATGTCCTCTACAGACAGAAAATTAGGTGACTTTACTCGCATGGTGAAATGCATTTACTGAGATACTTCTCTACATTCAAACATCTTCATTAGAGGGCAGGGGTTCACAAACTTTCCTGGTTCACGGAGCACTGTTTTGCCTTGTGAAATAGTGCTTCAGTAAAATTTCAAACGCTAAGGAGCTATCGCAAGAGCCTCCGTGGCTGAGGCTGTAGCGTATCGGCCTCTCACTGGGTTCCGTGGTTCAAATCCCTGTCACTCTATGTGAGTTCTGTGCTGGCCAAAGCGGAGGTGGGACAGGTTTTACTCCGGGTTTCTCTGTCAGCTTTCATTCCCGCAACACTGCCCATTATCATTTCATTTCATCTGTCAGTCTGTCAGTCATTACTCTTGGTAACTCACTACCCGATATCGACATTTCACACCGTTTGCATCCTCCAAACACAAAATTAAAAGATTCCTTTGAATTCCTCTTCAGGTTCCCATTTTCTTCCGTCCTTCCAATCCATCACCTTTCTTCTTGCTAACTCAGTAACTGACCCTTGCCAGTTTGTGTTGCCATTCTTGCTAAATTTTTATTGTTGTTAATTTACTGTTCATACTTAATATTGTAGATGTTAACGATTGTTATCTTATTATACTTACAATTTTGTTATATTATTAGTGTAAAATGGCCCTGCATCGGCTGTGTCTAATAATTAAATTAATTAATTAATAAATCATTGCCCCAGAGGTGAGCGACAGGCGTCCGCAACCGGCACAATTCCTTTCCTCGCCGCTTCATTCGTTCCATTCATGACTTGATCGAATGACTTGAAACAGACTGGGATTTTCGTTTTCAAGGAGCAGTCTGCACAGATCACGAAATAGGACGATGACGGAAAGTATATAAACCAGTGGAATGCTTGAAAAACAAGTCATCTTTCAACAACATAAATACGCGAAGATTTTCGGCACCAACTGACATTAGAATAAGAAATGGAAGAGATTTATTTTGGTTGTGTTTGTGCGATTCTTCCCTGTATTGAACAGTTGTGCAGAAATGTAGGCTACTACCCCTCATTTCTCACTGGGTAAAAACTATAATGTAATTACTGGCAAAACATTATTAATTTTTCGGTTTCTATTATATTTTGCTGTTAAGTGTCTTTATATGTTCATACTCTCCGAATATCTTGGTTTTTTTTTCTTGGAAAGCCCTTTGAGAATCAACGTCGTAGACTTATGCCTTTCAGCGTTCAGAATGCGAGCCTATATGAATTAATTATACGCCTCCATAATCCTCTATTTCTACCTTCCCCGGGGCCTCGTTTAGTTCCACACCTTTTATATTTAAAACATTAAAAACTGAATCTAACCAGGCTCGTCTTCTACTTCTCTTACCCTCGATGTTCGGTCCGAGGTAGCCTATTCTTTAGTCTCCTCACATGGCCCCACCACTGAAGCAGAGATAATTCTTTAGCTGGTTATTCTTATTGCCAGGTAGAGACTGCTAGATTCACCCAGAAAGATGTGGGGTCATTTTCCGACCAGGAAGTCGAAAAGTTTAGGAACGAGATTGTTATTTCTTTACAAGTTCATGGTCCTGTTGTTTGCTCACCCTATACCAGAAATGAGTGCGAGGTTCATTTCTGAAAGGAAAATATATTTCTTAACTCTAAACAAATTTATGAATCTTCAAGACAAAGTTGATAGCCACCTGAAAGGCGTGTAAATGAAAGTTTCTCTCGGCCTAGCAAGTCATAGAACCTATCCAGGGATGGCGAACCTATGACACGCGTGCCATTAGGCGACTTGTGGCACGTCAGACAACATACTAACATATTTTAATAACCGAGCTTGATAACTGCAGTCGCTTAAGTGTGGCCAGTATCCAGTATTCGGGGGATAATGGGTTCGAACCCCACTATCGGCAGCCCTGAATATGGTTTTCCGTGGTTTCCCATTTTCTTACCAGGTAAATGCTGGGGCTGTACCTTAATTAAGGCCACGGCCACTTCCTTCCCGCTCCTAGCCCTTTCCTATCCCATCGTTGCCGTAAGACCTACCTGTGTCGGTGCGACGTAGAGCAACTTGTAAAAGGAAAACATATTTTAATGTTTTTAACATGTAATAAATAGATCGAAAATTTAGCAACATAGCATAATCTATTTCAACATTATGCTTAAATAAAAAGGTATGACTCAATTAATTTTATGGCCGTATTTATTTATTTATTTATTTATTTATTTATTTATTTATTTATTTATTTGCAAGAACAAGGCATTTCTTAAAATTTACCTTCTTTTTCAGTGTTTTTGTCAGTGATATTTGTAAATTAAGAATCATGAAACACTCAGTCGAATGGATTTATATGAAATGAAACCTAACACCTAAATGAAGTCAAATTAGGAGTTTCGTGATAATTCTAAAGGAAAATAACCGATGGCACGCTAGACAGCAAATAAACAAGACTTTAATTGACACGTTAGTCAGTAAAGGTCTATACCATCGTCGTCTGAAGATAATAAAGTTGACTAAGCATGGTGACATAGGAATTATAAAAGTGAGAATAATGAAACAATTAAATGGAATCAACTTGAGAATCGGCTTGAGACTCGGCGGTCGCTATCTCATGCGAGAGGAACGGGGTGTATTCTGACCCTCACTCACAGAGGTTGACATTAGTATACCTAATCCTGTTGTAGAGTAAGAGTACCTGGTGGAGAGCTGTGCTGTAGTCCTGTAACCCAGTAATTATTGGCCGCTAACGAGAACGACAGCGGTGGCTGAAGCGAGCCTGAAAGCGCCGTCCGTCGCCCGGTGCATTAGCTGATTGCGGGTCCCCGCCACGCATTACCGTAATTGTGAACCAGCGCGGAGCACGAGGGCTGTGCTCTGCTTCTATCACCACCAACTTTAAAGGTAAGGTGCCTTTAAGGATGAGATGGACTGAAAACTCCTCTAGGATTGTAACCTCCTATCCAGCTGGCTCGGGTTCGATTCGTAAGTCTGCCTCAGATTTATGGGAAGAGTCTGAAAATAAACGTTGTTGGGCTACGTAGTTCAGATGATACAGCACTTGTTCAAATCGGCAGGTTGGAACTCGGATCAGTGCAGTGGTATTTAAAGGTGTCAGCGAGCTGGCCGTGAGGTTAGGGTCGCGCAGCTGTGAGCTTGCATTCGGAAGATAGTGGGTTCGAATCCCATCATCGACAGCCCTGAATATGATTTTTCCGTGGTGTCCCATTTTCACACCAGACTGTACCTTAATTAAGGCCATGGCCGCTATTTCCCAATTCTAGTCCTTTCCCATTCTTGCGTCGCCGGAAACGTTCGATGTGTTAGTGCGACGTTGAGCAAGTAGTTAAAAAAATATATATATATATACTCAGCCTCATGTCGCTGGATTTCCTGACACGTAAAAGAACACCTATGGGACAACATTCCGGCACCTCGGTGTAACCGAAAACCGTATAAATAGTTAGTGGGACGTAAAACAAATAACATTACTATGGAAATAAACAGTTCTGTATATTTAATTCATGGAGTCTCGTGAAAGTTTCGAGGAATGTATGTTGGAGATATTTTAAATATTCCATGAAAAAGAGTCTTTTTAAAATGTTAAATATATTATTTCGTTAAATATCACACAACTGCCATCATTATAGATTGTTATTCATCTCCTTGTTCAGTCTGCAAACCTCTTTGAGGTGAATAAAGGCTCTGTGGTCTCACTTAGTTCCATACCTCTTATCTTTAAATCACTAGAAACTGAGTCTAACCATCATCGTCTCGTTCTCCCTCTACTTCTCTTACCCTTCATGGCCGAGTGGTTATTATTTTTTTACAATTACAATTTGCTTTACGTCGCATCGACACAGATAGTTCTTATGGCCACGATGGGATAGGAAAGGGTTAGGAATGAGAAGGAAGCGGCCTTGGCTTTAATTAAGGTATAGCCCCCAGAATTTGTCTGGAGTGAAAATAGTAAACCAGGGAAAAGCATCTTCAAGGCTACCGACAGTGGGGTTCGAACCCACTGTTTCCCGAATGCAAGCTCACAGCTGCGCCACCCTAACCGCACGGCCACTTGTTCGCTGATGACCGAGTTGTGAAACGAGTGTCTCCTTTCCTTGACAGATTGTGGCGTCCTGTTCTTCGAACACCTCTACCTGATTCAGAATTACATCTCTGTTCTCCTGTATCATCTCATCAATAGCATGCCCGGCTCCATGGCTAAATGGTTAGCGTGCTGGCCTTTGGTCACAGGGGTCCCGGGTTCGATTCCCGGCAGGGTCGGGAATTTTAACCATAATTGGTTAATTTCGCTGACACGGGGGCTGGGTGTATTGTGGCGTCTTCATCATCATTTCATCCTCATCATTGTAAGACCTGAATCTGGCGAGCCGAACTTGTCCTCGGATACTTCCGGCACTAAAAGCCATACGCTATTTCATTTCATTTCATTTCATTTCATGTTATTTCATCAGTAGCCTTAAGGAACGTGTCTAACGTTAATCTCCTCTGTGTCTTTCACAGTCGTTCGTGTATCTGCAAATTCACGGCATTACTACCACACTTGTTGGACAGACATTATTCTCTCTCCGTATACAGACACAAGCTTTCTCTGACTGTTTCGTGTTTTTGTCCGAAGAAAACAGATCACTATATGGGCCTCCTCCCGTAACCATGATTTTAGCAACTTCCCTTCTGCAATTGCCTCTGTGTCAGGATTCTGGTGTACTGGCTTGTGCACACATGCGCAATCTAGTCGTGTGACTACGAACTATCGGATACGTAAGTTGGAGTAGGTTATGTTCCTCTGTTTCTGGTAAAGAAACATGCTTCATCATCCATTCTCCTATCTTGAACTTACTGTTTTGATATTAAACATAGCCTATAAAACGAAGTGACTGATCCTGAGATTCGTGTTCTCCTTCAAAACGCTGCCAAAATATAAAAATACAGGTTTTGAATGCAGCAAAATCCTAAGCATTGTCATTTTCCAATACTAAAAACCACTTCCCATTTTGTTCATTACCAACACTGGTGAAGAAAGGAAATACTGCACCCGAATGGGTTTGTCTTTTAATTGATTTACACTGATTAGTTTAGTGTAAAGCTGAGTTCTTGGAGATTATTTCTTAATATACGAAACAATGTTGTCCGATGTGAAATTGAGAGAGCGCGTGTAACATCCATGTAGACTACATCGCGGTAGCCTTCCGGCTACACAGCAAGACAAGACAAGTTTGTCGACAGATCGGTACGGTTCTTCCCTTCCGGACGTCGCGGTCAGACGGCGTCGCTTAATGGGTCCGTCACGGCACGGGGATACAATTAAACCTCACTGGCTACAGCGGGGGAGACTACCACACAACGCCGTCACAATACAGTGGGGGTAGGGATTGAACAGTTTGCGTTAAACGGACAATTTGAAGATCTTCATCTCAGCAGTTGTGGTGATCGCTGGGAAGGTGGGTTGTGACGGAAGAAAATAAACACAAAACAATTATTTGAAGAATATCGATTAACTTTATTTTAGTTAATGGAAATGTGAATACACCTGGCCTGTAATTCAAACACCTTCGGATATTTCTGTGCCAGCAACTCTCTAACTCTATTTGTGGAATGTTATCAGAATGACCGCTAGATAAATCAGCGAGTCTCGCGTGTTTCTAACGTTTCTACAGTCAACCGTAGTTCTCTTTCAAGACCCTTAGTATTACTGCCTCCGAGGCTAAGTATTATTCCATTTCCTATATTTCATGGACTATTTAATCATAATAATGGTTGATCAACCTATGGACATGTATGTAGGAAATCTCCAAGTTGATTGTTATCATATTCCCATTGATTTAAGTATCTACAAGAACTGATGATGACTCCAAGGGAGTCGAAACCGGTCTTCACTTAATAAATTTCAAATATTTTACATTGTGCTGAATGGTGGAACATCCCTCAAACTCTGTTATATTGGACAAACTATACTGTAACTTATTTTATACCACCATTCTCCAATGGTCCAATTTTCTTCTCCCCTTTTGCGTTGGTTTTACGTCACACCGACTCTGACAGGTCTTATGGTTACGATGGGATAGGAGAAGGCCAGGACTGTTAAGGAAGCGACCTCTTTAAGGTGCAGCCTGGTATGAAAATGGGTAACAACAAAAAACATCTTTAAGGCTGCTGACGGTGGGGTTCGAACCCATGTAACCAACTCACATGATTTATTATTATTATTATTATTATTATTATTATTATTATTATTATTATTATTATTATTTTGTCAAGGCCGTAACCGCAATCCCCTGCTCATCATCGTGTTCTTAGACTGAACCATGAAGAGATGCCAAAAGAAAGCCCAGATGAATGCCGGAATCTATCTCACAGATCAGTGTAACTCACCCTCACCAAACTGGCGTTTGCTGATGACCTGATCCTTGTAGCCTCCAATCAACACGACCTACAATACAACGTCGGTGTGCGGGAAGAGGAGATGAAGAAGGAAGGACTGGAAGAGAATGCAGAAAAGATGAAGACCATGGTCATCAAAAGGGGAACGGGAATACACATCACAATCAATGAAAAACCGCTGGAGCAGATCGCCAGCTTCGAATCAGCTCTGATAATACGATGGAGGCAGAAATTAAAGAAAGGATAGGGGAGGCAGGTCACCTCTTTAATGCCTTCAAACAGAATTTTCTTGGTAAAAAAGGAAATCTCAAATACGATAAAGCATACGATCTATATATCCACCTACTTATTGACAATGGCTGCGAGTCCTGGACAATGATGCAGCGGCCAAACAGTAAAATACAGGTGCCAAAAAAGCGATACTTCCGGAAAATATAGGGAGGGACGGGACAGGGTCCGAAACACGTCTATCGGGGAAACTGTAAGTATAACGCCGGTAGAGATCACCATCTTTGAACACTAGCTGAAGTGGTTTGGTCACGTTCAGCGGATATCGACAGACCGCTTGCCAAGGAAAATGAAGGACGTGACGGTAGAAGGACGGAAATGACGATCAAGAAAGAAATGAGAGGACAGAACCAATTGGACGCTGCAGAAGAGAGGTCTCTCTGTGACAGAGGCAATTTCAACAGTAGCAGGTACACACCGATGTTGATCTGACACCGCGAAGTGAAGGAGGACTGTACCAAGTAGCTATTATTATTATTATTATTATTATTATTATTATTATTATTATTATTATTATTATTATTATTATTATTAACTTTCTTCAGCTTATTCCATTCATCTCTGGGTCGCTCATCTTTGGTTTTGACGAGAGTGTGAGACTGGATGCAGAAGCCACATGATTTTTCAAATGAAAATCCTCACGGAAGATTCACCGGGTCAAACCTCTACAGCTATACCACTACGCTAATCACACGCCCCTAAGGTGATGAATATTATTATTATTATTATTATTATTATTATTATTATTATTATTATTATTAATGACTGCATCATTATCATTATTACATTTGTTGGGCTGTACAGAATATCTCGTGAATTATTTTTTGTTGTACCGAGTACAAGCGAATAGGCTGCGCGGTTCGAGTCGTGTAACTGATAGCTTGCGTTTGGGAAGTGGTGGACTCGAGCCCCACTGCCGGCAGCCCTCAAGATTGTTTTCTGTGGTTTCCCATTTTCACACTGAGCCTTAATTACGGGTTCTTCTTTCCCAGTCCTAGCTCTGCCCTATCCTACCGACATCATAAAACTGTCTTGCGCCGATATGACGTAAATCCATTAGCCAATAGGCTATTTGTATGAAATGAACAAAGGAGCACCAAGCAAGTGGCTGCGTGGTCTGAGTTACTTAGCTATCAGCTGGAATTCGGGAGATAGTGGGTTCGAACCCCAATGTCGGCAGCCTTGAAGATGGCATTCCGTGGTTTCCCATTTGCATATCAGGCACATGCTGAGGCTGGGGCTGTGCCTTAAGTAAGGCCACGGTCGATTTTTTCTCACTCCTAGCCCTTTCCCATCCCATCGTCGCCATAAGACTGATCTCTGTCGGTGTGACGTAAAGCAAACTGTAGAAAGAAAAAAAAAACACGTATATTATGGTAAATAAATGCATAGTTTTGAAAGGAGGTCCGCTTTCTGTGTGGTATGAGCCAAATTACAGGACACCAAATAATTGTGTGTGCGCGCGCGTGTGTGTGTGTGAGTGTGAGAGAGAAAAGAAAAGTCCTTATTTGGTAAAGAAAGCCACTTTTGTAGAATTTAATCCAGACAGATGTTTCTGGCCTTAGAAGGATATTTATACTATGCACGAACGACCCGATTATGGTTGCTGTACTCCCCTAAAATTCTGGATTGTCCCAATTTTGCGTCCCGGAAAGTGTTTAACCAGAAATCTATAAAAATGATAAGAAAATCCCGATTTTATAGTTTATTGTGAACGACCGTTTATCGCTATATAATAGCGCGATATTAGGTTAAAAAGTACGATTTTGCTTGTCCTACAATATCAAAGTATAGTTCGAGCCTCTTTAAGTCAAAATACGAGTATATTCCTACTTGTTTCCGTCCGTTGCATTCATTTAGAATAAAGGAAATCAGATTAATGATTATTCATTATTTGACCAATTAGTATTTTGAAATGAATGTGCAGCAACAATTCGTTGAAGAGGAAATCATCAGTTACAAAAGTGAGCAAGCTGATGAAAAGTAGGAGTCGTTTTCTAAATCACGCAAATCTCCCGAGCAGTTTCCAGAACTATTCAAAATATCTGAGGTTTATTTCAATATTCCTGGCCATAATACTAATGTGGAAAGGGTATTTTCCCTCATGAACGTTCAGTGGTCTGATGATCGTAATGCATTAAAAGTAGCATCTTTTTATAAACGTATAATACGAAAAACTTTTAATCGTAGTGAAAATTTGAAAATTAAGAACCAGCTGCGATGTATAAAAAAGTCAGAAAAATATGATGAATGATGTAAAATTGAACCTACCCCGGGTGTAGGGATAACGTGCCTGCCTCTTACCCGGAGGTTCCGGGTTCAACTACCGGCAAGGTCAGAGATTTTTACCTGGATCTGAGGGCTGATTCGCGGTCCCCTCAGCCTACGTGATTAAAGTTGAAGAGCTATCTGACGGTGAGATAGCGGCCCCGGTCTAGAAAGCCAAGAATAACGGACGAGAGGATTCGTCATGCTGACCACACGAAACCTCATAATCTGCAGGCATTCGGGCTGTGCAGCTGCCGCTTGGTAGGCGATGGCCCTTCGTCGCTCTTGCGCCATGGGGTTTGAATATTTTATTATTTATCCATCCCATCTGAGTCCAACACCAACCCAGAAAAGTTGTACCGGTTTTACTTGTATAGCTTATATGGTAACCTAGACCCGAATCAGTAGATTTAGTAACACGTTGTAGAAACTTATGTTTGTTGAGTCTTCATCCCGGAAGCTGGTTGGATCCTCAAAATTCCTCACCAAAAGTTATGCAGTTATAGGGAAACGCAATACAAATCCCACTCCTCATCATAGCTTCTTTGACTCGTTTTCCGTTGTTTTCCTCAAAGGTCAAGACAGCGCAATTACAGCATGTCCGGCCATATGAATAGAACTTTTCGTAACACTCAAACGCACTAGTCGTACTCTGAATGTCATTACTCAGCACCACCCATACCTCAGAGGCTTCTGTACTGTCACAGCCATAAATAATTCTGTACAAAAATACTGCATCGATCTGGTTTCAAAAGAACCTCATATCAGAATGAAATTCTGGCAACTTGGCGTAAATAACCATAACAGTTGAAAGAATGTAAAACCAACACAGAAACATGTAATGATCGAACGGGTTGGCTCACGGTTTGGGTCACGTTGCTCTCAGCTTGCATTCCAGAGGGAGTGGGTTTGAACGCTGTCGGTAGCCCTGGAAATGGTTTTCCTTTTCTTCCCATTTTCATATTTGGCAAATGCTGAGGCTGTACCTTTATTAAGGCAGCGCTTGCTTCATTTTCATTCCTAACCATTTCCCATTGTCCCCATAAGAGCTGTCTGTGTATGTCGGTGTGACTTAAGAAAAAAGAGAGAAAAATAATACATCCTCTACATCAATTGCCGACCCCAAAAAATTAGGAAAAGGCCATGAAGAAGAAGTTGAAGTAACGTAAAAGCGCATCGTTCTTGTTTTTAATAAGAGGACTTTCTCCGTTATTTTTCTCACCTAATCACTCAAATATTTGTTTAATTAAATCGTCAAATCTGCTATGTGTTCGAGTTTCAGCCAGGGAACATTATTGTTCTCATAAGATACTGTACTGGTATCTTTTTTTTTTTTTTTTTTTTTTTGCTAGGAGCTTTACGTCGCACCGACACAGATAGGTCTTATGGCGACGATGGGATGGGAAAGGCCTAGGAGTTGGAAGGAAGCGGCCGTGGCCTTAATTAAGGTACAGCCCCAGCATTTGCCTGGTGTGAAAATGGGAAACCACGGAAAACCATCTTCAGGGCTGCCGATAGTGGGATTCGAACCTACTATCTCCCGGATGCAAGCACACAGCCGCGCGCCTCTATGCGCACGGCCAACTCGCCCGGTGTACTCGTATCTTTGTGATTCCATTTTGTTAAAGAGCTGCTCCTTGAAGTTAGATGCTTTGTGTTGCAGATTCCTCGGAGTCGGGGTCGGCGAAGGGCCGCGACGGCGGAGGACGGGGTGGTGGCACGGGGAAGGTGTCGTCGGACGGCAAACCGACGCGCGTGCGCACAGTGCTCAACGAGAAGCAACTGCACACGCTGCGGACGTGCTATAACGCCAACCCACGACCCGACGCGCTCATGAAGGAACAGCTTGTCGAGATGACGGGCTTGAGTCCCCGGGTCATACGCGTCTGGTTCCAGAACAAGCGCTGCAAGGACAAGAAGAAAGCGATACTCATGAAGCAGCAGCTGCAGCAGGAGAAGGTAAGTTCAACATACATGCACTTATTTGTAAGTTTAATTGTTACATTTTTGAGCAACCTAAGAAAACTCGTCAACACCTAAAAACTTAAGTTATGAGAAATTTGAAGCCGTGCAGTTTTTTTCTATTTACACATTTTCGCCGAACTAAACCAAACCAAACCCCATGGCTCTACAGCCCTTGAAGGACCTTGGCCTACCAAGCGACCGCTGCTCAGCCCGTAGGCCTGCAGATTACGAGGTGTCGTGTGGTCAGCACGACGAATCCTCTCGGCCGTTATTCTTGGCTTTCTAAACCGGGGCCGCTATCTCACCGTCAGATAGCTCCTCAATTCTAATCACGTAGGCTGAGTGGACCTCGAACCAGCCCTCAGGTCCAGGTAAAAATCCCTGACCTGGCCGGGAATCGAACCCGGGACCTCCGGGTAAGAGGCAGGCACGCTACCCCTACACCACGGGGCCGGCCATTTTCGCCGAATTGGAATTTAATTTCAAGGGCCGGGTTAATTGGCCAAGTTGTTGGGTTCGACTCCGGATTAGCCTAATGTTATTTGAATGTGCTTCTGATCATGGGTAGCTAACCCCAACATCGAAAGAAGACTATAGAAAATATTTGCGTTATACAACAGTTAAGTGTCACTGATTTTCTATCATACCTGAGTGAAATGGCGTATGGCTTTTAGTGCCTGGAGTGTCCGAGGACAAGTTCGGATCGTCAGATGCATGTCTTTTGATGTGACGCCCTTAGACGACTGCTCATCGTGATGAGGATGAAATGATGATGAAGATGTCGATATATCCAGCTCCAGTGCCAGCGGAACTAACCAATTACGGTTAAAAATCCTGACCCTGCCGGAAATAGAACTCCGGACTCCTGTGATCAAAGGCCAGCACGCTAACAATTTAGCCATGGAGCCGGGCATACCTGAGTGGTTCTGTGAGAGAAAAATTCTGGTTTTGTGGCACATCTGAAGACAAAAGAACTGCCGAACAAAGATTTACGGCACTTAGCTTCTTCGAGGGGCTGCCTGGCCAAGGCGGTAAAGGCGTGCTCGGTTCACCCGAAAGGACGTGGGTTCGATTCCCCGGCAGGAAGTCGGAAAATTTAAGAAACGAGATTTCCACTTCCGGAGGTGCACATGGTCCTGAGGTTCATTCAGCCTTCACCAAAAATGAGTACCAGGCTAATTCCTGGGGGCAAAGGCGGCCGGGCGTAGAGTTCACCACTCTACCCCACCAAGTGCCCCTCCAGGGGCCTTCATGCCCTGTACGGAGATGACTTTAGCTTCTTCGAGAACCGTGAGATGGTTTGTGTGGCGTGAAACCTATATTATTATTATTATTATTATTATTATTATTATTATTATTATTATTATTATTATTATTATTATTATTATTATTATTAAAGGCTTGGTTGTGTTGAAGCTACGGTGTTACTTAAGCGAGGCTGAATTATAGATTTCTGTCTCAAGTTAAATTTTACATATTGCAATATGATGTTTTCTATGTGCTTTGCTTTAGGCTGAGGGGTCCCTTCCATAATGGTGATTATTTAACTGGCTGACCTTTATGGCGAACTTACGTTTTTGACCCTCTGTTCCAAAGATAATGCGTTCGATCCCAGCTGTGAAACAAGTCCTTGTCGTTGGCTTCAGGAACGTTAAAGAACTTCTGCGCGACTAAACTACAATAGGTCTACTTCAAAACGTGCTAAAGCCGATAGCAACCAGTACTTTTGAAAGATTACATTGTCATTATCACTGGGTTACATTTGTGGCTTTTGTTTTGTTTCAGTTCAAATAGAGTTACTGCGTAAGAACATTGAAACAAATCAACTGCCAGTACTAACATTTCGGTACTGTAGGAGATAAAAGAATGGCCACCTCTTACTTTTCACCTGTACAATGTGGCCTCTGTTCATGGATGTCTAGTCGATAGATCGGTAGAAGACTGCAGGAAATCGTTGGGAGAGTTCTCGTACAGCAGTTAAGTGTCACTGATTTTCCAGTTTACATGAATAATTCTGCGGGACAAAATTCTGACTTTATGGCATTTCCAAAGACTAACTGGTCTTGGCACGGTAAAAGTGTTAAGTTAAGACGTAAATTAATGCTGTTACTTGGACTATATTTTAATCTTGTAACCTATTAAGTACGGGCGTTCTTTGAGTAAAATTTCTGAAGGGTCAAACTAATAAGTACAACTGCTAAGTCAAGTCTTTGAAATTTCTGTGGCCAGAATCTACGGTGCTGGATTTTGGGGTATTTTGATGCATTTTATCGTTCACTCTTGTGGTTGATGATGTAAGTCTTCATCTCATTTATCCTCATTTCCGTGTTTCTACTTATTCATACCGGGCGAGTTGGCCGTGCGGTTAGGGGTGCGCGTCTGTGAGCTTGCATCCGGGAGATAGTGGGTTCGAATCCCACTGTCGGCAGCGTTGAAGAGAGTTTTCCGTGGTTTCCGATTTTCATACCTTAATTAAGGCCTTGCCAGCACGCGTCGTACGTAAGAGTGAATACTGGGGCAGAAAATGAATCATGAGGACATATTCAAGAGGATGTAGGATGATATTTAGCCTTCTGTTGCTATTTATTGTTGAATGCAGTATTTTTTCATAAATCTCCTAGCAAAGGCCAGAACAAAAATGTTTCCATTGGCGCCTTTCTTGTTTATGGTTGTGACAATACGGAAACTCCTAATGTATGGTTTGTGCTGAGTAATGGCGTTCAGAAAACAGCTAGTGCGTCTGGATGTCGTGCTGGAATATCACTTTCTATCTCAATGACAAACAACCCCGCTCCTCATCATTCCGTGTGCGTCTCATTACAATGCTGTCATCGGTTTTTGCGGTTGCGCTATCACCGCATAACGTTTGCTCTTGTTATCTGATGATCCAACCGACCTCCAGGATGAAGACTTAACAAACAATGTCTATAACAAAAGTAGTTAAAACATCAGCATTTAGGAAGTCTATGTCTTATAAATCGACATCGGAACTGGTGAGCATCTAACTGATGTGCAAATTTAAGATCCTCACATCAAGGATAGCAGAACTGATAATGAAGAAATAATAGTCTTGATTATGCCAAGATTATTATTAAAAAGGTAGGAAGTAGTAACAGTTCATCCATTACATCAGGTTAACATCCGTGATCAGAACGTTTGCTAAAGAGTCATCGGGTTCTTTTTTAATCTAAAAGTCCTGTAGTACCAAAGAGAATACTGCTGTCATGGAAGCGAGGGAAGAAGGAATCAAAATATGCAGGAGACGGCCAGTTCTTAGAAGAGGTTTTCATTGCAATAAAGTTCAAAAATGAATTCCGTAGGAAGGAATTAAGTGTATTCTTTTACAAATTGGTGAACATTTACCTCCAAAACTACGGACAAATCTTAACGTCACTCCTCAGCTTCACAGTCACAAAAAGAAAACAGGAAAAGAAGAAAAAACAATTCAAGATCATTGTTACGCTCTCTCCCTAGCACTGCTCTGGATTAAACCTAAACACATTAAGCTAGTGAATGGTGTGCGGTTACAAGGACATGGTAGCCGAGTGGCATCGCCACTCACTTCTCATCAGGAAGGCCACAGTTCGAGTCCCGGCCAATGTGTGTGTGGTTTTTGAGATGAAAAGTTACGGCCGTGTGGTTCGGATTCTCCGTAAGACATACGAACAGTTGTATGGAATTACAAGCTCACATGGTTTTAATAATAATAACAAGAAGAAGAAGAAGAATAATGTCAGGCTCTTTGACTGAATAGCCATCGGTTGAGAGGGCTCTGGGATCGATTCCCCTGTATTTTAACCACGTTGGTTAATTCCTCTAGCTCGGGGGCTGGGTATTTATGATCGTTTTAATGTAAACCTTCATCTACATACATCAGACTACAAACTACCACAGAAACATGTAATAGTCAATACATCCCTCGACACAGGGTTGACGTCAGAAAAGCTGGACCAGATCCGCATGATGTACGGGAAAATGTCAGGAATAATACTAATAACAACAAGTGCGGGGACGGCGAACACTGTATCGCTAAATGGTCGAATTGCAGTTTGCATATGATCTGGGAATGCAGTTTTCAATGTTACAGTGCTGACCATTAATAGAAAGTATTTCGACTTACCTTCCGCAGTTGTAAGCAGGCGCGTGTGTATAGGGGAGGATCCTATGTGTACCGGGCGGGACGCTTGTAAAGGGAGAACCAAGTCAACACTTCGTCGGATCGATGGCAAGTCAGAAGCACTCCACCTCGCGCCGCGGCGACACCGTAACACTGCTCCCCTCACCAGTACATAGAAGCGTTCATACTACTCGAATGTGAATTTTAGAACCCAAGTTATTGCTGGAAGAGACAGACTGTTTTTATTCAGAAACTTCACAGACTTACTGGCTTGCATCTCTCGACATGGATTGATCAAATCCATCTGTTAGTCATCCTAATAATTATTTTCGATCGTTTCTCCCATTTAACCTCGGACAGATGAGAGAATCTGGCCTTTTTCAGCATCATGACCGCTGCCTGCCAAGTTTTTTACACATGAGTACAGACATCAGAGCGATACACATTTTGGAAAGGTTTCATGGCCGCGGTAGTCTCGCGGCTTTATGAAACAACACAACTATAAAATATCGAATAATTTGTTCGGCATTATTATTATTATTATTATTATTGCTTTTGTTTAAATATTTATAAATAATAAGCTCTTCAGTCTACCGAAACTAATTTTGAATAATATAAATTATCTGAAAACAGAACAGAACTGGTAACAGAATTTTACCTAAAAAACAATTTAATTAAAAGTAGAATGACATGCTTGGGTCTTGAAGGAGCATCAACAGATTCTATGAAATCATACTCTAATATATTTATAAACGTACGTTTTCTCAAGAAGTAAACATGTCACTCTATTTTAAATTAAGTTCCTTTTTCAGGCAGTTTTCTTTCTTTCTTTCTTTCTTTCTTTCTTTCTTTCTTTCTTTCTTTCTTAATCGGCTTACCCTCCAGGGTTGGTTTATCCCTCGAACTCAGCGAGGGATCCCACCTCTACCGCCTCAAGGGCAGTGTCCTGGAGCGTGAGACATTGGGTCGGAGGATACAACTGGGGAGAATGACCAGTACTTCGCCCAGGGGGCCTCACCTGCTATGCTGAACAGGGGCCTTGGTGGGGGATGGGAAGATTGGAAAGGATAGGCAAGGAAGAGGGAAGGAAGCGGCCGTGGCCTAAGTTAGGTACCATCCCGGCATTTTCCTGGAGGAGAAGTGGGAAACCATGGAAAACCACTTCGAGGATGGCTGAGGTGGGAATCGAACCCACCCCCACTCAGTTGACCTCCCGAGGCTGAGTGGACCCCGTTCCAGCCGTCATACTACTTTTCAAATTTCGTAGCAGAGCCGGGAATCGAACCCGGGCCTCCGGGAGTGGCAGCTAATCACACTAACCACTACACCACAGAGGCGGACTTTCAGGCAGTTTATACATTTATTTATTCAAAATAAGTTTCGTCAGATTGTAGAACTAAACAGTTATAAATTAACTGAGTCTAATCTGAAAAGATTGGCTTCAGATGTTACAAATTCATTTCAAGAGACCTTACAGCTAGGTCTTCGGCCCATTTATTAAAATTAGTATCTTCACTTGTGTCGACCGAGCGCCCAGCTTCTATTTCAAACTTGATCAGAGGTTTAATGACCACATGCCCTTCCTGGTACCATAGTCTACTATGCGTTGGTCTTATCGAAAATCTCAACCGATGTTACCGGGATCCGAACCCAGGAGATACTGTACATACATCTTCGTTAGAGGCTGTTATGTCTTTAGCGTTCAGTCAGCAAGCCTTGTAACCGTACAACAGGGTTACAGACTCCATTCTGTATTTATTATTATTATTATTATTATTATTATTATTATTATTATTAACCTGATTCATTAGATTTTATATATTCTGTTTCTCATCATTTAGACTGTAATAATTAGGTATCGCGTATATTATTGTATTTAATCATAGGTTAAGTGAATATGTTTGTAATTATTCTGTATTGTAGTAAGTGAGATTTGTTGGTTTCATATTGTCATGCTGTGGCTTGTAACTTTGGCTAGATGAGCTGGCATAGTATTTTGCAATCGAGGCTATGTTTAACTGGGAATGTTGTGTACAAGGAGTTTTCCCGGTGACGCATTCGGCATAGTCATTCTTGGACCGCTTGGGTACGCTTAGACGACGCGTGACTGATGACATCAGTGCGTGGACACGTGATTGCGACCAAGTGTCAGTATTCGCCAGCTACTGTATGTGGAAGTGGAAGGGATGAACAGGAGTAGGGAGAGGAGTCGTCATCGCGAGGTCATATAAAGTCAAGGCGACGGTGGGGAGAGGTATTCTGTTCTTACTCAGTTCATAAGCAGTTGATATCGTGCAGATCATATGTAACAGTCAGATGTATCAAATGGAAGAAGTGGTCTTAGTGTGATGGTCAGAGCTAAGAGTTGTGTTTGAAGAGGTAATAATCGAGGAGGTCTACAAGTGGTGGTTGTATCCGAGCAGAGACGGGTACTATGCTGATAAAGAAACATCATCTTCTTGTGAGGATGGACTTCACAAGGTGCTTCAAGAATATTTTACAATTTCTTATAATATATTGAGTGGACGTAATTACATTGGAGCTCCCTACACGCGTACATGGTATGTAGGCCAACTCCTTGTGACATAAGAAGATTACAACAGACGGCTCCCGACTTCAGCTCACAGGTTTTCCCAAGAATTTCAAGTTCAACAGCGGTGTATGCAGACAACAGGTAATTAAAGCATCAGACATGTTATGCATTCATAACATGAAGAAGAGTGTAATCAGCGGCGATATCACATCTCACTTCAAGTTCATGCCTATAGCTTTTTTTGTTTAGATTAAATTTTCCTTTTCTTTGTACCGCAAATCTCACAATATATTTCTTTTGTTAAATTAAAAGACGTAAATGATTGTTCATTGTGACGTAAATTTAGTCATAAACTCAGTTTTATTTTTAATTATAATAAGTGATTCCAGTTCCATGTACAATCCTCAATTGTGGAAATGCAACAGTAATTTAATATTGTCCTGATCCATATCCCTGTATATTGCCAGATATGTGAGTTTATCACCTCACGCCTTGAGATAATTGATATAAGAGGTATGCTCTACCGAATTTTGTTGTTTTTCTTATAAAAGCAACTGGCGCTCAAACAAATGTTATGTATATTATGTGGAAGATATGAAGGTATAATAGTAGTGGTCAGAGCAGCCACAACGTGGCGCCCAGCGTGGGGCTCGAAAGGTTCAGAAAAAGTGTTTCTGAATGGCAATATACATGGATCAGTTCTTTTAATGAGTACGCACATGTTAAATTCACCGAGTAATGTTAGGAAGGTCATTTTGTTGAAGTTTGTATTTAAGGGGTAATGTCAGAGGAAGTGCAAGGGGAAATAGCTTTGAGATCGCGAAAAATTAGTAGGAAACCGAAGATGGACAAGGATAGCAATATGCAGTCAGGTGATGAGGCTGAGGTTATTGTGTCCAAGGAAATCCAAGGTGGTAACATAAATAGGAAGTTGGTGACTAAGGTGGGACCTGCTGAAAGTCAGAAAATAGTAGAAACTGAGGAAAACGCTGTCACGCAAGATCAAAGTAAAGGGGTGATTGACCTGGGTTTATTTAATTTGCTGATGTCCAAAATGACTGAGCAGAATAATGCCATGAGTGAGAAAATTGAAACGGTTATTAGTGAAAAAATTGAATCTCAGAATAATATTATGAGTGAGAAAATTGAAACGGTTATTAGTGAAAAAATTGAATCTCAGAATAATATTATGAGTGAGAAAATTGAATCTCAGAATAATATCATTAGTGAGAAAATTGAAGCTCAGGGTATTAGTATTAATAAGAAGATTGATGATGTTAGTAATAAGATAGATCATAAGGTGTTAGAAATAAGTAAGCAAATTAATAATTTAGAAAGTAAGGTAAATAGGGAGTGTAGTGACATCAGAGCAGAGATGGAATTGGGTCGGAGCAATCTCCATACGGAAATAGAGCAAATTAGTGAGACATGCATCAAACAGATTGATGAATTAGGCGCCAAGATCGAGTCGAATAAAGGAGAAATCAATGAGTTAGTAGAAGAAAGGTTTGAAAAGATAACCAATACAGTGGGGCAAGAAACTAGGAAATGTATTAGTAGGGTAGAACATGTGGAAAGAAAACTTGGAGAAGTAGGTGATCTAGAGAGTGAACAAAAATCATTATCACAGAAGGTGAGAGAATCGGAAGAAAAATTACAGGAGAAGCTAAGAAAAATTGAAGAAAAGGCTGAGGAAACATTGGAAGAAAAATTTCTGAGTTGCCAGAGAGTACTCCAGAAAGAAGTGCGTGATAGTAGAAATGTACGTGAAATAATTGTAAATAATGGTTTAATCACTAGAGATCATGATTTACCTAAGTTTTCTGGGAAAGAATTTAACCCGATGGAATTTATGAGAGTAGTAGAGAAGAAATTTTCTGTTCAATTAAGAGACAATATTATTAGCTGGGAAACTGTATTGGAGATCTTATCTAATGCTTTCGTAGGAGAGACTAAGTCTTGGTTTCAAGTATATAAAAGCTCGATGTCTAGTCTAACTGAATTTAAGGAGAAATTCGTGGCTAAATTTTGGAGTGAAGGTGTTCAGAGTAGAGAGAGAGAGAGAGTAATGTTTGGCAGGTATTATTCTAACGAGGGTGTTAGAATGACTGAATACTTTTTGGCTCATGTTTTGGTGTGGAGAAATTTAGAATGTATTGGACCTGAGGCTGATATAGTTAGACTTATGGCTAAGCACTATCCCAATAGAATAAGAGAAGCTGTTTGTATGCAAAGAGTGGAGACTATTAAGGAAATGGAGATTTTGTTGGAAAGTTTTGATGCTTTAGGTAGTAGCTTGAATAATAATAGGACACTAAATAGGAATGTAGAAGGAAGGGGTAACCAATCTAATAATCAGGACAGGCCTATGAATAATCGTAACTACAGAAGAGAATATCAGGAGAGACCTAATAATAATTTCCACAGGGAGAGAAATTATCAGAATAGTTCGGAAAATTTCAGGACTGGGAGGCGTGATTATGGTAATCAACCAGAAGCTGGGAGGCGGGAGAATACAGGCCATAATAATAATAATAATGACGCTAGAGGAAATAGGCAACAGGGGAGGCCGACTGAGGTGTGTAACCAACAAGTCGTAACCGAACCAAGTACTTTAAACGCGCAACGGACTGTATAAACAGGTCACTGAGACAGTCCGTAAATGGTAAGTTCACGTATAAGGTAGATAAGTATGTTAATGTCGACCAGCCTATAGTTGTAAGTGAACATGATTGTGACCTAGGTAGCAATAATTCAAATATTTTAAGTGACGACTTAATCGTAAACAATAAATTTTATAAGTGTAATTTAAATTTAGATATAAGGCAAGATTTGTTAAGTGGTCTTATATTATGTAATGAGGATAATTTAAGTAGTGTTACTGTTACACCGACGATTGAACTGCTGATATGGGGCAGAAAAGTTAAGATTTTGTTGGACTCTGGTAGTGAGAAGTCATGTGTAAATTCCAAGCTGTATGAGGAAGTTTTGAGAGAGAAGTATGAGGTAGCGGAAATTCCAGTGAGGAATACGTTCATCGTAACAGCTGTTGGAAACAAGTCTCAAAGAGTGAATAAACAAATAGCTGTCCCCATTAACATAAGTGGAGAATGTATTTTCCAACCATGCTTAGTTGTGCCTAATTTAGTTAATGCCGTTATTTTAGGTACCGACTGGTTAACGTGTCACAAGGCTAAATTAAATTTTGATCTGTGTAATGTCAATCTTATTTGGGGAAAGAGTAGCAGGGAAGTCAGTTTACCATATGATGTTTTGTCAGAAATTAGTGCGAATAAAGTGTGTTCTAGTACGGAAGGATCTTGTGAAATTCCTAATATGAGGAAAAATATAGATGTCTGCCATGTGTCCATACAGAGAGATTCTAGAGATGAATTGTATGAGACAGTGGAGAAATGTAATTTAGCGGAAAGTCAGAAGGACGAATTGTGTGAATTATTGATATCACATAGTGATGTTTTTAGCGATCGGCCTGGTAGAACACATCTTTACGAACACAAATTTAATGTTATTGATAACTCAACTTTTGTAGGATCGAAATATCCCATTCCGTTAAAATACGCTAGCGCTGTTGAAGAGCAGATTGACATTATGCTAGATTATAATATAATTGAACCATCATGTAGTCCTAATTTAAATCCACTTGTTATTATACCTAAGAAGGTAACACGGTAAGATTGTGCATGATAATTTTTGTAAGACTAAATTGGATGAATTTGAACTTGGTGACAAGGTTTTACTCAGAGTGCCACTCCCGTCATCAGCAGAAACTGGTCAATTTTCTAAGTTTTTCTTGTTATATCAGGGTTACTTCACCGTAGTGAAACGGATTGGGAAATGTGCTTATTCATTAGAAGACAAGGAAGGAAATATCGTAGGCACATACAATATAAGAAATCTTAAGAAATATATCATGTGAGTTTGTTGATTAATTTTCATTATTATGTTAATTCACCATATTTTATGAAGCTGGCATTGCGAACAGGACTTCAGTGAAATTAGCGTGTGATGTGATAATAAGTGAAGCACGGCAGTGCAATAAACTCCAGTGCTTGGAGACAGTGTATATAATGAAATGTCTTCGAGAATTACTTTTGAACACTCAATGAACGTTTGAAACGACAGAAGTGAGAAAGAAATGTAATCTGTATGTAAATAATACTGTATAATCAAAGTGAAAATGATAATTGATAAATGTTTTATATGTGTAACAACGAACATTCAGATGGATGATACTATGTACCAAATTTGTAAAGGGCATTTTATACATGTATCTATGGTGTACTCGATTTCAGGTGATTGTGTAGATATTTCATGAATCAATCGATTCATTTAATCGATTATTTCATGAGGGAGGCGTTCTGTAACCGTACAACAGGGTTACAGACTCCATTCTGTATTTATTATTATTATTATTATTATTATTATTATTATTATTATTATTATTATTATTATTAACCTGATTCATTAGATTTTATATATTCTGTTTCTCATCATTTAGACTGTAATAATTAGGTATCGCGTATATTATTGTATTTAATCATAGGTTAAGTGAATATGTTTGTAATTATTCTGTATTGTAGTAAGTGAGATTTGTTGGTTTCATATTGTCATGCTGTGGCTTGTAACTTTGGCTAGATGAGCTGGCATAGTATTTTGCAATCGAGGCTATGTTTAACTGGGAATGTTGTGTACAAGGAGTTTTCCCGGTGACGCATTCGGCATAGTCATTCTTGGACCGCTTGGGTACGCTTAGACGACGCGTGACTGATGACATCAGTGCGTGGACACGTGATTGCGACCAAGTGTCAGTATTCGCCAGCTACTGTATGTGGAAGTGGAAGGGATGAACAGGAGTAGGGAGAGGAGTCGTCATCGCGAGGTCATATAAAGTCAAGGCGACGGTGGGGAGAGGTATTCTGTTCTTACTCAGTTCATAAGCAGTTGATATCGTGCAGATCATATGTAACAGTCAGATGTATCAAATGGAAGAAGTGGTCTTAGTGTGATGGTCAGAGCTAAGAGTTGTGTTTGAAGAGGTAATAATCGAGGAGGTCTACAAGTGGTGGTTGTATCCGAGCAGAGACGGGTACTATGCTGATAAAGAAACATCATCTTCTTGTGAGGATGGACTTCACAAGGTGCTTCAAGAATATTTTACAATTTCTTATAATATATTGAGTGGACGTAATTACATTGGAGCTCCCTACACGCGTACATGGTATGTAGGCCAACTCCTTGTGACATAAGAAGATTACAACAGACGGCTCCCGACTTCAGCTCACAGGTTTTCCCAAGAATTTCAAGTTCAACAGCGGTGTATGCAGACAACAGGTAATTAAAGCATCAGACATGTTATGCATTCATAACATGAAGAAGAGTGTAATCAGCGGCGATATCACATCTCACTTCAAGTTCATGCCTATAGCTTTTTTTGTTTAGATTAAATTTTCCTTTTCTTTGTACCGCAAATCTCACAATATATTTCTTTTGTTAAATTAAAAGACGTAAATGATTGTTCATTGTGACGTAAATTTAGTCATAAACTCAGTTTTATTTTTAATTATAATAAGTGATTCCAGTTCCATGTACAATCCTCAATTGTGGAAATGCAACAGTAATTTAATATTGTCCTGATCCATATCCCTGTATATTGCCAGATATGTGAGTTTATCACCTCACGCCTTGAGATAATTGATATAAGAGGTATGCTCTACCGAATTTTGTTGTTTTTCTTATAAAAGCAACTGGCGCTCAAACAAATGTTATGTATATTATGTGGAAGATATGAAGGTATAATAGTAGTGGTCAGAGCAGCCACAGCCTCTGTGAATTAATTGTCTCCACAATCCTAGCTCTTTGGCCTCGTTTAGTTCTACATCTGTTATTATTAAATTATTACAAAACTGAGTCAAACCATCGTTGCCTTTGTCTCCCTCTGCTTCTCTTACCCTCCAAACCCGACTCCGTTATTCTTCTTTGTAACCTATCTTCCTCTATTTTCCCCACATGACCCCACCACCGAAGCCGCTTTATGCGTACGGCTTCATCCATTCAGTTTATTCCCAACTTACTTTTTATCTCCTAATTCCGAGTACCTTCCTGTCATTGTCCCCGCCTGTTCGAACCAATAATTATTTTCTTTACTTTCACGGTCTAATGTGCAGTATAATGTGTCTTAATAGCGTTTCCCCATCGCCTTCCATAATTAAAATAAATCAAACAATAAATCACTCTTCCTAGAAAAAACAGGTAAGTTATTTTGTCAGTTTTCTTATGTTTTGTAGTAACTTACTAAAGTCAGTGCTCTCTATCATTTGACACTAACAAGATAAGTAATTTCGTCATAATACTGAAGAAATACTCCACATTTTACTTCCAGATTATTCAAGAATACAAAACAGTCATCGGTAATAACCAGATAAGTTTAGTTATCTTGTTAATATTCCTGAATATTATAGACATGATACTGTATAGGCTTTTCGGCTTATGCCGTGTCAAGAAAATAGGGCAAAATTCTTTACTGTGTTCTGCGTCATCAGAAGAAATCTCGACTGTCCACGAGGAAGGCTTCTTAAACAATGACTCTTTAAATTTAGATGTTATAATAGAAATGGAAATGGCACATTCATTCGCCACCAGATGGCTCCCAGGACGTGGCACAGCACTAGCATTCGAAGCGGAAGCTGACCGAACCATCAGAATCAGCCTAAGAGGTTCACATAACATATGACATTGGCACAAGTCCGGAATGGACCATCTAGCGATGAGGAACGTACGAATTTGGAAAACACTGAGACGAAATAACAATAGTGAAGGGACAGGGAAAGGAACTACTTACGTAAATTGTTAATGGCTGGCAACTAGGTATTACTTAATGGATAGCCGGTGTCCCTATTGAAATTGTTAGGATTTCTACGTATTTCCACAGCTTCCCGTATAATCCTGGACCTGTAGTGCCTAGTGTGGGTAAGAGCTCGAGTATCTTGGAACATGTCATTAGAGCGTGCTCAGCTATTGCTGATTTGTCTGACTGGTTGAGACGAATATTACGTTCATGTTCCTTGGTACGGGTACCAATGGACCGGCATGTTTGTCCGATATATACCTTACCGCAAGTACAGGGAATTTCGTATACCCCATGATGTAAAAGTGGGGACAATTTGTCCTTGTCCTGAATATTGTTAATAAAATGTGGCTTCAACCAGATAAGTCAGTTTGTGTTGTGTGTAGTATAGTTTCTGTTGTTATTTTGGATGTGGACATTATTATCTTGTAAGTGAATTATTGGTAGTGACTTTACACAGTCGCCTTAGTTAAGAGAACGGTTAAAATCTTAATAGCTTCTTGTTACCACAAAGACGCACACACGAAATGATCTCAATCGTGTACACTATTTGAAACAAGTTATATATACAAATTCTACACACACTGCCATCTACTATGCTCTTGAACAAAATACTATTACGAAGAATAAGAAGAAGACTGCCACTATAGCTTGTCAACGTATTATCATGAATTCACATACTCGATTGACGACTTGCACTCAAAACTCTTGTTAAACAACACTATTTAACCCTCAAGATTGCCTCTTCGCCAGGCCAGGCTTCTAGAAGAATATGACACAACATGTTTTTTCGTAATTTCAAGAGTCTCCAATAACCTATTTACAATGAATGAAATTTTCTGTAACTCTCTAGTTCCGAAGATACGTTGTCCTCGACTATTACCGCGAGTTGCAGAACATTGCAGTGAATTTATACATCATATATAGGCTACAGGTAATAATAATAAATTATATACTATTAATGACGTGTCCTCACATTAAATAAACTCATATTTATATACATAGAGCAGATATTTCATGACATAACCTCACAAGTAATAAGACCACGATTTGTACCAAATAAAGTCCGAACATAACTACATAAATAATAATAATAATAATAATAATAATAATAATAATAATAATAATAATAATAATAATAATACCGAGCTCGATAGCTGCAGTCGCTTAAGTGCGGCCAGTATCCAGTATTCGGGAGATAGTAGGTTCGAACTCCACTGTCGGTAGCCCTGAAAATGGTTTTCCGTGGTTTCCCATTTTCACACCAGGCAAATGCTGGGGCTGTACTTAACTCAGGCCACGGCCGCTTCCTTCCCACTCCTATCCCTTTCCTGTCCCATCGTCGCCGTAAGACCTATCTGTGTCGGTGCGACGTAAAACATCTAGCAAAATAATAATAATAATAATAATAATAATAATAATAATAATAATACTCGTCAAGCTCTATATTTCCATTATTTACCCATGGGTTAGAGAATATTGTTTCCAGGTTATACTAGTCCATCACACTTGCATCAAGCTAACAGTACACAAATATTACTTACGCCACTTTGGTTTTGACTGGTCCACATCAGAAAATAATGCCTGGTCATTATAGAACAAGTCACTTTCATTCACGATCCAAAGCAGATACTGTACTTCATTAATATTTTGAATTAAACGAAATCAAACGAAAACGCTGTCTCATATAACGCAGAATGGTTTGACAACATTTAGTTAAACGGTCACTTCTTAATATTTAAAATATAAAAATGCTTCCCCTGAGAATATTTTTTTTTACTTGTCTTGTTATTCCCTAGGCTGACTTACTATGGAACATATTTCGTGAAATATCATTCCTGGAATATTGTAGTACCATTGATTGCGGTGTTTAGTTCCGTCTGAACTCCCAAGTTACCGGACAACAATGTCACTAAAACACCACTCGCCACTGCACTTTCAGATTAAATTGCGGTCATGTCTTTTCTTCTTTCCTGCTTAACGTTGCAGTAGCACAGGTAGGTTCTTGGTACTAGTGAGCTAGGAATTTAGTAAAACTGGGAAGGTAGTTGGAGGGCTCTTAATTAAAGTACAGCTCCTGCATTTACCTGGAGGGAAAATGGGAAACCACGGAAAACTGCAGGCTTGGGAAATTTTAAACGACGTGAAAACCCATAGCTAACCATACTGGCAAGTAAAGAAACCCTAATAGACGTAACTTCCTCACTGAGCCAAATCATTATTATCATTATCATTTTTCCCAGTCCTTTCCCCAATTTTGGGGGGCCGGCACTAGATGTGAATTTGGCTCGGTTTTACCATCTCACGTCAACCCTATGTGGAGGTGTGTTTTTGTTGTGGTCGGTACTGTGCTGTGTTGTATGTAGATGAAATGAAGACGAATAGAAACATCTAGTCCCCCGACCCGGCTGGTAATCGAACTCTGAACCGATGGGCAGTTCGCTAATCGTTCAGCCAAGGACGTGCTTGATCAGATGCATTGGTGGAAGTATAATACTGCTATGGAAATGCAGAATACCTGTAGTCAAAGCTAGCAAAGGTATCCTACAGGTTTGGAATCATCACTTTTTAGGAGGACTCCAAATCACAGGAAAGAAATTTCAGGAATTCTACAAACATCGAGCAAGATTTGAACCGTAGCTACTTTCTTCATAATACAATGATAGTGTCACTCGGTTATCATAACCCTAACATTAGTCACTTTCTTCCTTGATAAATTACTCGAATAAGCTTGAATTAATGTCCCTAATAATTACACATGAACCAAGCAATCACTCAGTCAACGAGCTAAAAGTTATACATAATACTGCAATGTATACCAAATCCCTGGAACTCTAGTGAAGAGTTCGTGGATGAGATTTAGTTATGCGAATCGCTAAACAATCCCGACACATGATCCTCCCGATGTGTACCTTGACAGCGCTTTTCCCATCACGTTTAGCGTCTCCCCTTTCATTTTTTTTAAACTTCCTGTCGTACGTCCTTCCGACCAAACGTTTGGAACCATGACGTCACTGACAAGGGTAAAGTAAAGAAAAAGAAACGGTAAATATTGTGTTGGAAGACGAAACTGTATTTGTAGACAAAGTTTACTCGTAAAACGGATATCAATGGAGATAACGTTAAACAAACATAATAATAATAATAATAATAATAATAATAATAATAATAATAATAATAATAATAATAATAATAATTGAGCTCTGGATGCCCGCCAAGCTCCCTGTCAGCCGCTTCTATCCCCATAATATTCCCATTTCAGCTCCGAGACCAGCTCAGTTAGTTATAATAATAATAATTATTATTATTAACGGATCTTGAGCTTGTTGCACTAGTTCTGAAATGAAAATAATAATAATAATAATAATAATAATAATAATAATAATAATAATAATAATAATAATAATAATAATAATAATGTTATTTGTTTTACGTCCCACTAACTACTTTTTAAGGTCTTCGGAGACGCCGAGGTGCCGGAATTTAATCCCGCAGGAGTTCTTTTTCGTGCAAGTAAATCTACCGACACGGGGCTGTCGTATTTGAGCACCTTCAAATACCACCGGACTGAGCCAGGATCGAACCTGCCAAGGTGGGGTTAGAAGGCCAGCGCCTTAACCGTTTGAGCCACTCAGCCCAGCAAAATGAAAATGTATGGCACAGCAGCCTTGATGGGCCTTTCCCTACTAAGCGACCGTTGCTCAGCCCGAAGGCCAGCATATTACGAGGTGAGGAGTGGTCAGCGCAACGAATCGTCTCGGCTGTTATTCTTGGCTTTTTAGACCGCGGCTGCTATATCACCTTCAGTTAGCTCCTCATTTGTAATTATATAGGCTGAGTAGACCAAGAACCAGTCCACAGATCTAAGTAAAAATACAGACCTGGCTGGGAATCGAGCCCCGGGTCTCGAAGTAAGAGACAGACGTGCTACCCTAAAACCGCAGGACCGGGAATTCTGATATATCTGCGACCAGTCTAACACAGTATATGTTTTAGCCAGGGTTTTAAGACTGGATGTCTTTTCTGACACCGGAAAACCTAGTCACCACGATTCAAATCTCTGTCCTATCGCATTTTCCCATATCCTGGTGGGTTGCGTGTACGAATGACGGTATATCGCATATGTCAATTTGGCTCTATTTTACAGTCGGATGGTTATCCTGACGCCACCAAGGGACAGGAAAGTGGAAGCATTTCTAAGCTCAGCTAGCGCCCTGTGGTCGCCTTGCAAGTCTCATAACATCTGTGCATGTTATGAGCATGGTTATAAATTTACTAAATGCGTTGGTTTGAGAATTCGGTAATTATCTCCGGATTTTACAGCTATACTATGCCATACTGTAAGTGCTCTGCCGTAACTGTGAAAGAGCACCGTGCGAGGAACCTTCATAGATAACTCTCGCTTCTCTGAAGTCATTTCTGAGTAATGTTCTTCCTTCGTAGTTAAAAGTTTCAATGTTCACATTGTTTCCGAAGAAAATGAGAGCCAGAATGAATCATCTGAATTTGTCTTTGTATACGTATGGTACACAAGGATTTTCGAGAAGGAAGTGGCGAGTAGCTCTGCTGTATACCGTGTTGGCGTCTTGTTCCGCCCCATTCGCTGAGCTCTGGATGCCCGCCAAGCTCTCTTGTCAGCCGCTTCTTTCCCCATAATATCCCCATTTCAGCTCCGAGACCAGCTCAGTTTGCTCCACCTATTGAGGCGTGGTCGTTGGCTAAAGAAAGCGAGCACAACAAAGTTACTACCACATGGATTATAAAACGAAATATATTGAAAGGAAATACTAGTAAACGAAATCAATATGTGTCCGTACATTTTTTGCCGGGACAACGGACACTTTCGAGAAATAAGGGACAATCCCGTAAAATAAGGGACGTCTGGTCATCCTAGCGTAACTTCGTTGGTTAAGTGTCTAGCAGTTTGTTCAGGTAAGGTAAGGGTCTATTCTGCCCGAAGGCAGATCCGAACCTCCTCCGAGGTGTGCCTGAGCCGGAGTTTGCGTACGGTAGGGTGGCCAATTCCTTTCCGCTCCTCCAATCCCTTACCCCCCACCAACAGCGCGTGGCAACCCATCCAAATCTTGACCACGCCCATTGTTGCTTAACTTCGGAGATCTCACGGGATCCGGTGTTTCAACACGGCTACGGCCGTTGGCAGTTTGTTCAAGAAGTATTTTATTTCGGTTCACTGATAACAAAAGTCATGATCACCGGGCGAGCTGGCCGTGCGCGTAGAGGCGCGCGGCTGTGAGCTTGCATCCGGGAGATAGTAGGTTCGAATCCCACTATCGGCAGCCCTGAAGATGGTTTTCCGTGGTTTCCCATTTTCACACCAGGCAAATGCTGGGGCTGTACCTTAATTAAGGCCACGGCCGCTTCCTTCCAACTCCTTGTCCTTTCCTATCCCATCGTCGCCATAAGACCTATCTGTGTCGGTGCGACGTAAAGCCCCTTGCAAAAAAAAAGAAAAAAAAGTCATGATCACTTGGAATAGAACAAATGAAGTGCTGGAGTAGTAGACTAAAAACTGCTGTGCCACAGATAACTAAGATCTAGAAAAATAATTAAAATTGATTAGATACTAATGTTCTACTGTTTCCCATTTCCCTGTAGCCTATGCATCTGAATGCTGGACAGGCAACTCAAGGCATATTGATGTACTGTTGGTGACGGATTCTGAGAGCAGCTTGGACTTTTAGAACGACGCAAAAAATCAGTCTGAAAACATGGCTTAGTTCAATGGTGAAACAAGAAGTTACCAAATACGTCTGACACACTGTTGGAAGAAAAAGTGTAGAGAAGACTATTATTCAAATATCGAACGAGGTCTCGAGAGCACGAGAAAGAATTCTAACCTGATATCTATTATTATCATCTATTTATTTATTTACCAAAAACTGTATCTACAGTTTGTGGACGACAGATGGAGAAAGGGCAAGCCTCACACACACAGAAGTGTGTAGACTTGATGAAAATGAAAACCTACAACCTGTTTTCCAGTCTTTGACCGGGTCAGGGATGTAATGAATGAACCATATATAGGCTATTATAACAATGGGGTCGCCACTCCCAAGGTGATTATTAATGACTGATAAATGCTATGAAATGATAATGGAGAGTGTTGCTGGAATGAAAGATGACAGGAGAAAAACCTGTCCCGCCTCCGCTTTGTCCTGCACAAATCTCACATGGAGAGACCGGGATTTGAACTACGGTATCCAGCGGTGCGAGGCCGACGCGCTGCCGTCTGAGCCACGGAGGCTCACCTGTAGACTAGATATGACAAGGCAAATGTTCTGGTGCATGAGGATGACAGACAAGAGAACCTTACCGTGAGAATATCAGACACCATCCAGACAACTCCACCATTCAATGAGCTTAATGAACTCGAAATACCGTGTCCTGCTGTCGACTTACCAGATAACCTCTGTGGTTCATTTTATGTTCATGAGGCAAAATGAATCTCAGCAAATAGTCCGGGTAAAACACCCGTCTCAAACGTCTCTCTCTCAAATAAGTGGGATATGTCCCTGTCAATGACCGATATTTTTTTCTTCTATCTGGCTGGAGTTCTTCGCACTATAGGTGAGCATATGGGTAAGAGGTTCTAAATTAAGTACAGTAAAGAACAAAAACAAAGCCACCCACTTACATGCCAGTATCCAGGGATTCTCGAGAAAATTAGCTTTGAGAAATTCCAAGTATCTATATCAGCTTAAGGTTAACAAAGTGGCAAGCGAGGGCGTGGCTTAATGAGTAGCATCCGAGTCTAGTAATCGAGGGATCGCTTTCACATCCCGCTACTTGCATGTTCTTTTTCCTTCTTTTGTTCCATTCTAAATACAGTATACAGTACATAAGAATATTTGTAATGGTTCAAAGGTTGGGTACCAAAATGTAAAATGTTGAGCAGATTTTTTTTTACCGGATGAGTTGGCCGTGCGGTTAGGGCGCGCAGCTGTGAGCTTTCATCCAGGTGATAGTGGGTTCGAACCCCACTGTCGGCAGCCCCAAAGATGGTTTTTCCGTGGTTTCCCATTTTCATACCAGAAAAATGCTGGTGCTGTACCTTAATTAAGGCCACGGCTGCTTCCTTCCCACTCTTCGGCCTTTCCTAACTTATCGTCACCATGTGACCTATACCGGACGCTAATCAGTAATGTTGCTACAATACAATTGTGCTTAAAGACTGCCTTCATCTTATTATTCTTGATTGTGAGCTGACGTTTCACAAGAACCTGCCAGTATACGGGAAACCAAACGTTTTACATCTGGCACACACCGAGCTCGATAGCTGCAGTCGCTTAAGTGCGGCCAGTATCCAGTATTCGGGAGACAGTAGGTTCGAACCCCACTGTCGGCAGCCCTGAAAACGGTTTTCCGTGGTTCCCCATTTTCACACCAGGCAAATGCTGGGGCTGTACCTTAATTAAGGCCACGGCCGCTTTCTTCCCACTCCTAGCCCTATCCTGTCCCCTCGTCGCCATAAGACCTATCTGTGTCGGTGTGATGTAAAGCAACTAGCAAAGCAAAAAAACAAAAAAAAATCTGGCACACTGCACAATCGCCGAGAACTATTCCCACCCAGAATATACGAGGAATGGAACACAAGAAGGAAAAAGAAACAGAAAACCTTGCACGAAGCGGTACCTGAACCAGCGATCCCTCGATGACACGACTATGACACCATCCAGGGAGACACGCAGTTACTTGTCATTTCGTTATCATTTAGTTGATACAAGGCACTTGGAATTTGTCAAAGCTGATTTTCTATAAAACTTCTGGATGTGTAGTCCAGTGCTTTGGAACGCTTATGTTCGAGGACACTCCTCCACGTAAAGAAATAATAACAACAAATGAAATCCGTGAACCATCTACCTGAAGGTCCGCTTACAAGCGGGATGAAATGTTTAACCCTATACGGCATCATCTTTGTCCTGAGGAATTACCCTGGTACTTATTTTTGTCTTTTGTTGAAGGCTGAGCGACTCTAGGGGGCGGTGGCGGGGGGTTAATCCAGAAGTGGAAATCTTGTTTCTAAAGTTTTCGACTTCTTGACCGGGAATCGTCGGGCTAAGAGCGGGAAGGAAACACAAGTTTTGAAATGCACAATTCTCTTCAGTATTGTCAGAGAAATTTTAGGTGAACCTTTAAGCCCCCTTAGGCCTAATATTGTTACGCCACTGTACACTAGTCAGTTAACATATAGGCTGTTCTCTGGATAGGTCACACCCAGCCCATGACATAATCAATGCAAATAATACCTATGTATTTGATTTGTTTTATGTGTATTCACTTTTATTACCGTTGCTTATTTAATTTAATAGTTGTTCAATAAATAGTCATAATAATAATAATATACTGATTTTACGCCCCACTAATTACTTTTACGGTTTTTGGAGATGCCGAGGTGCCGTAATTCTGTGTGCCGGAGTTCTTTAACTTGCCAGTAAATCTACTGACATGAAACTGACGTATTTGAGCACCTGCAAATACCAACGGACTGAGCTATGATCGAACCTGCCTGAGCTATTTAGCCCGACAATAGCCAAATTAAATACAACCTGAGTTCCAGATTTTCTCAAGATAAATTCTGGAGCTCTGATTATTTTACTAAGACAATCTAGCTGCCGCATTATAGGCTACCACCGAAATAACTGCCGTAGGTCCGTTCTTGCTTTCCGGTACGCTACTTCAAGTTAATGACAAACAAAAATGAAAATATAAAAAGCAGCCATACAGAGAGTATGAAATCTGTCTTCCTGATGCAAACATTCCCCCACCCCCATGGTCGGAACTACCGTCAATGTCCTCGTTAAATATCACTGGTGGCGATCCCATCCCTTGTCCGCTGCGCGCTCTGCAATTACGTTCTGGCTCTTAGGCTCAGCCGTTGACGTGACAAGTGCCATTTCCTGTCGATATTCGCTCATCCTTCCTCTTGGGTTATCATAATGTCCGTGTATTCCCACACCTGATGGACGCTGTACGGCTTACAATTACATGGTTCCGGATCCGGCTTCTCGGCGAGGGCTTCAGCCGGAAGTACATTACGGAGCGGAGCGGAGCGGGTAGCTACATTGTACCGTACGAGGAGGTGTTGGTTACTAGAGAGAGAGGACTTTTCTGTTTTCAGTTCAGGAATATTTTGTCGTCAAATTACCTATCCTTTTTCCTTACAAAGCTGCGCGGTAAGTGGAATGGACAGTGCGTCAACTACCTATCGGCTCTTGTAATTACACAGTCGTCCACACTTCGAAAGACTTCCCGGAATCCTATTTCAACTCCAGACTATTTTTGGGAAATCTTCGTCATCTACCATGTTCTCATTTCTCCTACAGTAATTATTTAACTTAAGCTTACATACCAATACAGACACTGAAACAACTGGACCATTTTATTATTATTATTATTATTATTATTATTATTATTATTATTATTATTATTATTATTATTATTATTATTATTATTTTCATAACCCAGAAGCGGTGAATGATTAGCGCATTGTCATAATTGCTGGCTTTCCACCCGAAGGGCTGAAGTTCAGTTTTCAGTCGATCTCGGATCGGAATCTTCACTTGGAAAATCAGTTGATATGAGGAAGGAGATCGACTCTTTAACCCTCGACCAAAACCCAGAATGAACCAGATGGCTCCAGCGATCCCAGAAATAAGATTAGATGAAAAGCATTTCATGGCTCGGAACAATTCACGTGATAACATTTTTTTTTTCAAGTTAAACGACACAAACTGGAACAAATAAATAAACATGATTTTTTTAATTACTCTTGTAAGGTTTAAAGTAATACAACCTTAATTAAAATGTGCATGGCTGGAAGCAAAGATCTTATCCTAAGTTTGCCTACATTTTGTATCGTATGTGAGCTTATATTCCTGGTGTAGGGGTTGAGTGCCTGCCTCTTACCCGGAGGCCTCGGGTTCGATTCCCGACCAGGTCAGGGATTTTTACCTGGACCTGAGGGCTGGTTCGAGGTCCACTCAGCCTACGTGATTAGAATTGAGGAGCTATCTGACGGTGAGGTAGCGGCCCCGGTCTAGGAAGCCAAGAATAACGGCCGAGAGGATTCTTCGTGCTGACCACACGACACCTCGTAATCTGCAGGCCTTGAGGCTGAGCAGCGGTCGCTTGGTAGGCCAAGGCCCTTCAAGGGCTGTAGTGCCATGGGGTTTGGTTTTGGTTTGGTTTGGTTTATGTGAGCTTATATCCGGGAGATGATTGGTTCGAACCCTACCATGACCACCCGAAGATGGTATTTCGAGGTTCCCATTGTCCTATCAGGCAAATAAACCTACTGTAGCTACACCTTAATTAAGACTATTGGCTGCTATCTCCCTTGTCTTATCCCATTTCCTTCCCCCTCTCGCCCAAAACCTGTACACGTTCGGTTTTGAAAATAATTGATATAGGGATAAATAATACCATGCGACTTCGCTTGCAAAAATTCAAAAATTCCATTGTCGTGACCCAATCCCGTCACTGTACTAAACTAGACAGGATACGTACTAGCGTAATCAGGAACTCTGTGTGAATGGATGTGTACCAGCAGAATTATGCTTTATGACGTGTTGTGAATTTCTCGTCATCAAACTTCTACCGACCTCAGCCGGTATCGAACCCACAATCTCGGACACCAGAAGCTAACACATCAATGGTTCGATCATCGAAAAACTTTGCAATGCTGCTTCTGGCTCCGAACACAAATTGTCCGTAAAATATCTGTTCTGAGACAAGTTTGTATGCCAGTGTCTATGAAGATGATACTACACTCTAACGACAATACATGTGCAGTGGCCATAAACTGCTGGTATAGCTCTGTCCTCAGAATATACTGTTTGATAGTCTTCGTAAGCATAAACTTTATCTATACAGCTTAAGAGGTTTAATTACCGTAATGCTGTTAAAGGCCATCGACAGGTTCCGTCTGCAAATAGGTATATTTCTGAAACTTTACTATAATTGGCAGATGCAGGTGTTGATAGTACTTCAAGACAAGCCAAATGAAGGTATAATTAACATTTTTTTTGTAGATATGTCCTTGGAATAAAGAACATGTCCAGCTGTCTTGTAATTCATTACACAAGCTAACTTTAGCTACTGTTCGTCAGCATACTGTAGGAATAAGAAATGATCAGCTTTACTCCGAGTTTGTCACTGATGTATTCTCGACTCTACGTCTGTGTTATCTCTGTTATTATTATTATTATTATTATTATTATTATTATTATTATTATTCCACGAGTTCTTACTTTTCAAGACGCACTTCGAGTGACAGATTTCAGAGCAGAATATTCTCCTCCTTTTATGATGATCCTTTAGTCTTCTGATTTTTGCTCTTATTTCTCTAATTTCAATCAATTTCTACCTCCCCAAATAATAATAATAATAATAATAATAATAATAATAATAATAATAATAATAATAATAATAATAATAATAATAATAATAATCCGGTTCCTTGTCCGAGTGATCAATGAGCTTCAATGAGCCCCAGGTTCGATTCTGGGTTCGGTCGGAGATTTTACCTGAGTACGGTTAATTCCTCTAGCTCGTGGATTGGATGTTTATGTTCTTAATACACAACTCTTGATCAACACGCAACACCACACGATCAAGCATCGTAGAAACGCGTAACGGTGAATGCTCGTTGACCCTACATGCCTCCATATCGGGTTTGTGTTAAGAAAGGCATCCGCCTGTAAAACTGGGCAAAATGTACCCGAAGAAACTAGGAAAAAGGTTAGAAATAAGAAGAGGAAGAAAAATAGAATTGAAAGTGTATAATCCCGCATTATATTATTTCCATACCGGGCGAGTTGGCCGTGCGATTAGGGGCACGCAGCTGTTAGCTTGCATCCTGGAGACAGTGGGTTCGAACCCCACTGTCGGCAGCCCTAAATATGGTTTTCCGTGGTTTCCCATTTTCATACGAGGCAAATTCTGGGTCTGTACCTTAATTAAGGCCACGGCCGCTTCCTTCCAGTTCCTAGGCCTTTCCTATCGCATCGTCGCCATAAGACCTATCTGTGTCGGTGCGACGTAAAACAAATAGCAAATATTATTCATTTGACTGCCACCACATAATCGAACTTTGTGGCATTGTACGAAAACTGTAGATGTATAGTCATATGATTTCAGCTGTTTCCCTCTAAATATATTTCCAGGAGTATTTCCACGATAATAATAATAATAATAATAATAATAATAATAATAATAATAATAATAATAATAATAATAACGCACCTTCGACTTTGGATTTACAACAACACCGTTGTTTCTCCTTTTCAGATGTTTTGATATTATTATTATTATTATTATTATTATTATTATTATTATTATTATTATTATTATTATTATTATTATTATTATTATCTGCAAATTGGAGTAATTCCTCATCTAGAAATATTTATTATATAGGCCTACCTGTACGACAACATAAATGCCTGGACACTATTGCCATATTGAGATGTTGACATTTGCCAGCGCTAAATTCCTTGCAGTGGTATTATTTCTTTAAAAAGTGTATTATTGGTGTCTAATTAAGTACAATATAAACTAAAATTATAATAATTAATTACCTCTTAATTAATAGTCTATTAACAGCCGTCAGCTATAAAAGAAATATATTCTTGTCGTTCAGAAAAGAATAATTACTTCCCAAATATCGTGAACGAATTTTCAAACGTTATATACTTAAGGTAGGACGTTAATAATAATTGCATGTGGCTATTTCTGGCCGAGTACAGCTCTTGTAAGGGAGACCCTCCGATGAGGGTGGGCGGCATCTGCCATGGGTAGGTGACTGCTTGTTATTGATGTAGAGGATAGTGTTATGTGTGGAGTGTGAGTTGCAGGGATATTGGAGACGGCACAAACTCACAGCCACCGGGCCGTTTGATTAACCAATGAAGGTGAAAATCCCCGACCTGGCCGGGAATCGAACCCTCTGAACCAAAGGTCAGTACGCTGACCATTCAGCCAACGAGTCGGACAGGTAGGACGTTGAAAAGTGGGATAATGGATATTTTACCAGGCTCAGCTTTCTGTTATAGTTGTACAGTATATGTGTAATATTTCGACTTCTGTCAACTGGAACGCTGGCAGATATAAATTCAATACGTTTACATGTCCAATATATGTATTCAATGGAGTTTCTAGGAGTAGTGATGGTAGTCCAATATTGTGATAACTACCAATATAACCGCAGGAAGAAGATTCAGTAGGTCAACAATCTTTACCGTCGCTGATTTTGCCATTCGTAATGGTGTACTTAACTCGCTCTGTGGATCAGTGTTACGAGTATCGGCCGCTGGATCACAACACTGTGGGCTTAAACCCGGCAGAGGTAGTCCGATTCTTGAAAGACGGAAAATATGCTATTCAGCATACCATGGCGTGCAATGTTGGCATGTATAAGATCTCTGTTAACACATGTGGTGTTTATCCGACAAAAATAATTGAAGTTCGTCCATTAAGTGGCCCAAAAAGAGTACTGATGAATGTTATTTATTGTTTATTTATTTATTTTTGTAATTGTTAAACACATCGAAGGTTTCGGCAACGCAAGGGTGGGAAAGCGCTAGGACTGGGAAGCGACTGTGTTGTTAACTAAGGAACAGCCTCATCATTTGTCTGGTGTGGAAATGGAAAACGATCGTTTGGTCTGCCGACGGTGGGGTTCGAACCCACCTTCTCACGAATGCAAGTTCACACCTACGCGACTCGACCCGCGTGGGCAAGCCGCTCGGTCAGATCTGTTTTCTCTGTCATCTGGAAGTGAAAACTGAAACGCCGAAATTCACACGCAAACTGCCTATATGTTATCAAATCAAAATACCTGCATATGATAGCTGTTTCCATGCAGTCGTAATACTAATAATAATAATAATAATAATAATAATAATAATAATAATAATAATAATAATAATAATAATAATAATAATAATATGATCCTTGTGTTGTTATGCTAGCTCCCTCTCAGTTTTATTTAGATTTCAGTTGTTTCTCTTCTTCTCAAGTAATTTAGATCTACTGCCATGTCCAGATGGAATATTTCCCTCTACTTTTGCCATTTATTTAGAAAGAGATAAGTAAAATATATTTTTCTAGCTAGTGTATCTAATTTCTGTCAGTCTGTGATATTTTTATAAAAGACTAACACATTTAATTATGTTTATACAATTCTCTCCATTGAGTTCACGATTATTTTCAGGTTTTATTTAATACTTTCAATACTATGACCTCTAGCAATGCCATGCGTAGAGTATGCCTGAAATTGCGAAGTGTTTTGTGTTTCAGGACGGCAGGAAGTTGGGCTACGGCAGCATGCAGGGAATCCCCATGGTAGCGTCCAGCCCCGTACGTCACGAGTCCCCCCTCGGAATGAACCCCATCGAAGTACAGTCGTACCAGCCACCGTGGAAGGCGCTGTCTGACTTCGCGCTACACACGGACCTGGACCGACTCGACCCGTCAGCGCCGCCTTTCCAGCACCTCGTCAATCAGGTACCTAGTGAAATCCTAATGATACCAGTTAAAGTACCCCTATCTGTTTTTACATACTACTTTCGCTTCATACTTCTCTAGCTTCTACCTCTGCTTCTCCTTTAACCTCCTTACACACATCTTTCTAAATACATCTAAAACTCTACTTATATTACTGGTGTTTTTCCATTCTTTTATCATCCAACCTATGATTTCATGTTCGTTATTTTCCTGATTTAATGCAGTTAACAGACTCTCAGTTGTGAATTTTATTCTTGTATCTAGAGTTTCCTTACATACTTTTAACCCGAATGCAGCCGTAAGCGGATTGGTACGCGCTCTGTCTTACGGGGTAAATATCCATAGACGGACTGGTCCGCACCCGTAACCCCATTATATTATTGGAAAAGCGGTGGAGAAAGGAAGAAAAACAAAAATGGCTGAAGGCTTACTCGAACTAATACGGCTTTTATTTATTTTATTTTCGTATTTTCTTCTTCTTTCACCTCTTCTTCTTCTTAAGCTTTAAGAAACACAGTGGAGAAAGAAAGAAATAGAGCAGTTGCTGAGGGCTTACTTGATCAAATATGGCTCATTCTTTTTCTTCTCTCCTTCTTATTTTCATCCTCTTTTTCTTCCTCTTCTTTCCTTCGCCCTTTAGGAAAAGCAGTGGAGAAAGGAAAAGAACAGTTGCTGATGGCTTACTTGATCAATTAAGGCTTCTTTCTTTCTTTCTTTCTTTCTTTCTTTCTTACTCTTCGTCGTCTTCTTCTTCGCATTCTCCTTTAGAGAAAGCTGTGGAGGAAGAAAAAAGAAAACGGTTCTTCTTCTTCTTCTTCTTCTTCTTCTTCTTTAGAAAAATCGGTGGGGAAAGACAGAAAAGGAACAGCTGATCAGGGCTTACTCAATCAAATATGGCTTCTTTATCTTCTTTCCTTCATCTTATTGCAGGTAAGGCAATTTCAGACTGTTCGAGGCATTTCGAAACAATCCTGCTGAAGGCATTTTGACTTCAGTCCATAAAATCAACGCTGCACACTAGAAAGTTGGCAGATTCCTATCAGTGTCAGTGAACATCCCAGCTGGGTGGATATGGGTTAAAAGATGAAAATCTTCTCGTTTTTCACCATACAACAGACATACCATATTATCCTTTTCCATTGGCCAACGCTTATTCATATATATTCCCATCAACCACCATATCAGTCCTCTTCTTTCTGTTCTATTGACATTTCCTATCATCATATTAATCACTTGTCTTATTCTATTAAACATCATGAGGGACAATCCACTTCGCCTCCAGCTTTTGTTTTTGTATATAATGATACCGTCTACAGGATGCATCCTACCAGGTTGACCAACCGGATTCTCAGCTACTGGCAAAATAGGAAGACCAAGTCACCATGGTTGATGGAAGTGAATAAAGATCTACAGGAACTGGGAATAACAGAAGGAATCTTAAAGGATCGTACAGCACTCAGGAAGATGCTTAAACATAAGAAGTTCCAGGACAGATTATCAACAAAGAAGACTGGCGCCCTTTGGACAAAGGAGAGGAAGGAGCAACACAGCCTGAGGATGCGCAACTACTGGTTAAACATCAAAGCCCATTCCAAAATGCAATAGTTGAATGTCGTGGTCCTTAGCTGGCCTATACGAAACAAGAAGAAGATACCAATTATGCTGCCCAGAAATGCATCACACTCATCGGTGAGAAAAGTAATTCATTGTAGCTGTAAAATGAGTTCGAACTAATTTCAGCACTGTGGTTGATTTGTTGAGGTGACTCCGAATAATTCCAGTTTGTTGATACACTGTGTTTATCTAAGTTCTTTAAGAACTGCTTCCTGGAAAGGAAAACACTTTTCACAAATTAATCAATGTAATTCGACAGCTAAAGAGATTTAAAAAAATGTATTTTCAATTACTTGGGGTCAGCAATATAAACGAATTTTGGCCCAGTTTTATGGCTGGATATTCATCCTCACTCCTATTCTATGTCGAGGAATATTTCTGCTAGTGCAGGCCTAAATGGTGATAATCAAATAAGGCTTAAATCCGACGTCGAACGCCGGGCCCTCTGAAACGGTCATAACGCTGACCATTCAGACAAGGACTCGGACTAAGAGCTAAATAGATAGCATATAGTTTTTGTTCAGAATTAACTTTATATACAGAAACAAAAATATGTTTTTGCGATCTACAGCATAATTTTGAAATTCATTAATATAAACAGGCAAGTCCTTAAGTGGATTAAAAAGTAAACATACTTACTTACATTGAAACGTCAGTCCAAAGGCTAGTCAGTAACATTGTAATATGGTTTCGGTGCAGATTATTTGAAGGTTTATTTCGAAGTCATAATATTCTTTGTATGAATAATGTAAAATAATGTAAAACAATATGAAAGCCTATCTATTTAAATAATAAATAAAATGCACGACACAAAATAGTGTGAGAGATTAAGTAAATAACTTAAAGGTGTTTAGTGCCTGGAAGAGAATGGGGTAAATTGGATGCCATACTCTTGTCAGTTATTTAAATAATCTAGTAATTGTATGTTTTATGTCCCCCCTGGTGTAGGGTTAGTGTTCTTGTTTGCTTCCCAGAGACCTCGTGTTCGATTAATAGCCGGTCCAGTGATTTTAATTCTGGACTGAGGACTGTAACGAGGTTCATTCAGCCTTCATTATTCCACAGACTTAGTTCCAAAGGTGCATCAATACGCCTGTCCCAGCATAGAGAAAAGTATATTCAAACGCTTGAAGCTATGGTAGGAAGGCTTACTGAACTTTACTGCCATCTGCAAATCATTTTGCTCTATTAGCTCTATCATCTACCGTCGTCGGGAGCCCGGGTTCGATTTTCCCGGTACTGCCAGAAATGTAAGATTGGCAGGAGGTCTGGTATATGATTTAATAGGTACATGCAACTCACCTCCATTGTAGGGTGTGCATGGTGAGAGCTGCACTACCTCAAGACAAGGACATGAATTTAGTCTGGCTAAATGGTTAGCATGCTGGCCTTTGGTCCAAGGGTTCCAGGGCTCGATTCCTGGCCTGGTCGGGGATTTTAACCTTCATTCTATGACTGAATGTGTGTGCCGACTTCAGCATTAGAATTTATCACAGACGCGGACTAGCCACTTTTGAGGTCACACGCATTATTATTATTATTATTATTATTATTATTATTATTATTATTATTATTATTATTATTATTATTATTATTATTATTATTATTTTCTCAGGTGCTGCTACTTCATCGGTTCAGTACCTCCGTCGTTGACTATCACAATATTAGACCGATATAGGTACATTCATCTTTTTTTCCACCCTTAGAGTTTTTTGTGTTCGTTGTAGCCTATATGTAGGACAAATGGGCGAAATTAGTTAAATAATGGCTTCCTAAATCGAAGTTCTCAGGTTCGATCCCCACACAGTCCAGTGACATAGAAAGATACTTAATTGCTTTTAGCTTTATGCAACTTATTTTACCACCCCTTCGGGGCGTAAATTCGACGTCACACGGTCTCTGACAACCAGGAGGTGAGGATATTATTATTATTATTATTATTATTATTATTATTATTATTATTATTATTATTATTATTATTATTATTATTATGCTATTATTTGAAGCCTAATGTAAATCAACTCCAGGTTGGGTGGCCAGCTGAATGTACCATATTTATTTAACGTATTCGCATGACGGAGATATCCGGCGTGGAGACCACATTGTACACCCGTTCATCCCTTCTTACTTTTTATTGGTATTTCCGGTACATGAGGGTCGACATCAAAAATAACTTGCAGAGTCGGATTACTGGTATTATTTATAGACTCTAAATATGAAATACTACACACCCGACTGATGTGTTAGACTAGGTGTAGAACTTAAGTTGCCACCCGGCGCTTCTGATGCGTGAGAGGTGCTTTGCACGATGATGGCCCCTTCCCCTGGATCTTAACCATTAATGTTTAAAGGCAATATGTTTTAATCAAGTTCACTGCAAGTGTGAGGTAGATTTAACGGATACGTTATTAATCGTATAATTTATTTAACGTCTTTTTAATTGTTGTGGATTTTGAAAGACTCCAGGATGTTGTAATTTTGATCTACAAGAGTTCTTTATTGTACCGCAGTCCAGGGGCGAAGCGTCAGGGGAGACAGGGTAGACAGCGTGTACCCTTAAAATTTTGTGAAAGAAATATTGTCTAGTTAAATCAATTACTTTTTAGAACATTAATTATTTTCAGATTCGTGACATTATTGTATTCCCCGCTTTACTTATTTTCGTCTCACTTCGTCGCGTCAGTAACACGAAGCACGTAGGCGAAAGTAGACGCTGTCCATTCTGTGTATTTTCCCTTTGATTTTCAAAGCTTCCAGATAAAGCAACACTAACGCTATCTGTAGGTGCTGACTGTGGAACTAGGACTTTCCTATAGCGAGATGTCTCCGCCCAGTAGACAGACTTACCAGCGTCTCTTCTTGCTCTCATTGGCTAGTATTTGGATCTCTCTTATAAAGGTGCTATTATTGGCTACCATCTTAGACATGCTTTTAATGTTATTAATTTGAATTTACTTTGTTATAAGACACGTCTAAAAATAAATTAATATTTAAATACAAAATATAGTAAACTTACACCTAATAAATGAATGACAGCATCAAAACCCTTCAAGTACGTGCATTTTCTTGCCCGCCAATATTAGTTGCGGTATTATAACTCCAACAACTATTGTCTTCCAGTCTTAATAAGGTACTTCAGGGTACGAATACGGAAAAAATTGCTTAACTTGATGCTGTATATTCCGTTAAAGTCAGTTTCTAGTGAACGCGCTATGAGTGATTTCAAACGAATTAAAACGTACCTATTTAAGGAATTGGATGACCAACCAGAGACTGTCTAACTTGGGAACTCTAGCTATAGAGAAGAAATTTCTGTGGAATCTTAGCAAGACGCCTGACTTCAAGGCGAGAGTAATAGATATATTTGCCGAAATGAAGGACAGGCGGATTCAACTCATTTACAAGAATATTGTTTAAGGTGACTTGTACGAAAAACTATTTATTTCTTATTTCTCTTATTAAATCTATATACTGGTAACAATGAAATATATTGCTATTTTTATTCTAAAAGTATGTTGTTACTTGACAACTCCCGCGGCCTATTTCGTCTATATTTAAAGATGAAGCAAGTGCACGTAGGGTTATAGGTTATTATAGGGTTTGTCTTATTTTCAGATTCATTAATATAATACTGAATACAGATGTATGCGTCGAAAACAAAATTCCATGTACTAATATGATTAAAACAATTTAAATAAAAGAAATCTCTGTCTACCTCCTTGCTTAGTTCACGCTTCGCCACTGCCGCAGCCAATGACACGACAGAAGAAGAGGGAGTCACAGCAATCTCGATACATGTATTTCGTCACACTGAGTGGCTCAGAATGGAGAGCGCTGACCTTCTGATCCTAAGTTCGAACTCGGCTCATTCCAGTGGTATCTGAAGATGAGCCAATACGTCGTCTCTTGTTGGTAGATTTATGGCACGGAAAAGAATTAATGCAGAACAAAAGATTGGTTTCTGGGTGTCTCCGAAATCCGTAAAAGCAGTTATTAAGACGTAAAAGAATTATTGATTTTACAACTCATCAACTAATTTTGCGGTTTTCGGAGATGCTGATGTGACGGAATTTTATCCCACAGGAGTTATTTTACGTGTCGATGAATCTACCGACACGAGACTGACGTGTTTGGGCAGCTTCAACTACCATCGTAATGATTCTTGATGGAACCCACCAATTTCAGCTTAGAAAGCCGGTGCTGCACAGTCTGAGCCACTGGCCTTTATTATTATTATTATTATTATTATTATTATTATTAGTAGTAGTAGTAGTAGTAGTAGTAGTAGTATTATTAAATACTGTACATTGAAGCAGGGATGCCACTACGTACACAAAAACGAACAAACTGAGCAATAGGGTTCAACGAATCAATTAATCAATCAATCAATCAATCAATCAATTAATCAATCAGTGTCAATCAGTCATCTGCCTTATGCAGTCCTGGACATTGGTGAATTGATTAATGTTTTAAGCAGTTAAGGCAAGGGACAGACTAATTGAACTAGCTCTCTTAGCAGGAGGTTGCTTGTGGTAGGTGACTGTTCCATGTCCTTCCTCCATAAGCCAGCAGCACCTACATAAGTACTGATCACCCCCAATGTATCTTAACTTCCGGGATCTCAGCGGATCTACACTATTTACTGGAATTGTTACTAAATTGCCAGGCATAAAATAAACAGAGCGTTGGCATACCCGAATTATATCTGTTAAGTCTTCAGGCCTGCGGCTGGTTGGCAACGAAATTAGTGTTTATGATACATCACTCAACCCGTTGTCGTCTTCAGACCCCCAACAGACCCCAATTACATCTGATTCCTCTGAAGATGATGCACTAGAAAATATGATTTTGATCGCAATGTAATATTTATCAAGAATTGAATTGTTATAGGATGTTTCTTGAGAGGCATGTAAACAAATTAACGGGGAAATTCTTACAGTTGAACTTGTAAAATATGTCTTTACGCCTATCTTTATATTTACACTAATTTTACTTATTTTCATGGTAGTTCTGGTTTCTTTGTCTCATAAAAACCACATTCATAGTTTTATTGGTCTATTTTAATGTGTTGTATAATAAAAGATACGTTATTATAAAACGTGTTAAAGTAATAATTTCTGAGTGTTCAAGAGTGCTGTATTTAATAAACAGTCGTCCGACTCATTGGCTGAACGGTCAGAGTACTGGCCTTCGGTTCAGAGGGTCCCGGGTTCGATTCCCGGCCGGGTCGGGGATGTTAACCTTAATTGGTTAATTCCAGTGGCACGTGGGCTGGGTGTATGTGTTGTCTTCAGCATCATTTTATCCTCATCACGACGCGCAGGTTGCCTACGGGAGTCAAATAGAAAGACCTGCACCTGGCGGGCCGAACCCGTCCTGGGATATCCCGGCACTAAAAGCCATAAACAGTCGGATCAAATGGTTTAATATCTACGTATTTTGATTAATATTAGGTTTGTTACTATATAAGAACTCCAAATATCCAAAACTAGGTGATGTACCCGTGCTTCGCTACGGAATTCTACATTGTGTACAGAATTCTAGGCTAGGTAGTGTACACGTTGTGAGCAAGATTGTATTAGGCTGCATTGCATAGCTTTTAACGTTACTCTAGAAACGCGACGGGGAAGTCACCAACGTCTCTGCCCATACGAAGACTGGCTTAGGGAATTTTCATTGTAAGGGTAGGCACGCTTGCCTACCATCAGTCACAATCAAGTTGGCGAGTTTTCATTATAATGGCAGACACTCAACCTCCACCTGCCTATTTAAATCCTCAGAAAGACTGTCTTAATAGTTTTCCCAACTGAAATGAACATAGGTCATTACAATGACGTCAGTAGGAATGGCACGATTAAAAGCAATGCTTTCATATGAAATACTCGATCAGATGAAAAACCACGTATTTTCTCACTTTTAATAAAAATAACAATAAAAACATAGGGGGATTAAATATATAATTATAAATATAAACTTTAACATTGTAAAACTCTAAATGCTTGAAAAAAATCATTACCATGAGTTCGAATTATAGAAACCAACACAGATAATCCTAAAGCCCCTTCACAAACAGAAAATGTTAAAAAATATACTAAAATACAATTCATAATAAAAAATCAAATATAAATAAAGTAATCCAAATAAACTCAATACAATAAATTCTAAACTCAACAATATATCCAAAGTTCCAGAGCTGGAATGACCAAGCCGCAGAGAGCCGTGATCCGTGAACACTCTTCGTCTTTTTTCGGCGGGGGGGGGGGGGGGGGGGGGGAATGTATGAACCAGAGGAATGGAATGCTAAAGAGGAAAGTTTACTAATCCCCAGTATTTCCCGCCAATATTCAGTCAGGCTGTTATACTCCGTACGCAGCAGTAATCCCATCTATCGGAGTTGAGTGGCAGCATAAGAGACAAAGAACATCACAACAAACAATGGTCAGTGTAATGTTGTTGTTGATTAATGCCATGCGCTTTCGATATTGTAGGCCTTCACATTTAGTTTCCTTCCGACTCTGAAATACCACTCTTATCATAGTCGGTACGGTAAAACTGAATAAACGTAAATAATCGGAAATTGTATTCTCTCCAACTTTGTTATGTAGTACTTTTCGATAGGGCCAATAACATTAGGTATTTAAAAGTTAAGTTTTAGGTGCTTTCCCCTAAATTACAATTTCATCCAGGGTGAATAACATTGTTTATAACCTAGACTGTAGTTTCTTATTCCCCGACTCTCCTATACCGATTTTCATCAAATTCTGTTAACCCATCTTCTCGCGGCTCGGCGTTGACTTAGCAACAAAAATACAAATTCACGAATATCTCTGTTATCATAGCCGGTACGTTAAAAATGTGTAAGACATAAATGATCGGAAATTTAATTCTATATAACTTTAGTTATGTAATATACAGTATATCGATAGGACCACTAATACGAATATTTGAGAATTGCATTTCAGGTCTTCCCCTAAACTACCATTTCACTCCGCGTGAATAAAATAATTTATAGCCTAGATTGTAGTGGCTCATCGTCCGACTTTTCATACTGATTTTCATTAAATTCTCTTCAGCCGTTTTCTCGTGTTGCGTGTACAGACAGACAGACAGACAGACAGACAGACAGACAGACAGACAGACAGACAGACAGAAATGACTAAAAAGTAAAACGTGCATTTCCCTGTTACTGTGGACATGACAGATACAGAAATACCATTATTTTCAAATTCTGAGCAATGTGCAGACAAAACTCGTATTATATAGCCTATATAACTTATAGCCTATAGATATTACAAAATATTAGTTGTTACGCAGGAAATATAAAAAAATGAAAACCTACAACCTGTTTTCCAGTCATTGACTGGGTCAGGGATGAAAGGAATGATGCTCTCTTGTTGCGGCGAGGATAGGAATTGTGCCGGCTGCCGAGGCCTGTCCTGTTCCTCTGGGGCAATGATTAATGACTGATAGAAAAATGATATTGTAGAGTGTTGCTGGAATTAAAGATGACGGTAAACCGGAGTACCCGGAGAAAAACCTGTCCCGCCTCCGCTTTGTCCAGCACAAATCGCACATGGAGTGACCGGGATTTGAACCACAGAACACAGCGGTGAGAGGCCGACGCGCTGCCACCTGAGCCACGGAGGCTACAGAAAATATAAAAATTGTAAATTGGAGTAATCAAATTTACGAAGGGTTAGTAATAATGTGTGGTGAAAGGGGGTTAGTGATGTAGAGTTAAACAGTACCGCCAAGGTTATGCGGTTATAAGTAACCCGCCAAAACATGTTATGCCGTCGTACGTAGTGAGGTGTACAGGGAGTGAGATGGTTTGCCATTTGGGCCAAAGGGTGCTATTGCAGCATGACCTGTCTTATGAGTACCCCCTTGCATAACACCTAGACACACTAGTCGTGCTCTGAATGTCACCACTAAACACCACACATACCTCAGCAGCTTTCATATTGTCACAGCCATGGGTAGGACTGGGACTTCAGTGGAAGTTAAATTTTTCTCTTGCCTGTGAAAGAGACAAATGCAAACATACTACATCCATCAAAGATTAATAATATATCGATACTCAACTTAAGGATATCGAAATAAGGGAAGAAAGGTTGTCAGTTTCACAAATAGGAAAAGTCCTCTCAGTTTTAATTACTGCGTTGTTGGGGTGAAAGTTCCTTTTGGGGATCAGTGTTGCCAACTTAGCGGATTTTCCGCTAAATTTGGCGGAATTAGAAGACTGTCGGCGGAGAAAAATATCATTTAGCGGGCAGCGGATTTTTGGCGGAATTCTAGATTTATTGTACCGATTTGTAGTGTTTTATCAATTTTACGTTTTTTAAAATTTGTACTGCAGTCTGTCTCCGAGCTATTCCGTATTTCTTATCAGGACCTAGCAGTCACATGAGGAATACTGTACATGTTATTTGAATTTGATCTTATGAGACCATGGTATCGTAAATTTGTAATGCGTGGGCAAAGGGTACTTTTATCTTAGTTGACGAATGACGACAGATAATGAAACTGTGAGAGAGTAGCATTTATATTTATGCTATGAAGGAAGACCGTTTGAACTGGCCTGTTCTGTGTATGGCCCTTGAGGTAGGGGATTCACCTAGTTTGCACGCGGCACTAAAACGCCTACAAGTTTTAGCTCGCCGGCTCGCTGGCAGGGGGTTAATCCCAGTGAAGCTCACAAATCAGGTGAGTGCAGACATTTACTTTTATTATTATTATTATTATTATTATTATTATTATTATTGCTCATTTTATTGCTCATTATTTGAGATCGGATTTCTTGGCGGAATTTTAGCGGATTTTTAGTAGTATTTAGCGGACCTTGAAAATATAAGTTGGCAACACTGTTTAGGATCATTGTAAGCTAGGGGCTTTACGTCGCACCGACACAGATAGGTCTTATGGCGACGATGGGATAGGAAAGACCTAGGAGTTGGAAGGAAGCGGCCGTGGCCTTAATTAAGGTACAGCCCCAGCATTTGCCTGGTGTGAAAATGGGAAACCACGGAAAACCATCTTCAGGGCTGCCGATAGTGGGATTCGAACCTACTATCTCCCGGATGCAAGCTCACAGCCGCGCGCCTCTACGCGCACGGCCAACTCGCCCGGTGATCATTGTAAGTACCTAGATGTTAATATAAGGAAAGATCTTCATTGGGGTAATCACATAAATGGGGTCGTAAATAAAGGGTACAGATCTCTGCACACCGGGCGAGTTGGCCGTGCGCGTAGAGGCGCGCGGCTGTGAGCTTGCATCCGGGAGATAGTAGGTTCGAATCCCACTATCGGCAGCCCTGAAGATGGTTTTCCGTGGTTCCCCATTTTCACACCAGGCAAATGCTGGGGCTGTACCTTAATTAAGGCCACGGTCTTCCTTCCAACTCCTAGGTCTTTCCTATCCCATCGTCGCCATAAGACCTATCTGTGTCGGTGCGATGTAAAGCCCGTAGCAAAATAAAAAAAATCTCTGCACATGGTTATGAGGGTGTTTAGGGGTTGTAGTAAGGATGTAAACGAGATGGAATATAAGTCTCTGGTAAGAGCCCAACTAGAGTATGGTTTCAGTGTATGGGACCCTCACCAAGATTACTTGATTCAAGAACTAGAAAAAATCCAAAGAAAAGCAGCTCGATTTGTTCTGGGTGATTTCCGACAAAAGAATAGCGTTACAGAAATGTTGCAAAGTTTGGTCTGGGAAGACTTGGGAGAAAGAAAACGAGCTGCTCGACTAAGTGGTATGTTCCGATTGCGAACAGTCCATATTGCGGACATGTGGGTACCTGATGATGGGGATGATTTGGGTTTGGCACAACTTAATGAGTCCAGATTGCGGACAGGCATAATGTAGAGGCGCTTAAGCGAGGATATAATGAGCAAGAATATATCATTTTATATATGTCACGCTACTTACCTAGGTGGATTGTGGCAGCAGTATGCATCACTAGAGGCACCTACAGTCTTCTTTAAGTACTTTAGAAAGCCGCTTTATTTATTACCAGGGTGATTCGAATTTATTCACAAACCAACTTTGGCAATAAACAAAGTGGCCGTCAGGCCTTGTCATTCTAACTGAACCTAACATGTTATATTTAAAGTCAATATTTACAAATCTACATTTAACACTTTCCTCAACAGCTTCAGCACTACTCCAGTTTCAGTACATATTGCATTGTTTTCAAAAACTGTTTTATTTCGCCGTTTTCCTCGCAGCGTTTTGTGATTTTCGCGATTCTTTCATCTAGCGCCATGTAGCCTACTTCTTCTTCCTCCACTTCAGACTTCAAATTCTTGATAAACTCCCTAAATCTTGGGTGTGGTCTTCCAAGCTGGCTATTCATCTTGTGGTTCCACCCTTCCACTGACTCGTTCGTTCTGTGTTGACGACGAAGGCAGTAAAAATTTTAACATTTAATTATTTACAAAAATACTATTACCGGGCGAGTTGGTCGTGTGGTTAGGGGCGCGCAGCTGTGAGCTTGCATCCGGGAGATAGTGGGTTCGAATCCCACTGTCGGCAGCCCTGAAAATGGTTTTCCGTGGTTTCCCATTTTCACACCAGGCAAATGCTGAGGCTGTACCTTAATTAAGGCCACGGCCGCTTCCTTCCCACTCCTAGGCCTTTCCTATCCTTTCATCGCCATAAGATCTATCCGTGTCGGTGCGACGTAAAACAAATAGCAAAAAAAATTACTATTGATATTTTTTATGGTTGTATGTAGTAGCAAGTTAGTCCAGTCATTATTAATAAAAGTGCTTAAATATTTATATATAAAATCACCTCTTTGGCACAGCTGGATTATCTAGCCACTGTTCCACGAAGTAGTTGCTGGATCCCGTCAGCTTCTCGTTTGATAGAACTGTCTCTTGGATAAAAATCCACCCTTCGTCTACGTCTTCTGGCTTCAGAAATGCCAGTGCAGCGCTCAAACGAATGTGAGACTTCGCTTTCTTTCTTATATAAATTTGTCAAATCAACGTCTTGAACTTGTCGCCACAAGCAACAGCACAACAGAAAAATTGAAAAATACTAGGAACACCCGGGCACTACACAAAGGAAACTGTGACTACTCCCAGCGGCAACTAGATATGAAATGACAAATTTTACGGTAAACAAGTAAACTATTTTTGGGGTAGGGGTGCCTGGAATGTTTGTTTCAGTTGAAAACTTTGTACGTGTGGCGAGATTCATCAACCCCTCCCCACAGGAAATACCAAGTTGCCCAACCCGCTTGACTAGAATTATTGACCTGAATATGAACAACATTCTAATTTGACAGGCGGCAGAAAAATTAACCCTCAATTGGCACACCAAGTTCTGGTACGCACAATTGGAATACTGGGTAAAACACAAAAAAGTTAAATGCTTGTAAGAAAAAAACACTTGTTTCCAAATAAACTGACTCTTAAACTGCTTATGTATTAATTTGAATAATAATAATAACCTATTAATACTACGAATAGTAGGTTCGAATCCCACTATCGGCAGCCCTGAAGATGGTTTTCCGTGGTTTCCCATTTTCACACCAGGCAAATGCTGGGGCTGTACCTTAATTAAGCCCACGGCCGCTTCCTTCCAACTCCTAGGTCTTTCCTATCCCATCGTCGCCGTAAGACCTATCTGTGTCGGTGCGACGTAAAGCCCCTAGCAAAAAAAAAAAAATACTACGAATCTCTCTAATCCGCCATAAATAACTACCCATCTAGTTTTGTTATACATTAAAAAATATAATAATATTCTAAATAGTAGGCTAAGATTACCTCAAACTAAATGATTAGGCCTAAAGATTAAACTATTTTTAAATACAGCCAAACCGCGATTACTCGAATTTTCAGTCTCGAAGTAACTTAAATTTCCCGGCCGTTTGTCCTATTTTTCACGTGTATTTATTTCTCTATAACTCAAAATTCGGTTACACGAATTTCTTGATTTCTCGAAGCAAACATTTCCTCCATTGAAGCAAAAAAAAAAATCATCTGTAACTCGAATTTTGTGCAACGTTAACGGGTGCAATACATGTGTGGTTTGCGAGGTACAGTTAACAAGTAAAGAAAGGTTACAGCGATGATGGGAGCTAATATGACGGGAATCGAAAACCAAAAACTTGTAGAGATCGGAAAATCAGTGAAGCCTCGCTTTCCTCAGGTGTGAATTAATTACTGGCGACGTACGAAAGCCACCCCCGAAGTCGCGGATGATAAGCTCCATTTACAAATCTCGGCTGCGTGGTATTGACGAGAAGTTTCAACGTGAAGGGAGGAAAGGTTAAGTAACAAACAGAAGAGACTAAAGGATTTCTTTTTGCCGGGCTGAGTGGCTCAGACGGTTAAGGCGCTGGCTTTCTGGCCCCAACTTGGCAGGTCCGATCCTGGCTCAGTCCGGTGGTATTTGAAGGTGCTCAAATACGTCAGCCTCGTGTCGGTAGATTACTGGCACGTAAAAGAACTCCTGCGGGACTAAATTCCGGCACCTTGGCGTCTCCGAAAACCGTAAAAGAGTAGTTAGTGGGACGAAAAACAAATAACATTATTAATTATTAATTAAAGGATTTTTTCCAAAGGTGGTAACGGAGGTAGCTATATTTCTTGTTCCACTACTGTATGTAAGCCTAATGTATCCTGTCTTCTATCTTCTAAAAGGTTACTATGAAATAAATGAAATGTTGTATGGCTTTTAGTGCCGGGATATCTCAGGACGGGTTCGGCTCGCCAGGTGCAGGTCTTTCTATTTGACGCCCATAGGCGACCTGCGCGTCGTGATGAGGATGAAATGATGATGAAGACAACACATACACCCAGCCCCCGTGCCGTAGGAATTAACTAATTAAGGTTAAAATCCCCGACCCGGCCGGGAATCGAACCCCGGACCCTCTGAACCGAAGGCCAGTACTCTGACCGTTCAGCCAACGAGTCGGACAAAAAGTTACTATAATTAATGTGATGCCGTTAAATAGAGTTTGTATATTTTCAAATACATGCTCAAAAATGGTATTTTCTCTATCTCGAGATTTCGATAACTCGAAATAAAATTTAGCTCCCGAGATGATTCGAGATATCGACGTTACACTGTATGTGGTTAGGTTGCCGAAAAAATCCCAATGTACCTGTTATTGATAATATTGTTAGAACAAAAATTAAATATGAGACTGTTTTGAAAATTGTATCTGTTTTATGCATCTTGTCTGTCTGTTAGGTCATCAGCCCAGAGGCTGGTTGGATCCTCAGATAGCGCCACCAAAGGTTATGCGGTTATCAGGAAACCGCAAAAACCAATGGCAGCACCAAAATGAGGCTTACTAGGCAAGACGAGGAGTGAGGTAGTTTGCCACTGCCTTCCTCACTGGGTCAGAAAGTGCTATCTTAGGTCAACACTAATCTCTTGTCCTCAATCTGGACAGGGTATATTCAGTTGTTCTAAATCTGGACGGTTTTTGCCTTGTCTGCAATCTGTACTGTTCGCAATCAAGACACAGCCGACTGATTTCACTTTCCTACTAATTGCTTGCCTCTGAATGAATCTATAGTAACTCCTAATAAATAGATATTAAATACCCTGTTATAAGTTGCAGATCACAACGGTTTTATTGGCAGAATGTCATTGTGAAAGGCTCGTTGTGGCGAAGCGTGTTTAAATATTGACAGATGTGGAAACTCTCTGTACTAAAATAATTTTGACAGAAAGATCACAGGAATGGTTGTGGGAACAAAATAATGTAGCCACCTCAATGCTGGAGGTCAGAGAGCGCACGTTTCTTAGCGATGCCGTCAGCGTTTGCATTATGGGAGCTCGCTGTGGACGGACGGGTTCATAAACAGTTTACACGACGTGGGTTAAAATACACAGCCCGTGGCGCTCACTCAGCAGCCTGGAACCCCCTGTGCGGTGTCACTAAGACTGACAAGTGCCGGGAGCGACTTCCGTTTGCTTGGCGCCAGGGTCTCGAACTCCGAACCTCACCCTCAGTACGAGGTAATAATGCTGCACGACTTACCCCAACGGATGAAGAATCATTTGTCAACAAGTCGTCTCCTTTTATTGCAAGTTGGACCTGCCATCTTCCTTCAGTTACGAAGCAAAGCAAATCCATCTCCGTACAGGCCATGAAGACTCTTCGAGAAGTGGAAGGCTTCCACTACCTGCAACCTCTTCGCTACATGGGAATACGTGGTTTGTTAGCTCTATGCCTTCTTTGCCCCAATAATTTAACCTGGTACGCATTTTTGGTGTATGCTGCGTGACCGTCAGCTGGTACCGCGGTCTGGGGGAAGAGTGTTCGCCTCTGGCCCGGAGGCCGCGAGTTCGATTTCCGGCCTGGTCAGTTATTTTTACCTGGACCTGACGGTTGGTTCGCCGTCCACTTAGCCTACGTCATTACAATTGAGGAGTTACATAACAGTGAGACGACGAACCCGGTCAAGAAAACCAAGAATAATGGCCAAGGGGTTCGCTGAACTGACCATGCGTCACTTCATAATCTGCAGTCCTTCGGACTGAGCAGCGATCGCTTGGTAGGCCAAGACCCGTCAGGACTGTAGTGCCATGAGATTTGGTTTGGTTTGAATGAGCGTCGGGGCGATATTCCTCTCCAGAAGTAAAGATCACGTTTATAAAATTACCGACTTTCTGACGGGGAATTCAATCCACGTCCTTTCAGGTGAATCAAGCATGTCTTTAAATTATTATTATTTCTTCGTTTTTTCTTTCTTTCTTTCTTTGTTTCTTTCTTAGGATAATCCTTTTACCCTCCAGGTTTGGTTTTTTCCTCGGACTTAGCGAGGGATCCCACCTGTACCGCCTCAAGGGCAGTGTCCTGGATTGTGAGACTTTGGGTCGGGGGATACAACTGCGGAGGTGGACCAGTACCTCGTCCAGGCGGCCTCACCTGCAATGCTGAACTGGCGCCTTGTGGTAGGATGGGAAGATTGGAAGGGGCAGGCAAGGAAGAGGGAAGCAAGCGGCCGTGGCCTTAAGTTAAGTACCATACCGGCATTTACCTGGAGGAGAAGTGGGAAACACGGAAAACCACTTCGAGGATGGCTGAGGTGGGAATTGAACCCTCCTCTACTCAGTTGACCTCCCGAGGCTGATTGGACCCCGTTCCAGCCCTCGTACCACTTTTAAAATTTCGTGGCAGAGCCGGGAATCGAACCCAGGCCTCCGGAGGTAGCAGTTAATTACGCTAACCACTGCACCACAGAGGCGAACATCATTATTATTATTATTATTATTATTATTATTATTATTATTATTATTATTATTATTATTATTATTATTAGTAGTAGTAGTAGTAGTAGTAGTAGTAGTAGTAGTATTGTGATAATTGTGATTCGATCGAAGTAACCATAAGGGGACATGTTATTATTATTATTATTATTATTATTATTATTATTATTATTATTATTATTATTATTATTATTATTATTATTATTATTATTATTGCCGTCATCGTTTATTTAAATGATGCTCGCTGAATTCCTGTGTGACAAATCAGTCGCTCTGAACAAGTTCCAAACATGTCTATTATCTTAATTAATCTTGTGCTGGGTTGGTTAAGTGATAATTAGTTCTACTTTTCATTGTGTTGTGTTAATGAATGGAGTATATGAGCAATGTTAATAACTCTCTCCGTTTAAATTACTAACCGTTTAACAGACAGCTTCGATTTAATTTAATGAAATTGACTAGCACACTCTTCCATACTGAACGAGTAACAAATATCACCGTTAACGAGGCCTTGAATTAGGAGTGGCAGGTATCGCTGTGTCGTGTTCAAGTAACAAACGGCAGTAATTTGACTACTGTACTGATCAATTAAAGTGAAACCTGTAATTGTGATTCCTTCGAACTAACCATAAGGGGACATGCAAGAATCTAAAATGGATTATATTACCTTGCTAATTTTTCTTTTTGTGTAAATGTGACTTGCACAGTACGTATTTCTAGAGCAAGTCGGCAGGCCGTTCTGTTTTTCATATCTCACTTTCAGCTTGTAATACAGTCATATAGGCCTATGCCTTTGCTTGCCTTTGACAATATGAAAGTGACTGAGGTATGAGTGATGCTAGTAATACCATTCTTTATGCAGCCAGTCCCTGTTATGAATGGTGTGAAAATATCGCTCATGGGGTCGGTTGGTGCATGCATTTCATTGGGCTTGGCAGACTGATATGTAATAGCAACTGCTGGCTCAGTGAAGAAAGCAACGGGAAACTACCTCACTCCTCATTTCCCTAGTACGCCTCTTCAGTGATGCCTAGGCTATTTATGACAGCTGTTGGCAGAGCTGCAGAGGATCAAACCAGCCTTCGGGCTGAATACCCAACATACAACAACACAACATAAGAGTACACCTAAGTTAAGAAACGGGTTCTAAACCACCAATAAGTCACTAGAAACGAATTGCACAACAGCCTGTAGACAGTTGGCAATGTAGCATCAGTGCGTATTATTCTAGACAGGACCTGTGACAGAAAATCCTTTGTAGATATTGTCACTACAAGGTCGAAACCCTCCCTCTCTTCTTAAGTCACTGCACGCACAATTAATTTCTTAATGCCAGACGCCACAGCATTCATTCCATTCTGTCCAAGAACTTGAAAGATTCCGGCATGGTTGTCCATGAAGAAGTTCGCATCTCCACGAGTGCCTTCGCCGCAAAGAGTCAAAGCGGGTTGTATAATCGATCCAACGGTCAGATTCGAGGCTGATACGACACAGCCAGTAGAAGTTGACGAATAGAAGAGGTACTACTCATGTGTACTTCAAAGATCACTTCAAGAACCTGGAGACTTGCGGTGGAGCCAAAAGCACTATTACGTCTTTCTTTGTCGACTTCTGCAGCAGACTCAGAATCAGAAAAGGTGTAATGTACGTCGTTGTCCTCACAGCCCTGAAGAGATCCATCAGGACAATGAGACACCATTTACACTCATCCACGAGTTAACGCACTCATTGCACCGCAAATCACAATTATTCTTGCCTCCGTGTTTATATTTCATTTCCTTTTTACATCACTACTGTAGAATATTAATTCAAACATTTGCTCTAGAATTCTGGACCAATAATTCCAGACAGATTAATACAAAAAATCCGTATAGTTCGTCTCAAAAGTATTTGCACGAATTCCAAAGACAACCTTTCTTTTTTTTTTTGTTTTACGTCGCACCGACACAGATATGTCTTATGACGAAGATGGGACTGGAAAGGCCTAGGAATGGGAAGGAAGCGTCCGTGGCCTTAGTTAAGGTACAGCCCCAGCATTTGCCTGGTGTGAAAATGGGAAACCACGGAAAACCATCTTCAGGGCTGCCGACAGTGGGATTCGAACCCACTATCTCCCGAATACTAGATACTGGCCGCACTTAAGCGACTACAGCTATCGAGCTCGGTAACCTTTCTTTTAACAAAGCAGCGATTTATTTTGGGAAGAAGTGATATCGAGAAAAAGCGTTGTCGCCTAGATTTTATATCTATTATTAATATGAAAATAAAATGTATATGAAAAATATAGGCCTAAGCGAATGTGCATTAGAAATATACCCTTCAAAATTTGTAATATTGACTTAAAAATAAATTGACTTAAAAATAAGATAACCTAAACGCAACCGTCGTTGACTGCCATCTTGTTGATGTTGATTTGATTTTAAAATTTACGGGGGGAAATCTTAATTTTGTTCAATCTGACCCAGAATTAGTAGTATTATTAGGTGATACAGGATAGATTTACGGTAGCACAGTCCTAAAGAGATCCATCAGGACATTGAGACACCATTTACACTCATCCACGACTTAACGCACTCATTGCACCGCAACAATATTTGTTGAACTGTGTTTTAGAATCTCAGAATGACAGTAACATATAATAGTCTACATCATCATTTTCCTGAATCTTTAAAAGGAGATGGCCCCCTTAAAGGAGCCAAAGAGAACGATTATTGTTAACAAATATTAAAATAAAATGTCATTAAGCAATAAAATTCTATTAAACTCGTATGTTACCAATGGTTACGTTTTATGGAGCCTAACTGCTTTATCCAGTCATTTTGTTCCCGGTTTGCCAGTATAGAGCAATTTCTACACATTTAGTCTGAGTTGTGGTTAGTGTCTGACGACATGTTCGGTTCGCTTGGTGAGGGTCTTTCTACTTGACGCCCATGCGACGAGCGTCTGTCTGTCTGTCTGTTTGTGTGAATGATGATGATGTAGGGAGAGGGTGAAACCCGGTGTCGGCACATACCCTACTCCTGTCGAATAACACTAAATTTTCTGATCAGGGCTTAACGTCCCCATCCGTTGGACGAATCACCATCAACAGCGCCGTATGCCCTCAGTCCATATAAACACTACGAAGAGGTTCGGAATAATAATAATGCCATTAGGCCTCCGAAGAGACACACACACCCAGATCCCCAGCCTTTGGAATTATCCAATGATGGTTAAAATCCCCTTCATGACCGGGAATCGAATCCGGGACTCCTTGGACGGAAGTCTAGCACGTTAACCATTTTGCCACGGATCCAGACGGTTTAGAATTGAATCCAGGCTTTTTGGCACGCCATCTAGCGATTGCCGGCCGACATTCTAATGGTGACATTTTTCCGCTAACGGGACTCGAACTGGCTAAACGCGGTGTCAGAACATGTAGACTTGATGATCACGGCCACCAGGCGGGCATATTTTATAATAGTAGACAGTTTCCTTCCGTTGTAGTTTTCTTCTCAATAAAATGCATGAAGTGAAGATACTGTTTTAAGCGTTTCTCATCGGGAGATGCAAATGTGAGTTGTAGGCCTAATGAAAATTACGGAAACTTGCATCAACTAAATCACAGAATTCTTATTCCATGATAGGAGTACAAAATTCTGAAACAGTGAAGTCCGCCTTGCGAGTGGAACAGAAAAAAATACTTTGTCGGGCTGTACTCGACTGTCGAGAAGAAAGGAATAATGTGCAGACAGAACTTACATTTTATGTATTATGTATTTGAAACTTAGTAGTCTAGAGGTCAGTTTAATCTCGAGTTCTCCCCGAGTGGCGCCTGATAAAAGTGGGTTAAGTTGGGCTCATGCCCGTCACGTACAGCCTGCTGATAGCAGGCGCCAGGGAGAGAGACGGGATGGCGGGGCGGTATGTGACCAGGTAGCAGCCCCATGCTCCAAGACGTGCGTTATCATTTAATGATCGGTAATTGGGAGGTCCATGCCACCCTGTTTTCTACAAATAAATACATGTCCTGTGGTTGAGCCGCTCACAGGATTTCCACTTTCTAAATTGAACACCGGAACGTATCATTTTTCTTTTTTGCAAGTGTTTTAACGTCGCACCAACTCAGTTAGGTCACTTGTCGACGATGGGATAGGAAAGGGCTAGAACGGGGAAGGAAGCGGTCATGGCCGTAATTAAGATACAGCCCCAGGATTTGCCTGGTGTGAAAATGGGAAACTATGGAAAGCCATCATCAGGGCTGCCGACGATCGGATTCGAACCAACCCCCTCCCGGATGCAAGCTCACAGCTACGTGACTCTAACCGTGCAGCGAAATCGCTCAGAAATTATGAAGTCGATCTTCAGGACACTATACGTCTTCAGCCTATTTTCCTCCATTGAATTAGATAATGTATGTAACTTACAAGCTTTTCAATCGGCCGAACACGAATATAACATTCAGAACACTACGAAATGCTGGTCAAAAATGAACGATTATAAGTGTTTCGTAGTCTTCTGAATGATTTATTCGTGTTCGACCGATTGAAAAGCTCATAAGTTACATTAACTGAGTGGACACTGACAGAAAATGGCTTCATTTTTAACAACTTGAATTAAAAAGGAAAAGCTTGTTTCTAGCGTTGAACATAAGAATAACTTAGTCCAAAACTGATTCTGTTAGGACAAATGGAAGAGTTACGATTTAAACTAGGCACAAAAATGCATGTTAGCTTGAGACTCCCACAATATTCAGCATTAAACAGTAGAACTTTTACGTGGACCAAACAGTATTTTCTTAAACCAAAACCAAGATTATAACAATTAACAATAGGACCTATAACAATTAAAAGGACATTTAAATTATTATTAGTAGTAGTATTGCCCTTTTCAACAGAATAAATGTAACCTAGGTCAGCGCCTCCATAGTCTAATCTGATAGAGCATCCGACGCGAAATCGGAAAGTTGTAGGTTCGGTTTCCACTGGTGACCGGTCGGCCATTTTTGTTCTGTAGTTAACATCTCTTCGATATGTACGGTCTGTACTGAGCATAACCGAATACGGTGAAAGTTTATTTCGATCATTATTATTATAATTATTATCATTGAAACCGGACCTCCGCAGACGGCAGCCAATAGAGCTAACCGTTACGCGTCGGAGGCGGGCAGTCCAATAATAAAACAGTAGCCTATATTTCCGTGGTGAAAGTTTTCTTCTCTGTATGGGTTATGAATTTCATTTTATTTTATTTTGTAGTTATTCGCTAGTTAGTGTGATTAGCTCCCACCCCCAGAGGCGCGGGTTCGATTCTCGGTTCTGCCATAAAATTTAAAAAGTGGTACGAGGGCTGGAACGGGGCCCACTTAGCCTCGGAAGGTCAACTGAGTAGAGGGAGGGTCGATTCCCACCTCAGCCATCCTCGACGTGGTTTTCCGTGGTTTCCCACTTCTCCTCCAGGCAAATGCCGGGATGGCATCTAACTTACGGCCACGGCCGCTTGCTTCCCCCTTCCTTGCCTGTCCCTTCCAGTCTTCCCATCCCCCAACAAGGCTCCTGTTCAATATAGCAGGTGAGGCAGCCTGGGCGAAGTACTGGTCCTCCTTCCCAGTTGTATCCCCCGATCCCACAAAGTCTCACGCTCCACTTAGGGCGGTGGAGGTTGGATCCTTCGCTGAGTCCGAGGTATAAAGCAATCCTGGAGGGTGAACGGATTAAGAAAGTATTTTCAGCTCGTCACTCTTTGTGTGAGGAAGTGTATCTCCACTGCTAGTGCATTGGACAACCTAGGAGCTGTGTTTGCAGCAGAAACATAATGGAAAAATGGATCAACTGAAAACAAGACAAGCTTATGTCTTCGACCGGTGTAATTCAATCAGCTGATGGTGCTAGCGAAATGTTACTGCTAGAGCCGATCGCGCGGACAAGGTACAGTTTACTCAGCGTGATAACACATTTAGTATTATTGTTATTGCAAGCTGTCGGCGCCTGGTCTGAGTGACGCAAGACGGCCGACCCCATATTTTATTTACGACATGTGTGAAGGAGGATGACAGGCAGGCTCGGGACGGGATAGGATGGGATGGTGTCAGCTCGCCAACGAGACAGGAATAACAAACACCTCGCGGGGCCACACAGTAGTGGAGTTCAATTTGTGGTGCGCGAGCCACCGCTAACACTACTCTTTTACATGTCCACACCATCATTCTTTGGTAGATGCTGCAGATAGGAAGATCAAGGGAACTTTTGGAGAAAGGAAAACTAGGTGTATGAATATTAGAAGCTCAGATGTAAAATCAGGGAAGGTAGCAACATCTTGAACTATCAAGGGGAAGAAGTAGATGATAAGGTTCTGGAACAAGAAGAGACTGTTGATGCTGATGAAATGAGAGACTCCATTTTTTCGACAGAGCATTGAGAGGCCTGAATAGGAACAAAGCACCTTGAATTGATTATACACTCTCAGAATTACTGACTGCCTTAAGAGAAACTAGCATGGCATGTGTAAGATATATGATACAGCAGAAGTGCCATCCGATAAAATAAATTAAAAAACGTGGTATACTTATTCCCAAGAAATCAGATGCTGACAAGTGTGAAAATGACAACACCATTAGTAACATTTAAAAAATGTTTACAAGTGGATTGAAATTGAATTGGAAGAAGGTAAATTTGGCCTCAGAAGAACTGTGTAGGAACACGCGAAGTTCTGATGTTATGTCCTATCTTAAGAGGATCGAATTAAGAACAAGATTAGAAGATCTAGAAAAGGTATTCGATAATGTTGATTAGACCAAGCTATTTGAGATTCTGAAGGTGGTCAGGATCGGATAGGGCCTATTGAGAACAGAGGATTATATACAATCATACAACCTGTACAAAAATCATCCTGCCTTGATAGTATTTGAAGCAGCAATCCAGAAAGGAGTGAGGAGGGCTACATTTTTATCCCCTCTCCTTTTCAGTGATTATATAACAGGCGATAAAGGAATCAAAGAGGAAACGTATCACAATCCAAGAGAGGAGATCAAAACTCTGAGTCTACAGAAATGGGATGACAGTCTTGGAGAAGGAGCGCGAGATGAAAAGAAAAATAAATCCAAAATAAAAGTGATGGACTGCAGTCGACCCAGGAAATAAAGGAAATGGAATGTTAAAAGAAGTAGGTGAATATTGTTACAGAGGAATAAATAACGATGTTAGAAATAAGGTAGCCAAAGCCAGGAAGGCCTTTCTTAAGAAAAGAAATGTGTTCACTTCAAACATTGATATACAAATTATACTGCTAATAATAAGAGTTAGTGTCTGACATTTCTTAGAGGGAGGTCCGTTTACTGCCTGCCGAGGCGGGATAAAGGGAGTGGCTGTGTGGTTGCCATGGAAACGAGGGTGGGGCGACTGCGGTTGCCATGGAGATAAAACTTCAGGGCAGCTCGTCTTGCTGGGAGTTGCCAAACCTGTCACTGTCACTGATAAGAACCTGATTGTTTGTATAAGAGTGATCGCAAATGGGACAACACCGCCTGGCCAGGTAGTCTACAACAGATCACAGCGGCCAGAATGAAGGAGGGAACAAGTGAGCCGGAAGTGAGGGGTAAGAGCATGTAGAAAGGAATGCTGGAATGTGGCAACATCGTGAAATGGCACGTGCAGTGCTCCTCCCTCCAACCTTACCTGTCAGACGCCAACTCTTATTATTAGCAGTAGGCTATAGAAAGCTGTTTTTGAAAACTTTCGTCTGAAGCGTACTATTGTAGAGAAGTGAAACAAGAACAATAACTAGCTCTGAAAGGAAGAGAATAGAAGCTTTCGAAGTGTGGTTTTACAGAAGAATGCCGAAGCTGAGGTCAGGTGGATATATCGAATCACGAATGAAGAGATCCTGATTCGAATTCGTGAGAGGAGAATGATTTTGGCGAAATTTGATCAGAAGAAGAGACAGAGCGATAGGGCTCATCATAAGGACTGCTTCAGTTAGTATTTCAGGGAAGAGTGGGTGGTAATAATGGTAGGGGTATTTTATTATTCTGTTGTCGCTTAGCCATGGCCATTGGATCACCGATAAGGAGTTGATCATAGGCCATATGACAGTGCCTGTTGTGCCAGATTGCCGTTGATTTTATTTTATGCATTCTGTTATTCGGTCATTGCACTTATGTGTAGTTGGTACTACTGGTTAGTTTTTTCTGTGTATTGCTTAGACTATCTCGCATTTGAACTATGTATTGGGCGGAACCCTTTGAGGTTCAATAAATCCTACTGATAATGGTAGGGGTAGACCAAGGGATGAATACGGCAAACAGATTCGAATAGATGTAGGATGTAGTAATTAGGTAGAAATGAAACAGAGTATGGTAGCGTGGAGGCTGCATCTAACCAGTCCGTGGACTGATGACTAAAAGGGCAACAAGAACAACCTAGGATTTAAATGCACTTGGGTAAATACACTAAATTCTCTCCACCTTTGCTTTTTTTTTTTTTTTTTTTTGCTCCCGTAACTGTAAAAGTAACTATAAAAGCTGAAATTTATATTCAAACGTAACAGAATTGACCGTGGTAATGAAAACATTCTGACGTCGAATTTCCAACTTCATTTTCTTTGAAATATTCGAAAACTAAGACAGTTTTTAGGCCTATATCCAGGAAAGTGATTCCTTATCTATTTACCGCTGTGAACTAATTGAACCTACAAAGTGGTATTTATGGGTTCAGATCAAAGAGGTGGGGTACTGGAAGGTAAACACGGTGAATGAAAGTAAAAACAAATTTATTTTAGTGAAAGTTTTCTTGTAAATATTTCTTTTTCAATCAGTATTCTGAACAGAAAATGAAACACCAAAAACTTCGCAATAATTCAAAGCAGAACGAAGTAAAACAAACATACTTATACCCGTAATATTGAAAGAAGCATTCTGACAGATATGGCTGGAGGGAGGAGCATTGCTCGTGCCGATGCACGGCGTTGTCACATTCTTTCATTCCTTTCTCCTTTTCGGCTCACTTATTTATTTGTTCAGACCACTGGGTTCTATTGTACACAACTCTGAAATGAGAGGTTTGGCAACTCCAATCAACACGAGCTGCCCAGCAGGCTTATCGGCAACCACAGTAGACCCGCCTACGTATCCATGGCAACCATACCCGCTACTCCCTTATTCCCACCCAGGCAGTTAGTGAACGGACCTCCTTCTAAGAAATGTCAGAATGCTTCTTTCAATATTACGACCTTAGTTATACATATCTAAGCAAACGGCGAATATTTTGTGAACTTCACTGTTGCATCGTAAAATAGGTTATCCTAAGCGAAACACTCGCAGCATCGAAGAAACCAATCCTCTCCAGTCTTTTCCCTCTTACGCTTTTCTTATCAAAACGTAACCCTACATTTGACGTCCAGCTCATCGTCCAGAGAGGAGTCATCGTCCTCGTAAGAGTCAGTTACTTCCATATCCGCATGAGAGGAACCATCACTATATGAGTTCTCCTGGGGAGAGACGAGAGAGCGTCATTAAGCCCTAATGTAACGTTATGATATAAACATTTTATACATTTTACACAGTCAAAAAGGCGTAAATTGACTGGTAGATGGTCCGTAGATATTTAGAACTTATGTCCACTTGCACGAAAATGTTCCTTTATTGAGCATTTGATAGTTTAACTGGTTGGTAGGAAATATAAGAAATAAAATTAGTATTAGGTTAATTTGTACCAGTTACTGTACTTTTTCTTCTTCCAGACTTTTTTTTTCAATAACTTGGGGTCAGCGCTTTGTATGGATTGAGCCTAATTTTACACCTGAAAACATTTCCTTGCGTCAATCTTACGTGCAGGAATATATTAACCATTGATTTTTCCTGTGGTGGCTGGTGGATAAAAAGGTGTGTTTTAAGATGAACACACACTCCTAATCCCCGAACCAGACGAATTAACCAGACGCGGCTGTGAATCGAACCCAGTACCCTCTGAACCAAAGGTCCGTACGCTGACCATTCATCTAAGAAGCTGGTCATAGCCTGCTATGTAACAGTACCTAACTAACTAAAATGAAATGTTAGAATTCTAAATTCCTGGCTCAGTCCGGTGGTATTTGAAGGTGCTCAAATACGACAGCCTCGTGGCGGTAGATTTACTGGCACGTAAAAGAACTCCTGCGGGACTAAATTCCGGCACCTCGGCGTCTCCGAAGACCGTAAAAGTAGTTAGCGGGACGTAAAACAAATAACATTATTATTATTTAGAATTCTAAATGCCATTATTTTCTTCCAAATGCTTTAGTATTCTCCTAGTGTGTACATTTGTATGTTCTTTCTGGAAGGTCATGAGTTGTCCTTCTTGGCACTTTTTCCCAATTTATTGGTGTCGGTAGCCTACTCGATATGAGCATGGATCCAATATTGATTAGGCATTGCCTGTTATTTTATTTCCACTACATTTAAGTGTTGAAAGTTCCCGCACTAAAATTGAAGAAGGTAGAAAGGACCTCATCTTAAATACCGGGGAGATTTGAAGGACCGGGAAATTGATCATAATCGTACCGGAGACTTAAAATTACGGAGTATAAATGGAACCGGAAAAAACACACTTATTCTTACCGAACCAGTCACTCCATTATGATCCCATCTCAGCGGAGTTATTTACCAAGCGTTAATACTTCCTAAAGAAGCTCGAATACCATTTTAATAGCCTGAAATCTCTATCCCAGAGGAATTCCGTCAAAATAAAAACGAAATATAATTATTTATTTGGAGCCATTTTAAGTGGTATTTGTCCTCTGTCTTAATGTGTGTATCCTTACAGTCTCACACATTTCCTTTAAGTTCCCTTCACACCATAATCTTAGTGCAACTTTATTTTTATTAAGATACCAGTGTATTTCTCTGGAACCCAGAAAGAGAGAAATGAACATAATAAAAGGTGTTGTAAATTACAAAGAACACAACAAAATATCGATAGACCATCAAGCCCCCTATGGGTCTTGGTCCTTGAGATTTCTTTATTTTACAAGTTGCTTTACGTCGCACCGACACTGATAGGTCTTATGACGACGATAAGACAGGAATGGGCTAGAAGTGGGAAGGAAGCGGCCGTGGCCTTAATTAAGGTACAGCCTGGTGTGAAAATGGGAAACCACGGAAAACGATCTTCAGGGCTGTCGATAGTGGGGTTCGAACCCACTATCTCCAGAATACTGGATACTGGCCGCATTTAAGCGACTGCAGATATCGAGCTGGGTCCATGAGATATTGGGAATTGATGTGTTCATTGTGACAGTAGTATAGTTTGGCTTTCATGTCCGGGTTCGATGCCTTTCACCAAGCCAGTAATCGTAGTGTTCGTAGCAGGAGATATTCCCCCTTTTCTTGTATGCTATACTGGAAAGAGAAATATTTCCCACATGAACGTCTTGTGAAGTTTGTGTACTCTCTGGCTGATCGATGCCCCCTCTGTGTGCGCGACGACAATACAAAACATTCTCGATATCCCCTGCCTACTATCAGAGACGGACCAGGAGCTCTCAGCTTGGTGACTTGGGACTTCTAGCAGAGTTTGGCAGTTAATAATAATAATAATAATAATAATAATAATAATAATAATAATAATAATAATAATAATAATAATAATCGTATAGCTTCAGCTGCCGGGTGCCGGCATTTTTCGTTTAAAGCCATTAAGGCTGCATTTCAGCGTTGTGTTTTACTCTACGAAATACCCGAGGAAACCAGTTCTCTGTTGAGCGATCATTGCATGAGTTATCAAAGGTGACAACAGAGATATTTTACAGGCCAACATCGTACGACATGAAGTGCCGAATGAAACTTTTCTCCGCCCTTCAGATCTCCGATGACTTTGGGATTCGGAGCCCCACACTGTACAGCTGATCCACAGAAGGAGGCAGTAATTTGTTCTAAAACGATATTCTTCGACATTTCATGAATATTATTTTAGCATACCTATGTGAATATTATTGTACCTTGTAAATTCAAGTCAGCACTTTTCAAATTAGCTGTGGATTTAACTCTTACTTAAAGGGAGCTGTTGAAACAAACGACTCTTATTGACATTCTCTAATTGCACCTTACAAACGACAGAAACAAAATCAAGAATTTCTTATGAGAACTGCGAATTAACGGTGTCTAGACTCTTTTCTTCGTCTACCTGTTTTTTTGCTCCATGTTTGTTCTTGTGGAGGAGAAGAGTTAGGAAGTAATAAGATACGCAAATGAGATTTAGTTTCTTCAGCCGGACATCCGGCTGTCAGGAGCTCGTCTCCGTGGAGTTATTCCATATTCACTTTAAGGAACATCTGCATCTGTAGATCTATTATTCGGACCACTATGAATATTTTTTCTTGGATTTGTAAAGGATTTCCACTCGCAGAGCATAAAATTAAGATGAAAAGAAAACAATTAGTTTATGGCACAACAAGTTTATTCTATTTCCGCCGCTTTTTACCATATTCTACTGGGGTCGTGGGTGCTATCCGAGTCACGCATGTGGACTTGCGGCCGGATGCCCTCCCTGACGCCTACCGTATGCGGTTAGTTTCTATGGTGACTAGCACTACTGTATGGCATGTTGTATGTATATTAAGGCAAACTCCAAAACTCAGTCCCTGAGATGCATGTATACGAGCCCCGGGCATGCTTTCAAGATTTCTTAGTCCTAAAACAAATTTCACATTGCTAATGCTAACCTGATGCAGCACTTGTGAGACATACCCTCCGAAGAGGGTGGGTGACATGTGGCATGTATGAGAAACTGTGTGTTCGGTGGAGGACAATGTTTTCAGCGATGTGTGAGTTATAGGGATATTTGGGACAGCACAAACACTTAGTCCCCAGGCCATGATATTTTTTAAAGATTAAAATCCCTCGACCAGTCAGGGAACAGAACCCAGAGCCCCGATTTCCGAAGACAAAGACGCTGACCACTCAGCTATGGAGCCGGAGTCCTAGTCCTTATAAGTGAATGGGTTGTATAAATGTACACCTCTAAACAAAATACCCTGGATCTAACACAAGGTGATCGGCGGCCTAGCGTAGTTGTGTGGCACCACCCTTCAATACTCAAAGTTGTGAGATCGAATCCAGGCCTGGTTGGTTGACATTTGAGAGTGCTTGAATACGATAAAGCCACGTCAAAAGATTTTAGATAATATAGATTGTTTTTTCAAGGCACGGTTCGCGCACTCCGACGGCTCTTAAAACTGATAGGCTAGCCAAAATTGCACACATTTGGAGAGCAAGGTAAATAAAGTTATCCGCAGATGTTCCTCTTATAGTTTAATATATGTTTTAAACAGTCTTCTTCTTCATCATCTGTTTACCCTCCAGGGTCGGTTTTTCCCTCGGACTCAGCGAGGGATCCCACCTCTACCGCCTCAAGGGTAGTGTCCTGGAGCTTCAGACTCTGCGTCAGGGGATACAACTGGGGAGAATGACCAGATCCTCGCCCAGGCGGCCTCACCTGCTATGCTAAACAGGGGCCTTGTGGAGGAATGGGAAGATTGGAAGGGACAGACAAGGAAGAGGGAAGCAAGCGGCCGTGGCCTTAAGTTAGGTACCATCCCGGCATTTGAATGGAGGAGAAGTGAGAAAACACGGAAAACCACTTCGAGGATGGCTGAGGTGGGAATCGAACCCACCTCTATTCAGTTGATCTCCTCCCGAGTCTGAGTTGACCCCGTTCCAGCCCTTATGCCACTTTTCAAATTTCGTGTCAGAGCCGGGAATCGGACCCGGGCCTCCGGGTGTGGCAGCTAATCACGCTAACCACTACACCACAGAGGTGGACTATTTAAACAATCACTAACTTAAAAGCTCGTTGAAATACATATGTTATATAGGCGGCATTATGCATTCTTTCGAGTAGTCTAATGTCCCTTCAGATAAAATTCGCGTATAATTCATGATTCAGAACTGAATTAAATTCAAAATGAACATTAAAACTTTTGGGCCATTTTCTGAGAATATATTGCAGGATAACTGCCACCCCCGTGGTGTAGGGATAGTGAGTCTGCCGTCCGGCTCCGTGGCTAAATGGTTAGCGTGCTGGCCTTTGGTCACAGGGGTCCCGGGTTCGATTCCCGGCAGAGTCGGGAATTTTAACCTTAATTGGTTAATTTCGTTGGCACGAGGGCTGGGTGTATGTTTCGCCTTCAACATCACTTCATCCTCATCACGACGCGCAGGTCGCCTACGGGTGTCACATCAAAAAGACCTGCCTCTGATGAGCCGAACTTGTCCTCGGACACTCCCGGCACTAAAAAGTCATACGCCGCTTCATTTTAGTGAGTCTGCCTCTTAACCCGTAGGTTGCGGGTTTGATTTTCGGCTAGTCCAAGGATTTTAATTCTGGATTGAGGGCTGGAACGGAGTTCACTTAGCTTCGTGAGACTGACCGAGGAGTTATCTGATATGAGAGACAGCGAACCCCGGTCGTGAAAGCCAAACAGTACGGCTGAGGATGTCGTAACGCTGACCATGAGATACTACAATGTCTGCTTGTCACCTTGATGGGCAACAGTCGTCTTTGGAGGACAAGATTCTCTATGGGCTGTTGCACCACGTGTCTGTTTGTTTGTTTGTTTGTTTGTTTTGTTTTGTTTTGTTTTGTTTTGTTTTGTTTGTTATATTTCAGGATTCAAACGAGAGTTTCAGAATGACCTTGTTTGCCACGAAAATGCGTCACACACTATTATGGACTACTGTATCTTCTCTTGCTCTTCCGCTCGAAGTTCATATATCGTGAGCAGCTCGTGGTGACCGCAGGAGTCCCTGTTGAGTCGGACACTGCCTCCTCTTTATGAACAAGCTATGATTGTCTACTCCGTCATTTTTCCTATTTTCCCTGCTCTGTGTACAATTCTCTGCGGTGACAGTACTGGTTTTGAGAGGCATAGACATCTCTTCTATAGTCCGACTCGTTGGCTGAACGGTCAGCGTACTGGCCTTCGGTTCAGAAGGTCCCGGGTTCGAATCCCGGCCGGGTGGGGGATTTTAACCTTAATTGGTTAATTCCTACGGCACGGGGGCTGGGTGTATGTGTTGTCTTCATCCTCATTTCATCCTCATTATGACGCGCAGGTCGCCTATGGGCGTCAAATAGAAAGACTTGCACCTGGCGAGCCGAACCCGCCCTGGGATATCCCGGCACTAAAAGCCATACGACATTTCATTTTTCATCTCTTCTATAATAATAATAATAATAATAATCCGACTCATTGGCTGAATGGTCAGCGTTGAAGCCTTCGGTTCAGGGGGTCCCGGGTTCGATTCCTGGCCGGTTCGCAGATTTTAACCGCGTCTGATTAATTCTTCTAGCCTGGTGACTGGGTGTTTGTTTTTGCCGCAACACTTTCCTCTTCATATTCACACAACACACTACAATACCAATCACCACATAAATACGCTATAGTAATTACATCCCTCCATATAGGATTGGCGTTAGGAAGGGCATCCGGCCATAAAACTGAGCCGAATCCACACGTGAGAGACAGTTCGCACTCGTGACTCCACAGATGTGGGAAAAGCGGTGTAATAATAATAATAATAATAATAATAATAATAATAATAATAATAATAATAATAATAATAATAATAATAATCCGACTCATTGGCTGAATGGTCAGCGTTGAAGCCTTTTGTTCAGAGGGTCCCGGGTTCGATTCCCGGCCGGCTCGAGGATTTTAATCGCGTCTGATTAATTATTCTAGGCTGGTGACTGGGTGTTTGTTTTTGACCCAACACTTTCCTCTTCATATTCAGACAACACACTACAATACCAATCACCACATAAATGCGCAATAGTAATTACATCCCTCCATATAGGGTTGCGTCAGGAAGGGCGTCCGGCCATAAAACTGAGCCGAATCCACACGTGAGACACAGTTCGCACCCGTGACTCTACAAATGTTGGAAAAGCGGTGTAATAATAATAATAATAATAATAATAATAATAATAATAATAATAATAATAATAATAATAATAATAATAATAATAATAGACTAATAATAATAATAATAATAATAATAATAATAATAATAATAATAATAATAATATTACTTCACCATTTCGACAACTTCGAATACAGATAGTTTAGTTAGCTGTGCGGTTAGAGTCGCGCAGCTGTGAGCTTGTATTCCGGAGATAGTGGGTTCGAACGCCACTGTCAGCAGCCCTGAAGATGTTTTACTGTGGTTTCTCATTTTCATACCAAGCAAATGCTGGGGCTGTACCTTAACTAAGGCCACTCCTAGCCCCTTCATTATCCTATCTGTGTCAGTGCGACGTACAAAAAAAGCAAATTGCTGAAATTGATGACTGAAAATGGACAGCGGAAACATGCGACAAACTTGTAATACTCTGAGTGATGCAAAAGCATACAACGTAGTTTCTTTTAAAAGTGGTTGGTTTCCTAAGTGGCTTGCGCAACCTCGCTCAAATATTTACGTTGCAGAATGGCTGGATGTACTACGCCGTAAATGCCGTTAAGCGCACGTTTGGAGACGAGGATAGCCTGTGAACTTGACTAGCTGTTCACTACAGGACCAAATAGTTGATGAACTGCAAATGAAAAGTACTGGCAATTCGATCTAAAACCAGATTTCTTCTTGAGAAATGGGAAGACCTCTAATACAATAATAATTTTACTGTGTCTTGATATTTCCCGTATGATACTACATGAATCCTCCAAATTCTCATCCTGATCTCATTTAGATTTCGTACGTCTCTTCCTTCCCGTATTTGGAATGCTAACTTTATACCAAGCTTCACACACTTATTAATTTTGATTTTAACTTGACCCCTTGTATTGTATTGTATAGATGATTTGACGTTTGTCTCCAGTGCTCCATATTGCACGATTGCATTCCAGTGTGATCGATTGGCTTTTAAAAGTGCATAAGTGTGAAAGATTCATGTTAACAGATTTACTAGCACTTTTAAGAATCCCTCCTCAGGGCAAAATTCCAACACTGCAAAGATTTTCAAGAGTGATATAAGTTAATTGAGGTTAAACACGTATTATTATCATTATTATTATTATTATTATTATTATTATTATTATTATTATTATTATTATTATTATTATAAAATAATAATAAAACCCCGTGGTACTACAGCATAGATGTGTTTTGGTCTACCAAGGGACCGCTTCTCAGCCCGAAGGCTTGGATATTACAAGGTGAAGAACGCGCGAATCCTCTCGGCCAATATTCTTGGACTTCTAGACCCGGGCCGCTAGCTCTCCGTCAGATAGCTCCTCATTTATTCTCACGTAGGTTGAATAGACTTCAGATCCAGGTAAAAATCCCTGATTTGGACGGGACTCGAACCCGTGGCTTCCAGGTAAGAGGTAGGCTCGGTAATTCTTAACCTTGGGACGGGCAATACTACTACTACTACTACTACTACTACTACTAATAATAATAATAATAATAATAATAATAGGAATCGAACCCGGGCCCTCTGAATCGAAGGCCAGTAGGCTACGATGAACATTCAGCCAAGGAGCCGGACAATAAAAAAATCGTACAGTCTCGGGAACTGTGTTACATACATTTTGATTTGATGCTCTTTAGGCTAATACAGGAAGTCAAAGATACATTTGGAAAAGGAGAGATGTCAAATCTCTTCAGTTTGTGGATGAGTCTGCAGAGGATATGTAGAACCTGCTGAATGGTGTGGATACAATCTTGGAGAAGAGGAAGGAGAAAGTGAACGAATGCTCTGTGTCGGTGGCGCGGCCGCGAGGTTGATGGTGTAGAGCAGTCCACGTCTTTCGGACAGAAATGAAGTACATAGACGTGCCTGGTTATCTTCCACGAACCGCTGGTGGTTAGAGATGGTCTGGAGAGGTCCCCAGTGCCTATTTCCTCGTCAACAAACGACGTACGATTTCGCGCACGCCTTCAATTTCTTGCGCTGCCGGTACACCATGGCAGCGGCTCTCATTGAGTGACCACGGCCCGGTAAATTCCTTATAGGCTATACAATATAAAACAAGGGCCCGACTAGATTCCCAATCGCAAAACTTAAAAATCCTTGACAATAACTCACATGCTTAACATACCCCGGTTTATCTCTTTTGCAAACGACGTCATATAACCGACGTTTCACCGCAGCACTAAAATGTAACTATAACAACAAAAACAGTAGGTTACACGCTGATACAGATAGTAGTAAACAGGCAACACAACAGGTGGTGCTGATTATTATTGTTTTAAGAGAAATGACGTTTGACTTTTAGTGCCGGGAGTGTCCGAGGATATGTTCGGCTCACCAGGTGCAGATATTTTGATTTGACCCCCGAAGGCGACCTGCGCGTTGATGAGGATGAAATTATTATGAAGACGACACATACACCCAGCCCCTGTGCCAGCGGAATTAACCAATAATGGTTAAAATTCCCGACCTTGCCGGGAATCGAACCCGGGATTCCTGTGACCAAAGGCCAGCACGCTAACCTTTTAGTCATGGAGTCGGACGTTTTAAGAGGAAGTACAAGTGGGCAACTATTCCCTCTTACTACTAATCGTTGGAAAGGGGCAGAGGTCAGACACCTCGAAAAATGAGGCATAAGAAAGGGAAGAGCCCCGATGTGCGTGAAAACGAAATACTCCTTAGGCCTCAATAGTATCGGGGTCGGCTGAGAACAAGAGTTGACAAAGGTCGGGTAGGAGAGATGAAAGTGAGGAGGCTGCCAAGCCACGATCTCAAGTTGCGAGCCCCTGGCTTCCCCTCTTAGTCAACACTTACGGCAGGAAGAGGATACCGCGGATGTATCCTACTACCGCCACCCACAGGAGAAGACCACACAACATTCTTGTACGGGAACCCTAACTTAATTGATAAGTTGTTTTCTGGTCATATAGCCAACAACAGTCGAATGAAAACAGGCTTGTCATTGTTTAAATGAAGCTTATAGGCCACTATGTCACATTAACATGACATATATTTTGATTTCTTAATCATTCAGAGTAAATATAACGTATATAAATCTATCTCTCAACAACAAATGGATGGCTACATAATTTGTATAGTTTAAACAAATTGGTTCTTCTCAGTTAACGGATAGAGTTGTTCATTTATTCATCGGTAGGATCGCCTTACGGCCCAAGTGCAGGCAATATAGAAAATGTTTTCCAACCACTCCATTGAACTGAGTAATATCTTGTCACCGTAGAAATTGAGCAACTATAGATTATTCCATGTTAAAAAACAGTAGTCCGCCTCTGTGGTGTAGTGGTTGGTGTGATTAGCTGCCACCCCCCGGAGGCCCGGGTACGATTCCCGGCTCTGCCACGAAATATGAAAAGGGGTACGACGGCTGGAACGGGGTCCACTCAGCCTCGGGAAGTCAGATGAGTAGAGGTGGGTTCCATTCCCACCTCAGCCATCCTGGAAGTGTTTCTTCCGTGGTTTCCCACTTCTCCTCCAGGCAAATGCCGGGATGATACCTAACTTAAGACCACGGCCGCTTCCTTCCCTCTTCCTTGTCTATCCCTTCCAATCTTCCCACCCCCCACAAGGTCCCTGTTCAGCATAGCAGAGGCCGCCTGGGCGAGGTACTGGTCATTCTCCCCAGTTGTATCCCCGACCTAATGTCTCAAGCTCCAGGACACTGCCCTTGAGGCGGTAAAGGCGGAATCCCTCGCTGATTCCGAGGAAAAACCAACCCTGGAGAGTAAACAGATTAAGAAAGAAAGAAAGAAAGAAAGAAAGAAAGAAGAGAACAGTATTTCTCTTATGACAATAAGTTTGCCATATCGAGCGGTTCTGCTCAACAGCATCACGGGAAACGATGGCACGTACACACGGTGAAACTCAGTATTTAATTTCAAGATGAAAGGGGATAAAACTATGCTGAAATTTATTTTTAGAAACTCAAGGGGTTGAGAGGTTTAGAGTGGCTCATTCTTCTTTTTTTTTTTTTCCACAGCAATACGTGAAAACGGTGGCAAAAATAAAATGTGTTTAAGAAACAACAACTAAATAACAAAACCATGGATAGGTAAAAATCGTGGCGAATATATGTTTCAGTACAATTTATGCCGTGATGTATCACTGCACACCACAATATTCAGTAACAACTTCTGTACAGTACGGAAATATTAGAACACACACACAAATACATAGATAACTTAATCTTCAATAATCTGCCGGCGATCCACAGCGTACGGTAACTGATTACGCTTTACATGTAACAGAGAAACTAAGAAGAAAAATGAAGGAAGGGAACAAAGCATTGTGCTTCCTCTCTGTGAATGCATTTATGAAACAGAGAATGTTAAGTAGTTATCCTAATAACTCACGAGCAAAAAAATGCCTCATCAGTTTTCTTTCTTTCATAATACAACATACAATTCGTTATAACATTCCTTAATCACGAAGAATTACGGCTATCTAAGAGGAGGTGTGTTCACTTCTTGTAGGTCACAAGAACAATACTGTTTTCTTAACATGGAATGATTTTTTTTTTTTTTTTTGCTATATGCTTTACGTCACACAGACAGGTCTTATGGCAACGATGGGACAGGAAAGGCCTAGGAATGGGAAGGAAGCGGCCGTGGCCTTAATTAAGGTACAGCCCCAGCCAGCATTTGCCTGGTGTGAAAATGGGAAACCCCGGAAAGCCATCTTCAGGGCTGCCGACAGTGGGGTTCGAACCCACTGTCTCCCGGATGCGAGCTCACAGCTGCGCGCTCCTAACCGCACGGCCAACTCGCCTGGTTCTGGAATGATCTATAGTGAAATAATGCAATAATCAGTTATGGGGTGAAAATCTTTGGTATGCAGTAGTACCGTGGGGGAACTGCATAATTATTATCCTTAATTTGATTGGTGTGCGGCACAGTAGCGAGCGATATCCTGTGTAAAGCCCTGCCTATAGAGAACGCACGCTGCATATTTAAATTGTGTATCCTGGTGATTAGTATGGTGTGAGAGCATACTTAACAGGGAGCAGGATAGAGCCCAGTAGACACAGCTTACTGGCTTTCACCCCTCTTCGACGTGACCTAACAGTGAACAAACACAGTAGGCAGTTCCAGTAACCACAGCAAACAAACTAGACTGTAGCGCTAACACACACCACCTGGGAGTGATTAGTAGGCCTATTGCTTTGTGCTATTGATACTAAATATCGCATGCCAACAGTCTGCTCAGTTTCAACGATCCCTTTACGATACCCATAGCATCGACACTTATCTTTCAGATCACTGCAGGTAACAGTATGAGGCACTTTAGATCTTCCACTGAATGAGCCCCATCCCTCTTTATATTATTCTCGCACTACCCTTACTAACGAACGGCCCATCAAGCAATCCAACTCCGCATCGCCAACCAAGTTCCTAAGAATACGTTGTTGCCACTTTTCCTTATATGACCGACCGAGCGAGTTGGCTGCGCGGTTTGCGTCGCGTCCTGTGAGCTTGCATTCGGGAGATGGTGGGTAGGAATCCCACTATCGGTAGCCCTGACCATGCGGTGCTGCTACGTTTTTACACGGCTACGGTTCTATCCTGGCCGGGCTGAGTGGCTCATACGGTTGAAGCATGGTCTTCTGACCCCAGCTTGGCAGGTTCGATCCTGGCTCAATCCGGTGGTATTTGAAGGTGCTCAAATACGTCAGCCTCGTGTCAGTAGATTTTTCTGGCACGTGAAATATGTCCTATGGGACTAAGTTCCAGCACCTCGGCATCTCCTTAAACCATAAAAGTAATTAGTGGAACGTAAAGCCAATAACATTATTATTATTATTATTATTATTATTATTATTATTATTATTATTATTATTATTATTATTATTATTATTATTATTATTATTATGGTTCTGTCCCGAATGGACTAGGTAGTGCGGAATACCGTTCAGCGTCAAGACACGGTGTAGATAGTGGAGTTACGGTGGTAACCGGAGCTTTCCGTACCAGCCCGATTGCCAGCCTATGAAGAAGGCGGCAGCAGATACTCCTCACGTACTCTGCCAAAATTCATGAAATGCCGCAGCTTCTAAGCTATCAATGCCTGTTTAATACCCAATAACACCAGAGGTATGAATACCGGCCGAATACCACATGACCAGTTGGAATTCGAGTTAGATGTGGCTATCGGTGGTTGTCTTGAACTGCCCCCAAGCGAGGTACTTCCGTGGCTAATTATCGGCCGGATATAGATCCACTCCGTGGAACCAAGATGAACAAGGTTGTCTCTTTTCATCGGAAGTATTCCAGGACTTCGTTCATCAGTATCCAGACGTCCGACATGTCTTCACGGACGGTTGTAAGATAGGATGTTGGATGCTCTTTAGTCTCCGATAATGTTAGCACGAAGACGTCGCTTCCTAATGTCTGTAGCATGTAGCCTATACTGCGGAGTTCTTCGCCATCTTAGAAGATCTGCAGTTTGCGCTGAGTGACGAAAGAAGTCACTTTCTCGTGTGTACTGACTCGTTAATTTCTCTGCAGTCTATTGATACCTGTTTTCCGCAACATCCACTGGTGCAGCAGATTCATGACCTCCTAGCCAATTCGAATCACTTTCGCGTGGCTTCCAAGAGTCCTGTTAATCCGAACCCCGTTAACCAGAAAGTCCGGTTAACCGAACTGAAATATTCGATACTTTTTTTTAAATGCTCCTTACTGAAATGAAAGAACATAGGCCTATTATACAATGAAGATTTACTTGCATTTTATTAGTCAAATTTTACTAGAATAACTTAATGTAAACATAATTACATAATAAACCATCAATCACTGGTCGTTTATCTTTACAAAGTCTTTTAGTTTCTTTTGCATTAGTGACTGGAACCTACTCGAAGGTGCAGTGTTAAACCACCGTCTCATAAACATCATATCAGGGGGCGTAGCAACGGAGTGTTGTTCGACGTAGCGTACGGCAAATTCTAAGGCAGCCGCGGCATCTGATCGTGACACCAGTTGTTCATTGTGGTCTTCTTCGTCGTCACTCCGTTCCTCATCAACTCCAGATTCTTTCTCCACCATAGCTACAATTTCTTGGCCTGTTTGTAATTGATGACAGTCAGCTTCCATCCACTTGCTAATGTGATTTTCATTGTCGTTTTCTCCTCTACGGGTTCTTAACTACCCTACCGTAATTTTATACAGTATTTTATTAATGTAACTGCTAAAGAATGGACATTCCAAATTACAGTATGTACTATACTGTATTGTAGAAACTATTTTTCTCAGACGGTTGAGGCACTGGCCTTCTGACTCCAACTTGGCAGGTTCGATCCTGGCTCAGTCTGGTGGTATTTGAAGGTGCTGAAATACGTCAGCCTCGTGTAAATAGATTTACTGGCACATAAAAGAACTCCTGCGGGAGAAAATCCCGGCACCTAGGCGTCTCCGGAAACCGTAAATCTAGTTAACTGTTTAGGAAACACACCTGACGCTTATATCAAATGTAAACCACACAGACGTTACTAGTGTCCGGAAATAGGAGCTCTCCAGGTATTGACCCCCCCCCCCTCCTCCCTTAAAAATTTAAAAATGCTATTTGTTCAGGGCGTCGACCTAGAAAGATATTTTGCTCCTTCCGTTAGTCTCTTCTGTTTGTTACTGTTAACCTTTGCTCCCTTCACGCTGAAACTTCTTGTCAATACCACGCAGCCGAGATTTGCAGATTTGTCATCCGCGAATTCGGGGGTTGCTTTCATACGTGGCCCGTAATTAATTCACACCGGAGAAACAGCCGGAGCTTCGCCGATTTTTCGATCACTAGAACTTTTAGTTTTCCTGTTCTCGTCATATTAGCTCTCAGCGTCGCTGTAACCCTTTCTTTTCTTGTTAAATATTCATGAAAAACCACAAATGCCGTATTTCACAGTTAACGTTGCACAAAATTCGAGTTACATAGTATTTATTTATTTTTTTAAATTTTTTTATTTTTATTTTCTTCAAGGCAGGAAATGTTTGCTTCAAGAAATCGAGAAATTCGTGTAACCGAACTTCGAGTTAATAGAGAAATAAATACACGTGAAGAATAGGGCAAACGGCCGGGACATTTAACCCTTAATTAATCGCTCACGGAGATTTCCTCCGGGCCGATTACATTTTGTACGGTACTGAACTTTCCAGTTAAACTGTGGGTCTTCCCATCCCTATACCTTTCTCCTTGTTCATTTGGACTCGTCCTGTCAGCATTTCGGCGCGATCGTGCATCCTGTGTGCGAGTGTGGTATTATTGTGTTGACGAGTGATATCGCCTGGACGTTTCCTCCGTGTGCGATTAAATAAATTACCTTATATATTAGTGCATATTTTTTTTTTGGAGGTCGATGACCTTGTTGCTTTGTTCTTCTATACTTATTTAAGAAAAATATTATTTCATATTTCATTTGATGTGATCGTCGTAGGTAATGGTGAGTCTCACGAATTTAATATCATAAGATCATTCTACATAGTTAAGGTCTACAATATTCTGCTTTTAGATCAAACAAACTGTGTAAAAATAACCTACAAGAACTAAAACGTGTTTCTTTTAATTATACCGAAGTATACTTCAAACAAACATGCCAAAACAACATCTCAAAGGACGAAAATGACGTGCATTTTTAACCCCGGAGGTTACCTCCGTGCGCGACTAGTAACGTAATAATTTTCACGCGACCAGACAAGGGTTAAGTTCCTTCGAGATACTGAAAATTCGAGTAATGGAGGTTCGAGATATCGAGGTTGACTGTACTGTTGCTCCTAAAATAACACCAAACTAGATTTTTTGTCTATTGTATGAATAATGAAAAATGAAAAAAAATCTGCAATAGTTTATACATGACTGCAAAATCCAGAGTTATTATTAAGTAGATGAATATTTTTGACAAGTGTGCCAAATTATAGTCCAAAAATAATGAAAACTGTGCCACAAGGAGCATTTTTCATGCAACTTACGCCTATAAAAAAAGATAAACATTAGGCCTATTTGTTACCGGTAATAACTTTGCAACAAATTAATTAGTCAATTCCAAATTTTGTGTGGTGGTAGTCCTATATCTTATTAATATATGCTTGCGTTTTAAATTTGATTGTGATAAATGGTAAATTGTTGAAGTTTCAAATTTCAGCCATGACTGCCCCTAAACAGTAGTCTTAAAATAATTTTCTTCTAGCCTAAACAATAGAGAACATTGTTCCATAACATATAATCCCTTTAAAACAAATTGAAAATACAAACTTCACTCTTTTGAGAACCATGTTGAAAATAACAAATTCAATTATTATAAACAATTATTGACTAACTTTGCTTACGTTAGGGTCGTGATGTTACAGTACCAGTCAAAAGTTTAGGACCACCTTAAAAAATCGTGAAGTTCCATCTAGAACCTAAAATTGTGCTACTAGACATCTGTATTATTTACCTGAGCTCTCGCATTTAATATGATATACGTCGCCTGATTTCAGTGATTTGCGCCAAGTATTGTATAAGTTATACATTTTTAACTGTTGGAAGGTCACATCGGAAAGTCAACCTTTTTGTAAATATTATGTAACTTACTATATACTCCAACTGGTTTCAAGTATCACCACCAAGATTCTTTTATAGACTTAGCAATAGTTAGGGGTCATTGAGTATAAATAAAGTTGTAGGGGTCCGCTGTCTGTAATTTCGTTTGGTTTGCCAATTTTTGAGTTATTTATCCGTTTTAGGTCAACTCAAGACCGAATCGGTGGTTTTTATTTTTCGTGTCTGTCTGTTTGTTCCACCATCACGGCGAAACGCTGGATAGATCTCGACCAAACATCAAATTTAGAGTAGGCTATACTCATCCCGGGGAAGGTTTTGATATGCATGGGATTTAAAAATCTTTGAATAGACTAGAACAGATTTCCTCCATTTTCTCTTATGCTAGGCTATAGGTCTTCCGTAAAATCCTGGGACTGTATGTGAAACGTATCTTCATTATAAACAACTTTTGTTATGTTCATAATTTACCTTACTCTTCAAATGACGGAGAAAATGGCTATTTCCTGCGGGTATCATGCTCTGCATTGAGTGACCGACAGACCGAGAAGGAACCTACAGGTTATCACGGCAACGTCTCTGACTGCTTGCCAGCAGGGAAGTAACGTAGCCTGTTGGCATTTTCGTCATCATTCCTGTAAACTCGTGGTTGTCAATCGGCCGTTCTGTGGGATATCGTTAGAGGTTATAACCGTCCTCGAATAGCTTAGGTCATCTGTTTACCTAAGAATCCTTGTACCTAAACTTCTCCTTTGTTACATCTTTCTTATATCCGTAACTCATATCATTATAATTTATTGAGGGACATTTAATTTTCCAATAGCCTACCTCCACTTGGTATTTACATATTTGTCCTATCCGGTTGTCCTCAGGTAGGCCTATAATCTTACTATTTATTTCAACTTTCGTAACTGTATCACTTTCTTCCTTAATTTCTCCGCATGTATGCGAGGGCTGGACACTCTTTCCTTTGAGGAAAAAATCCAAGCTGTTAAAATGTATAACTTTTGGCCCCGGAAAATATCGAAAAATGGATGCATTTTAATGACGATGCAGACCTTCGTTTAGGGATAACTGGTGGCTAAACGGTAAGTCGTATTGCAAAACAGATAGCATAATCACCGTTCTATTTGGATAGATCAACAAATTTGGTCCAATGATTTATTTGTCTCGATTGTTGATACGTTAGATAGCGCTGCATTTCTCGGTTATAATCAAATCTTTCGAACTCGACTTCACTTGCATTACGAAAAAGGGCCTGCCTTTATAATTAAAACACTCTCCATCTCTGTTGTGATTGGCATTTGCCAAGTGAGCCTGCCGTTATAGTAGAAACTCCCGAACTTAATTGTGATTGGGAGCAGGAAATATGGCCTGCCATTATCCTCAAAACTTCTCCACTGCCTATCTTACATCGGAAAGAACGTATTCCGTCCTCCCTGTTTTGTTTCTAGGATAGCGCTAAGAGGCATGCGATTTTATATAATCGTAGGCCCTACTCACTGCCCTTACAGTCATATACGGAGAAATCCTTATACAATGTAGAATACCGTAGCGAAGCACGAGTACATTTGCTAGTTTTAGTATAAATATAAAAATTCCAAAAAAATGCGGCACCGATTTTTGTGCGTTTATTTTTTTTTAAATGTTTTTTCACACCAGCGCTAAAATGTCAATTTCTCCTTGCTCTCGCCGTAGGTCTCAGAGTGAGCTATCGGCATCAGAAATGTTCTTGGATGACATCCGTAGAGTGAAAATAAATTTATCTGGGCGATAAGTTTGACGCCGATAGCTCGTGCTGACATGACAGAGGCAAAGAAAAAGAAACAATTCTTCCCTGGTTCGAAAAAAATAAAACACGCAAAAACGGTGTCGTATATTTTCGGAATTTTTATATTTATTCTAAAATGGCCCCCACCTAATGCTAAGTGTACTGAAAAATATTGGTGGCGATACTTGCAACCAATTAGAGTATAGGGCATAAAATTTTTGATTTTTTTGGTGTAACCTTCCTAGAGTTAAAAAAAATGGTAACTTCTGCAGTTTTTGGACTAACTCAATGAAATCAGGCGACATATATCCTATTAGATGTGAGAGCTCAGGAAGAAAATTACAGAGGTCTAGTGGCACAATTTTAGGTTCTAGATGACATTTCATGATTTCTTTATGTGATCCTAAACTTTTGACTGGTAGGCCTACTGCAGTTGGAGGAGTATAAATTCGGAGAAAAAGCTTAACATTACGCCAGTGTCCGTAATTGCAAAGAAACTACCCCGTGCATGTGTCCTCATGAAGGTTAACTCATAAATGGGTCCAGCAATGTTTATGGTGTGAAATAATAGGCCTATTAATAATAATAATAATAATAATAATAATAATAATAATAATAATAATAATAATAATAATTTCGTGTGGCTGTTTCTAGCCAAGTGCAGCCCTTATAATGCAGACCCTCCAAATGAGGGTGGGCGGCATCTGCTATGTATAGGTAACTGCGTGTTATTGTGGTGGAGGGTAGTGTTAAATGTGTTGTATGTGAGTTGCAGGGATGTTGGGGACAACACAAACACCTAGCCCCCGGGCCATTGGAATTAACCAATGAAGGTTAAAATCCGCGACCCGGCCAGGAATCGAACCAGGGACCCTCTGAACGGAAGGCCAGTACGCTGACCATTCAGCCAACGAGTCGGGGCCTAATAATAATAATAATAGACTAATAATATCATTGGTTCCACTAAGTTAATTATTTTCATGGTTTTCGGAAACGCCAAGGCGCTGTAATTTTATCTCACATGAATTCTCATTTACACCACAATTTCGAGCGAATGGATACGATTGTTATACTCCAAGCAATTTGCTTCATGGTATTTTGATGGTTGAATAACATTGTCACTGGCTTGTTGGTTAAAATTTCAGCTAATGCATATGGGACTTTTGAATGTCATGGTACTTGGTTCGGGTATCATTTTAAACTGGAGGTCCTGTGGCTATGATTGCAGTGACAAGTTTTTTCTTCTCTACCTCGGAGAGATTTCTCTTCTAAAGGTAAAAGTCTTCCGAGATATCTCATAGAATTTCCCCCGGCGCACGTAAATGGCAGAGCCAGAGTTGCACATAAAACTTAAACAGGAGATCCTCCCAGAGCGGTCGGCACCGCCCCTTGCGGCTCGCCGGTGACCACACTTGGGCGTGTGACGTCACGCAATTGGCATGCTCGCATGCTCTGCTGCTGCCATCTTGGGTCCTTTCTGCTCCCGCCCGTCGTTCCCCCTCCCTCTGCTCTAAGACACGCAAGATTCCTGCTGTGCTACAAGCGCTTAATGGACAGTAAACGTGCACGCCAAGGCGAGGCACACCGTCGTGATTTGCTGCCGGCTCCACGAGGCGTGTGCCGACAGCGGCCGAACACGTAACTACTTGGTTAAATTATGAGACAGAACGGGGTAGGGGCCACACCGTCTTAAAATAATAATAATAATAATAATAATAATAATAATAATATCAGGTCAAGTACAGACACTTTCATACGGTAGTCAAGTCAGTTTGCCTTTACGCATTAGAAATCTTAACCAGATTGAGAACTTCACGGATAGAAAATGAAAGCAAAGTTCTTGACGAGAATCCTAGGGCCTAAGAGAATAGGCTATAGATTTACATTCTACCTCGGATCAAATATGGAACTCTGCGAAGAGTTCGAAGAGATATCAGTCAGCATGAAAAAGTGAATGCGGACTGGCAGGCTGGCGAACAGCTCATCCTCCAAGAGAAGAGGAAACCACAACCTCCCTTAGCTTCAAGTAGTACATCACGAATTGAAAAAGGCGAACATTACAAGGGAAAATGTCTGGGACGAAGTGATATTTTAGAACGAATGTCACACGGGTAAAGGATAAATCACCGGGCGAGTTGGTCGTGCGGTTAGAGGCGCGCGGCTGTGAGCTTGCATCCAAGAGATAGTGGGTTCTAATCCCACTGTCGGCAACCCTGACGATGGTTTTCCGTGGTTTCCTATTTTCACACCAGCCAAATGCTGGGGCTGTACCTTAATTAAGGCCACGGCCGCTTCCTCCCAACTCCTAGGCCTTTCCTATCCCATCGTCGCCATAAGACCTATCTGTGTCGGTGCGACGTAAAGACGCTATAAAAAAGGGATAATTCCCGAGAATGGTCTCCCTGCAGAAGAGTGGCTAAGAAGTCAGAAACTGAAGAATCTTTGGCAGGAAAGGAAGAAAGCACCTTCAAGAAGGAATAAAAGGCTGTTGGGTCTTCGTAGCACATACACGAATGTATCGATTAATAATAATAATAATAATAATAATAACAATAATAATAATAATAATAAGAAGAAGAAGAAGAAGATCACGATCAAACCCGTTATCTGAGAAGTAGAAGGTCAAGGTTCAATCGACTGCACCCCTGAAATCAGCAAGGAAATGTTTGATAAGAGTGTGAGTGTAGGAGTCGCATACCCTCACCAAATTCGACATGTTTCGTTGAGGTGATAGTACGCTCTCGGCTGCAGGTTCGAAGTCCCTTCACGCCATCTGATAAACTTGTGTGTCAAGGTCCTGCTTTCTCTGTCGATTCAATAGTACTGTACGCTCAGCGTACAGAATTTGAGGTAGATGGATTCTAAATCCTAAAGATTTTTTTTTTCTGGTTGAAGGCCTGATGTGTGCACCATTGTTCTCGTACTTCCTTACTTAAGCAACATAACGAACTATGGCTCTTACCATATTCACAACTCCACGGTTTTTGGAGGGGTCATTCTCACAGCCTTGTACAGAAGACACTAGATCGCCAATTACTTGTGCATCAGTGCAAGCATTTTCTGAGATAAGTAGCCTATATATTGCATATCATCGCTTCGCGGGCAGTGTCGCCTATCTGACAATAGACTAGGCCTACTCTTTCTATCCATTATTTTCTGGTCACGCCTCCCAGTCACATCTGGACACGCAGTCCATTAGAACGTTGTGTTCATTTTGCTATACTAACGTATAAAGGAAAATGAGCCTTAAAATGTAGGAGTCCATAAATACGTCGAGCAAATATACATTGCTACATTACGGCTCGGTAAAGTTCATTTTCCTTTACACATCTGCATAGGAAAATTAACACAACGAAAATTGTTCTGATGGACTGAATATCCATATGTTACTGGCATATGTGACCCAGTCTTAAGGAACTGCGGTAATGCTCGAGCAGGGCTACAAAAAAAAACGTGGCTAGATATCTGTTTCATTACAGTAGTCTTCTTGTCACGCTCAATGTCTCAGTGGGTCCCCACCCATTTTAACAAGTTCATTTTCAAGTGATTTTTGTGCTTAAGTCTAAATTTGTTCTAATTCTGTGCAAGGTAGCCTCAAAAGCAGCTTTGTGAAAGTCGCAATACTGGACATCATTAGGTTCCAATGCGACGTGCCGTTGTTATGATATGAAATGGAGGTAACAACTATAGAAAGAGACTGTTGAAATGTTCAGGCTGAGGCGCGCAAACAGTAAAAGCACTGGCTTTCTGAGCCCACTTTGGCGAATTCGATCCCCCCTCAGTCCGGTGGTATTTGAAGATGCTGGAATACGCTAGCCTCATGTCGGTAGAGGAGGCTGAGTACACTTACCTAGTGTTTCTTGAAGGATGCTATTTCGTAGAGCGTTCTTTATACGTCACAATTTCGAAAATACTCGTTGGGCGGAAAAGACAGCAACAGGAAAAGTTGGAAACAGGCAAAGCGCCGTGCATGAGTCTGGGACACTTGCAACTATGATTGAGTTTTTTACTACCGATATCTTTAGTAAGTCACAGCCCAACGTTTTCCTGGTGTGAAAATAGGAAACCACGGAAAAGCATATTCAGAGCTTCGAACCCATCATCTCCCGAATACAAGCTTGCAGCTACGCGACCCTAACTGCACGGCCAATTCGCTCTGTCAATTCCGAACTGACAGTCAATGAAGTGATAGTCGTTTGTGCACCCAGAGGAGTTGGGTACTGAATATTGTTCGAAATGTCACCCACTACATTCAATGCAGGCATCATATTCGGAGTTCATTGTGTACCTTCATTGTGTGTGTCCGGCTACATGGCTAAATGGTTAGCGTGCTGACCTTTGGTCACAGGGGTCCCGGGTTCGATTCCCGGCAGGGTCGGGAAATTTAACCATAATTGGTTAATTTCGCTGGCACGGGGGCTGGGTGTAGGTGTCGTCTCCATCATCATTTCATCCTCATCACGACGCGCAGGTCGCCTACGGGAGTCAAATAAAAAAAGACCTGCATCTGACGAGCCGAACTTGTCTTCGGACACTCCTGGCACTAAAAGCCATACGCCATTTCATTTCATTTCATTTCATTTCATTGTGTGTACAAACACCTATCACTTCATTGATTGACAGTCCTAAATTGTTTAGGAATTAGAGTAACTCTTGGATAAATAAATCAAGTAAATTTTTCGTTGTATCGTTCCTGATTTCCTAACATTCTAAGGCTTGCCATGACTCAGGGTTTCCTCCTAGATTGTACATTTCTATTCGAAAGTGGTTGTATTTCGACCGCTCTATAAACTACCTCAGTTTCTGCGTAACCTTTTCAATCATCCTATGTAGGCCTAATATTTGTGAGCGAATACGTAAGATGGACAGCAGACAGTGGTATGATGCAATTAAAAAGCTGGTTTTGTTCCACCTAGATCAGTACGGTACACTGCTATTCAATAGGACTGATACAAAATATTATCTAACAGTATACATGTTTCGACCCTTTTGGTTAAGCAAAATCTCGTTAGAGAGGTGAGATCCCTCGCTGAGTCCGAAGGAAAAAAACCAGTCCTGAAGGGTAAACAGATTAAGAAAGAAAGAAAGTGTAATGGTGTGATGGTAAACGGAAGGAAATGTTAGGTTGTAAGTTTCAACAAGAGGAAAAGTGCTCTCAGTTCTAATGACTGTGTCGATGGGGTAAAAGTATGTACGTCACGCGGATCTCTGTAAGTACTTAGGTATTAACATAAGGGAAGAGCTTCAATGGGGTAATCACATTAGTGAGGTTGTAAATATAGTTATAACGGTATTTGGGGGTTGTAGTAAGTATGTAAGGGAGAGGATCTGGTAAGACCCCGATTAGAGTATGCTTTCAGTGTATGGAACCCTCAACAGGATTCCTTGGTTCGAGAACTGGGAAATATCCAAAAGAAAGAAGGGCGATTTGTTCTGGGTGATTTCTGACAAAAGAATAGTTACAAAATTGTTGCAAACTTTGGTCTGGGAAGAGCTGGGATTAAGGATACGAGCTGCTCGACTAAGCAGGACACAATATGAAGATAAATTTGGAATCCAAGAGGACTAATTTGGGGCTAATATTCATTTATAGGAAGGGGACGTAGGAATTGTAATAGTTTATGAAGGGACGCGTGCGATACATTTCCAACTTCTTTGAAATCATTTAAGGAAGGTTTAGGCAAACAATTGATACGAAATCTGCCACCTGTGTGACAGCCCTCAATGCAGGCCAGTGATTGATTGACCGGGCGAGTTGGCCGTGCGGTTAGGGGCGTGCAGCTCTGAGCTCGCATCCGGGAGATAGTGGGTTCGAACCGCACTGTCGGCAGCTCTGAAGATGGTTTTCCGTGGTTTCCCATTTTCACACCAGGAAAATGCTGGGGCTGTGCCTTAATTAAGGCCACGGCCGCTTCCTTCCAATTCCTAGGCCTGTCCTGTCCCATCGTCGCCATAAGACCTCTCTGTGTCGGTGCGACGTAAAGCAAATAGCAAAAATTGATTGATTGATTGATTGATTGATTGATTGATTGATTGATTGATTGATTGATTGATTGATTGATTGATTGATGTCTGTTATAATTTTGTCAGCTGGACATTTTCCTTTTTCCTTACACCCCGACTTTAACGGTATGGAGAACTATAGGACTTCTATTCTTCAAAATTCCACCTATCCTGGGCCAGATCGAAGTCACGATCGTGATTAGAAGACGCTAGCTTGCTAACCACTTGGAGTAGAATTCAGTAGAGTATAAGCAGTCATAGGACTTCGTCATGCCTGTGCATGAACAGATGATATTCGGTGATTCTCTGTTCGCAGAAAGCTCGACGGAGATGAAGACCTGCACAAGAGCTCTTCTCCAAGACAGCTTCCTCCCCAAACCCTCCATCCACTCTACTCCCAGATGGATTAAAAAGTTCAGTTGTCTCTCCTTCTTCCTTTTAATTTTCCTCTTTACTTTCTTAATTTGTTTCATCGCAGCAAAAGAAGGAGGATTATAACTTTTCACTAAAGGAGTCTTATAAAATTTGTCTGTCTGTGTCTATCAGAGACCGAGCTGTAATTAACTAAATTGGACTCTAGTGTTCCAACTTTGAGCGAGCGCACATTCATCGCTCATTATTTCTCTCAGCCTTTGTAAAGCAGAACTGCAGATAAACGAGCTGGTGTAACATTCATTGGTTTTGCCAGCCACTCTTCTATTTTGTTCTATGCTGAAAGAGAATAGGTCTATGTCAAAACAAAACTGGAAAGTTGAGGAGTCCATGGTGACCACTATATACGGCTTTATGAGATGAATGGACTTGACTCCACCGCTTACCGTTCTACAAACTACTTCAAATACATTCGACGAAAACGTTCGATATCTGATTCCTCCTGACCACTACACAGTAGATTATTTCCGGAACTGCATTCTATCAGTACCATGTAAAAGAAAAGAAAGGGAAACAGTTTTCTTGAAAGCACCCTGTATAACACAACAGTAAAATGTTAATTTAAAATTGCAAGCATATTTATAATATTTTTATGTCCAACTTACTCACTTTACTTTTTAAGAGGAACTTTAACTTATCCCAAGTATTAATTACCAAGAGGTTAAGCTTGGACTAACATTGCATAACTATTTACTATGTATTTTGATTTTTGATTTCATTCTTAGAATTGATTAGGATCAAGTAGTATCATACACTGCATATTTTCATTTATTGCAGTATTTAGTTACATTATTATGTTTATACTTGCTGTCCGACTCACTGGTTGAGTGGTCAGCATTGAGGCCTTCGGTTCAGAGGGTCCCGGATTCGATTCCCGGCCGGGTCGGGGATTTGAATCGCTTGTGATTAATTATTCTGGCTCGGGCACTGGATGCTTGTATTTGTCCCAACACTTTCATCTTCATATTCAGACAACGCACTACACTACCAACCACCACAGAAACACGCAGTAGATTACATCCCTCCATATGGGGTTGGCGTCAGGAAGGACATCTGGCCGTAAAACAGGGTCAAATCCACATGTTCGACACAGTTCGCACCCGTGACCCCGCAGATGTGGGAAAAGCGGCAGAAGAAGAAGAAGAAGATTGTGTTTATACCTGTTCTTTAAAATGTTCGAATTTTCTTTAACTTGAGGTTAACTTTAATGATCCTAATTATGCTTTATTCAATTTAACTTAAATTATGCCAGTATTGAATACTAATTTAGTTTGTTACTTGAAAATGAAAATGAAAACCTACAACCTGTTTTCCAGTCAATGACCGGGTCAGGGATGTAATGAATGAAGCAGATATAGGCTATTAGTACGATGGGGTCGCCACTCCCAAAGTGATTTATTAATGAGTGATAGATGCTATGAAATGAAAACGCAGAGGGTTGCTGGAATGAAAGATGACAGGGAAAACCGGAGTACCCGGAGGAAAACCTGTCCTGCCTCCACTTTGTCCAGCACAAATCTCACATGGAGTGACCGGGATTTGAACCACGGTATCCATCGGCGAGAGGCCGACGCGCTGCCGTCTGAGCCACGGAGGCTCTTAGTTTGTTACTTATTTAAATTCATTATTAATATATTAGTTCTAATTTATTTTAACTCTTTGGCCTATGCGGACTACTTGGTTTTACTTAATGACCGAAAAACTACAGTCTAATATCTTGGAAATTGAAAATAGGTGCGTTGAGTATGGTATCAAGACTAAATTGATGTCAGTAGGTAAGAAATATAAGAGAATTCAATGTCAGCTTAGAGACACAAAACTGTAATAGTAGATAACTTCAAGTATTTATGATGTGTTTTCTCCCAGGATGGTAGTAAGTTAACTTATAGTAAGTGAGATTAAATCGAGGTGCAGTAAAGTTAATGCATAGAGCTTGCAGTTGCGATCAGCAGTGTTCTGTAAGAAGGAAGTCAGCTCCTAGACGAAACTATGTATCGTCTGTTTTCAGACCAAATTGCTTTACGAGAATGAAAGCTAGGTTGACTCAGGATATCTTATTCATAAGTTAGAAGTAACAGACATGAAAGTAGCAAGAATGATTGCTGGTACAAACAGGCAAGAACAATGACAGGAGGGTAAACAGAATGAAGAGATAAAGGATAAGTGAGGAATGAACTCGATGGATGAAACCGGCTTCGGTGGTGGGGTCATGTGAGGCGAATTGAGGAGGATAGGTTACCTATATAGGAGAATAATGGACCCTGTTATGGAGGGTAAGAGAACTAGGGTGAGACCAAGATGACGATGTTTAGACTCAGTTTCTAACGATTTAAAGAGGTATAGAACTAAACGAGGCCACAGAACTAGTTACAAATAGAGGATTGTGGTGGCGGTTGGTAAATTCACAGAGTCTTGCAGACTGAACGTTGAAAGGCATAACAGTCTAGAATGAAGATGTATGTGTGTATTTTAATTTTCTATTGTAAACAATGTCGTTGGCCATTCAATGGCCATTGAATAAGCCACTAATAAATAAATAAATAAATAAATAAATAAATAAATAAATAAATAAATAAATAAATAAATAAATGTTTACATTTTAATAATAATTATTACTATTACTATTTTATATTCTAATAGGCATTTATTATTTAGCTTAACAGTATTTTAAATGTACAAAAATACGAATACCTATGCCTTTTTAGACTGATTTTTCGCACTTGGAAGTACTCAAGGAAAGAGGGGAGCTACAATACAACTTACATAACGTACATAACGTAAGTTCACCGTGCGAATCTGACCGGTATAATTAAGGGATCACGACACAACATCTCTGATGTTATAGAAGAACTTCTTGAGTGGAAAGAGATTCTTTTTTTTTTTTTTTTTTTTTTTGAGTAATGGGCACGTTACAGAATATGACAAAGCTGTTGAAGACTTCGTTAATTTTTTGAGCAAGAGTCTAAACATCTTACCGGGACCAAAACACCCTGCTACTAAATATTAAGAAGCCAGGAGGAAAATAAAATCTCGTCAACAACAACAACAAAACTTTCAGTAAAATATATAATCCAGAACGTGCGACGAAAAGTGTCCGTAAAAACGTAAAGCTAGATACAATTATGGAGTCACTCAATATCCATTCTACAACCAAAGAAGAAAGGCAATAAGTCGCGATCTGGATGATAAATATAAAACGTGTCCAATTGAATGTAAAGAGATACATGAGCATTTCATGCAAACATTTTCTGTGAAAAATTCAAAGGTAAGGAGTGAATATACAACTAAACTGAGTGAAACTGATCCAGTATAACTGGACAATACATACAGTACCACCATCTCTGAGCAAGAAATATCATTAGCAACTCGCCGAATCGCTTTTGACACCACAGCAGGACCTTGTTAGAGTCATTAGGGATGATTCTCTCTGCGAAATAATTGCTATGATTGTGGCAAGAATGCTAACAACAGGGGAGGTACCAGCTTGCTTAAAGAAGGCTCGAACGATTTTGTTGCACAAAAATGGTGACGCTAGCGACCTTTCTAATTGGAGACCAATAACAATTTACTCGGTTATTAGGCAGGTTATTGAAAGAGTTGTCGACGGACACTTGCGATCTTTCGTAAATTTTAACCATCATGAAAGGGAATTTAGTAATCAGCCAGGAACTCTAATTAATACATCTATATTACAAAGAATCCTCCAAACATCAAAAGCGAAAAAAGATGATGTCACAGTAGGCCCTAGATATGTCGAAGGCATTCGATTATATAGGCCACAAACATCTCAGAATGACTCCAGCTGATGAACCTATTTCTTATAAACTGACCGACTTAATAACGAACTTACAAACAGATACCACCACTCAAGTAGAGACGTTGAAAGGGAAAACCAAACCGATCTCTCAACGAAGAGGAGTCTTGCAAGGTTCTCCATTGTCACCAGCTTTGTATAATCTATCCACACACTACATTTTCGATCAAAGTTTGCAAGAAAGCGTATTTTTGCAGTATGTTAAATCACTCTAACCACATTTACTACCTCTGACAGTTATAAACTTTGATGACGACTCTTTCGTTATAGGGAGGAATAATGAGGCAGTACTTGAACTGACAAGGATGGCACAATAAATTGGCCTATGTATATGTATTAAAAAGGGGAAAGTTAAGAACGATTTGATGATCTAAAAACACTGTAATCCACTGCTTAAAACAAGGAGAAGAAGTCAAATATCTTGGCATACCTTTCAGAGACCACCGTTTCTTTGAAATGACATCTTGCATGCAATTCAAAACCTACTCAGTGACAGAAGAAACACAGCGGCTTCACAAAGGAAAATTTTATCAGTCTTCATAGACTATACAAAAGCCTTTTACATAATAGACAGGAAAAAACTAATGTCAAAACTCTAAATTATGATTGGAAATCAAAACCCCCTTACAGTTATAATACGAAAAATTCTAGCATACAACCAGATTACCATAGACGATGCGACCTGCAAAACAAAGGAAATCACCCATACTAATGGAGTGCAGCAAGGAGACCTCCTCAGCCCCATATTATTCAATATTGCCACCGCGGATGTAAGAACAGCAATCAGAGAAAGAGCGAAGGATGCCGTGATCTACATATATGCAGATGACATGGTCCTAGGGTCAACAAAGAAGGAAGAGCTCCAACACGCCTTCTCAACGTTGGCTGAATGGCAGGAAATAACAGTTCGAAAATAAACTGGACAAAAACTCAAAATATGGTTTTTCGGAAAGGTGGACGAAATGCAGCAAACGACAATGTAGAATACGAAGACGGAAAAGTGGAAATATTAGGCCTAAATTCATTCAAATGCGTGGGAATAACCTTACAGACTACTGGGACGTTCAGACTACACATAAAAGACAGCCATGAAAACCAAGTAGACCTACGACATCAACAATTTACAGCAGTTATCCTATGCGCCTATTCGGCACAAAGATCCTACCAATACTCACCTATGGAATCCATTTGATATGGGAAAGACTAACAAAGAAAGACCTGGCCACCATTGAAGAAAGCAAAATTCCTCAAAACCATAATGGGAATGTCAAAATACACGCGTTCCCGTCTAACATACAAACTAGCACGAGAAGCCTTCCTTATTGAAGAACTGAGGATAAAACTACCATTACCATCCACAAAGAATGTAGAAGCACACCTAGCGGAGAGACGGAAGAAGAGAGAAGAAAATCCGTTAGAGTTCTACAGCACAGGTGCCATGTTGGATCGAAATTGGACGAACGCCAACCAGAAGCTAAGACATGTGTTAATAAAACTAGCAGTGCACGGGTACCACCATAAAATAAGTAAAAATGTCTTATCACGATCCAAATGAAAACTGTGAGTGCTCGTTGTGTGAGCACTTCTGTGACATATACCGTATCACATCACAAAGTATAAAAACAACGAGAAATCTTTATGAGATTATAGCAAAGACTAAATTGGTCAATAATCTAGGTAATGCTCTTTCGTGCGCTTCTCTAATAATAATAAATCTTGTCATAAATAACCTTCACAATAAAACATAATCGTTGGAATCCTCGCCTCTGCTTACATATGACAATGGTCGTCTAGATTAAATTAAATCTAATTTAATTTGATTTATGTGTATCATGTAGTCTGAGGTAAGCCTATTGTTATTTGCTGATGATGATTATCATTTTAAAGAAAATTCGGCCTACAACTAAACAACTAATCCTGGTATCTGAACAGTGAATTGAATGTAGGCCCTATTTGAGGGAAAATAGGAACTCTTCTATAGCTGTTACCAGATTATTTTAGGTTGAAAAACATACTGTACGTATGTGTGTCAACAGAACCCAAGTTGTAGTAGCTGTCTGGCTTCTGTGAATTGCAGAGAATTAAGTGTGATGTAGTTGAGAAACTTTACTATTTTCTCTGAACCCAATTTTGAAGGATAATATGTTCACCTCTTTGAATATTATATAGGAACTTTACTATGTTCTATGAACACTATTTTGAAAGATAAGATGTTCACCTCTTTGAATATTATATAGGAACTTTACTATGTTCTATGAGCCCAATTCTGAAGGATAATATGTTCATCTGTTTGAATATTTTAGAGAAAATTACATTCCCTATTCACCAACAGATAAAATTCATGTTGAACAAATCTTTAGGGCAAAATTCTTAGTTGCCTCTGCTATCCTGATAAATTGCAGGTAGGGTATAATATTATAACTACCTGCGGACGCCCATATCTCCCCAGAAGAATTCCCTGCCCTTTACTTTACCAGTGATCTTTGCCTTTATGCCTGACCATCAGTTGTTCTTGTTGCAGATGCACGGGTACGACCTGCACGGGGCGCCGCCCCCGCACGACCTGGGACCGCCCCCCAGTGACATGGCGCACCCTGATTCCACGGACTCGTACGTGACGTACCTGGAGAGCGACGACAGTCTCCATCACGACGCGTCCAGCCCATAACGGCCGCGCCATCGGAGGACTGCAGTTCCGCACCTAACTTATACGTAATGGACATCTGGAACTGAGCTCTCGCCAGGACCAGCGGCACTACCCACTCCGCACTGAGCTCAGAATTGTGATCACTTTACCAAGAACCATGTGCATTCAATAAGAGTCACTAGCTCCCACACGAACTAAAAAGTCTTATAGCCCATATAAACACGAGGGGAACTTTCATTGTAAATTGCTGTTTTACACTTAGTTTCTGTCTGACTCGTTGGCTGAATGGTCAGCGTACTGACCTTCGGTTCAGTGGGTCCCGGGTTCGATTCCCGGCCGGGTCGGGGATTTTAACCTCCATTGGTTAATTCCAATGGCCCGGGGGCTGGGTGTTTGTGCTGTCCCCAACATCCCTGCAACTCACACACCATACATAACACTATCCTCCACCACAATAACACACAGTTACCTACACATGGCAGATGCCGCCCACCCTCATCGGAGAGTCTGCCTTAGAAGGGCTGCACTCGGCTAGTAATAGCCACACGAAATTTTTTAAAAAACTTAGTTTCTATTCACGAAATACCATAGCCGAATGTACACCTATTATTTTCGCAGCCAAACGCGCCAAGACAGGATGAGGGGTTAAGAATTCATAGGTTCGATTCCGGCGGCTTTAATGAATACGATTTTATTTGAATTTACCCATACTCACTGAGATCTATCTCTAGGCTCAAATAGTTTTCACTTTCATAGACTACTGCAGGGACCACAATAAAACAAAATCAGGCAGTTAGAAAGGACTAATGATGAAGGATGTTCCCAACTTCAAAATGAGATAGTTATTGTAACACTTTTAACTCCCAAACTGAGCGTCTCATGTCTACAATGAGTATAGCGATTTCCGCTTCTGACGGTGTCTGCTGGTTAGACCCCTACCCTTAAGCTGACTTCATCCAATGTTACTTAACTTTAGAGATCTCACGTGAGCTTGTGTTTCAACATGGGTACGTCATTGTGTCAGAATCTCTTAATAAGTCAAAAATCTTAATCTCTTCGCGAAAAATCAAGGCCACAACTGTTGTTATCTTTTAATGTAGCAAAAAATACAACTTTACAGCTCTACATGACTTTGAATCTTATAATTATAGGACTTACAGTTTTACGTACAAACTGAACGAGGTAAACATATGTTAGCAATTTGAAAATCTGGCGTATGTTAACCGGGATTTGAACCTTAAGCTCCTTTATCAGAGGCCCATGGCGATATCATTGAGTTACTATATGTGTTTTCCCTGAGATAAAGTGATCAAATAAGAATGTAATTATATAGTAATCGTGCGTTATTCGTATTCCGCAGTAGTGTCTGTATAACATGCCTTCCTCTTACTCGGGGGCCCTGGGTTCGATTTCCTGCCAGTCTAGGAACTTTAATTCCTAACTGGGGGATAGAACGTGTTTTTCTCGGACTCTTTAGACAAACTAAGTAACTGTGCGATACGAGAGGCTGTGGGCCAAGTCAAGAAGCTAAACCATGAAGTTGAGGGTGTCGTAATGCAGACCACAAGACACCCTAATATCTACAGACGGTATGGCTGGGTAGTCCAAGGCCCTGATGGGCTGCTGTACCACGAGCTTGTTCTTGTTTGTTTTGATGTCGTCTTCGACGACGATGGATAGGGAAGAGCTAGAGTTGTAGAGGCAGTGGGCATAGGATTAACGTAAAATTTCCCGATGTGAGAAAAAGAAAACGCCTGAAAACTATCTTCAGGACTGTGGAAGGGGGAATTCAGACCCACTATCTCTAGACTGCATAATCCATATTGCATAGGTAACTCATCTTATCATCTTTTAAAAAAATATGTATTTGCTAGTGGTTTACAATCGCACTAACACTTCGATGGATGGAACGGCGTAGGATCGAGATGAAAGCGGCTGTGGCCTTAGTTAAGATACAGCCCATTTCCATGGAGTGAAAGTAGGAGACCGCAAAAAATCATCTTCAGGGCTCCCGACGGTGGGATTCAAACTCCCCATCGACCGAATGCAAGCTCACAGCTACACGACTTGAACCGTGTAGCCATCTCTCTCAGTTATTATATATTACTGAAACAGCCACCTTCTGAAGTTATGAAACTGAGTACTGTTCTGATTAAAATGTTGTAACGATTTTTTTGTTTTTGGTAAAATGTTCTTCACAGTTCTGAGTCCAGGATTTTTAATATCCGTGGATTTCTTTAACGTATTACGTTCTCATGTCAGAGCTCACCTTGTGTCATATTACCCCCACTTCTGCCAGCCAATCCTGCCCCTAGTCAAGCCGCTGGTCCGTGGCGGCAAGTGCCGTGTGTGCGAGTGCCAGTGGTTCATGTCGTTTAATACAAGACAAGACTATAGTTACGTGTGCACGTTGTGATGTGCTTCACCGGTTGGACTATTCCACACCAGGCTTCAGGCGCTAGCCGTACAAAAGCTGTACAATTACCAAGATCTTCTTTCTAATACCGCCTGTTTGTACATGTATGACCTAAGCGCTAAACTGCCTTTCAAGTACTACAACTCGAAATTAATTTTAAACTTATCTCATTATAGGCACAAAACAGGAGTTCGAAAATGATGTGATCAGGAAATGTATCCAACTAAGCATGTGAACAGTTTGATAAACACAGGATGTCGAATGAATACCTCGTTTCAGTTTATTCTCGAATCATATAAGCAAAAGCTATTCATTTGTATACTTATAAAACACTTCCAGATTAACATAATAGCTTAGGTTTTCACGGCCGAAATTACGATGAATACAAAAGTTCTCCGGGCATTTATGCTTCGGTTCATTTGGATTAATTACCGACCTTCGGAGTGAAAATGTCGGCCACAATTTCAGGTGAAACATTAGGAGTTAGGGACCCAATTAGAACACGGCCTACAAGCCCGGAAACTTTCTATATTCGTAACTTCCAGATTCCTACTGAGAAAAGTCAAATCTCTGTTCATTATGCTAACAGCGTCCGGCCGCGAGGTGTAGGGGGCAACGCGTCCGCCTGTCACACGGCGGCCGTGGGTTCGATTCTCGGCCGGGTCTGGGGATTTTATTTGAAAATGGTTAATATCCCTGGCCTGTGGACTGGGTATTTGTGCCGTCCTTAACGTTCCTTTCCTCACATTCAACACTCCACACTTCCGCAATTCCAATTACACGCAGGTTCATATCATATGGTGCAAGTAGGGGCAAAATATCTCTATAGGTCAAGGCCCCGAACAAATAGCATTTCTTTTTAAATGCTAACAGCACTCCTTGAAGATAATGCTACTTCCAACTACGATTAATTCTCTGTCTTCCTGTCTCGTGTTGCAGTCTAACCGATTACCGTATTTACAGTAAACCTGTCGTCTAGTAACATTGTGAATGAATGGAGGCGTCATTATTGTAAAAGTGCTATGCACACACAGTAATAGCAGAAGGTACTTCAGGGTGCGACTCTATTCGGACGCCTTTCTTGGTGAGACCAAGTAAGTGAGGAGCACCTGCCTTCATAGCCGAATGATTAGGTATACTGCTCCACAATAGAACTATTCAGAGATCAGCAGTTCGAATCCCAGCGATGGTAGAGGTATTTCCTAATGTGACTTCACCCGAGATATTTCTACACTCGCTCCAAGCTATTAAATTATTGAGATAGTACCTCACTTTAAGTCGCAAGGCAAAAAACATACACGATATGTGGCTGAGGACTTAAGCCTATAATATGGCTGTAAATGCGGACATGCAGCGTGTAATTCACTGTTGTAGAAAGAAATGCCTATCGACTTAATTCTTTCTGCACTACCTTTGTAACCTGCGTTCTCTGTCTGCAGATTGTCGAGTGATTTTAGCAAATGTCGGTATGCTTAATCCCTCTTCTCCTCACACTCGCCTGAGTTTCACATATGAACGACATTTTAAGCACAATAATTATGAATACAAGTAGTTTAATGAAAGGCAGTGATTTTGAATTGATTAGAAAGCATCGTTTAATGCATATGCTGTGGGGATAACTATTCCCTTCAGAACTTGTACAGTTCTTCCGAGGAACTACAGCTAGCGCCAAGTCATGGAGTGAGAGGAACTGATTCTTGCACACAGTGGTGATGCTGAACATAATGTTATTGTTGTTTTTGTTGTTGTTACTTTGAAGCGAGCAGAGTTTCGTGCCGGGCGCCACGTAATAACCGCTAGAATGAAGCATTGCCTCAGACAACTTGAGAGGAAAATTGATCACAATTGGCTTAACAGAAGGAAGGCAAGTTCTCAAGGATATGTGATTGTTAACTGTTAGAATTCGATGTAATTTAGTAACCAAACTATTTTTAATAAATAACTGAAAAATGTACTAACATAAGAATTCAGATTCCAGCTGGAACACTGTTGTTTACTAATAGTCACTTGATGTCTTTCTCGTTTCTTTTACTGTCCAAGTTGTGGTGAGTCTTCCTCGAACAAGAATAGCGGTTTCCGGAAAAGTCTCTGAGTCACGCCTCATGTAAATAAAGAGAGGGCACTACAGACCTTGATTAGGCTTACCTTGTCTGTGTTATTTAAGAGACCAGTTTTCATACCATATAGAAATGGGTGCAATAAATTTCTTGGTATTTATAAAAAAACTGTTGTTAATAAGTATGAATGTATATTGTTTTATTAACAGTAATTTTATTAAAATAACTTCTGTGTACTGGTCTAGAAAAGGCTAGGCTTAATTCGTGGTTCAATCTAGGTAGGGAGAAATAGACTGTGTATAAGTATTGCGGCAGGATGGCACAGCCAGTTGTAGGGAGAACAGAGAGAAACGCACGCATAAAGTTGGTTGATAAATTCTTACTTTTAGTGCAGTGAAGTGCTACAATCATAAACGAGTAACAAAACGCTTAGTTTCTCGACAATTGATTTTTGTGTTTCAGAAACTAAGTAGATTTCTTAAAAGCAGTTACAATTATATGTATCATCCGTAGGTTGATTCAAAATTATGGAGATTCAGTCATTGCTAGCAAGAACATTTAACTGTTTTTTGTGGTTAAATCGCTGTTTTGCTGGACAATTTTATCCCCTCCCTCATGATATGAAAGATGAAAAGTTCCGACCCGTAGAAGATGGAGAGTTTCGGCTAAAGAAAGGCAAGGGGTGTGAACGGTGATAAAAGAGACCCCCTAGGCGTCGCAAATTTAATGATAAAAATCTGAAAATAAATCGAGGGTTTCGAGACATTAATGTAAAAATTCTTATATTATTATATAAATCAGTTAATCGAAGGAGCCTAGTTTGTGAGAAAATATTCCATTTTATATTAATAATGAAACAATATAACTTCTAGTAGACTGATTCAAAGTTTGAGCAACCTCCTTTCAATTGTCAGTGAGCGTTTGCTATTTAAAATAATAATAGTACTCTTTGGATAATAATACTCTTTGGAAATTAATATGTTGGATAGGGGTCGATAATCTCGTTGCTATTCCCTTTAAGTAATCTTCATTACCTATATTTCGGTGGTCTTCCAATAAATAAGGAAATCAAACTCTGCACATGGTATAATTGAAATAAGGTACGTCATTTGAACTGGTGATGGAAGACAGTATCCTAAGCAAACATCTTCAAAACTGTTACTTCTATATTAATTGGTGTAGTAGAAAATATATCACAAAACTTTGACCAATGTTTTTGAGAAGTCAGTAGGCACTGGATACTCCCCTAGGCTAAACAAAACATCAGCATAGCTACGATTTCACCAGATCGCCCTCCCCTTCAAGGCTGCGCAATATTCTATGTCAATGTGTCCCGAGTTCAGTGCACTGCGACCTGCTTAAGAGTGCATCATCGGTCAACATCGTACAGTTTTCTTTCGTTTTTATTCCTGAGCACAGTGAGGAGATTCATTTTCTTTAAATTTCAACTGTTAATCCACAGCATAGTGAAAAGTTTTTTTTTTTCATACTCATTCTCTGCGTTCAATCTCGGTTGGACCATGTAACATGTATGTAGGACATGCTTGATGGACAACGCATTAGCATACGTTTTCAAACACTTCCATATCGGGGCTGATTATAGAAATAATTTTGTCTTTTTAAACAACAGCCAATCAATCAATCAATCAATCAATTGGTCAATGACTTCCACACGTACTAGGTGGGCCATACAGTACTACCGGTCCATATATCCCAGTCCTTTATGAGCTTGCAACAACACCATCAATTTGTTTCCGTAGGTATTTTTGAAGACGAGCACCGCTATTCTATCCTCACCCCTGCCAATAGGCAAAGTCATGCTTGGATTACTCAACAACTTCCTCTCACCGACCTTACCTTGCCCCCACTCACTCCCTCTAGCTTCGACAGAGTTGCCACTGCTGCCTGAATAGTTACGGAAAACCTAAAAATATTGCCTTTTTAATAGTTTTAAATTTAAAGGATAGCTGATAATTTCTTCGAATAGATTACTTAAAATGGTCTCTTGCATTACCTATTAAACGGACGTACCGTATTTCAATTACATCCTGTGCATTACAAAAGGAGACTAGTAGGTGTGCATGAGTAGAAGTACAATAGCAATCATTCCTCCAAGTTTTATTTGCACAAGTCAGATAAAGATGTATGATCTTAACTGTATCGATATGTACACAGATGGCGTTAAAATCTGGAACTATCAACATATATATGGTAATTCATGGTTGACATAGCCTACTTCAAACGAGTTTTAAACATATTGGGATAACAATGACGCAAGCTATACACTAGCGAAAACTGATTCTTAATTTTCATGTCATTGGATTAATATTCCGATTTTATACCAAATTAAATTAAAAGAATTAAATTAAGCTGAATGGTTGGTTTGTCTGAACAAATTATATTCAGACATTGTCCTGTTTAGCTTAGGCTTACCTGTTCCACGGTAACGGAGTAAAATAGGACTATCCAACCTACGACCGAGAAAAGTGAGCGGTTCAGCAGTTCCCATTTCTACCCCAAGAAATCTGCCAGCTGAATACACTTGTACACGTCAATGTTATTCGAATTTCTTCTGGGAGTGTATAGTTCTATTATTTACATCATGTATGATATAAGAAACATTGAAGGTACATTTCAAGAGGCCCAAAATTAAATGAAGGTAAATGACTGAAACTCCAAGTTATCCAACTTGTGAATTTTTCTCTCTCCCTGTGCCCCCTGGTCGCCGTGTGTCGTTTTGGCGCCGAGCTCTGCTCCCTATCCCTCACGCCCCATGTTGGGGCCACGCAAGCTCTCTACATCCTGTACAGTCAGTCAGTGGGAGATTTAAATTAAAGTTATACATAAACGGAGATATACCAAAGATGAAATGAAACTTGTGTTTTCTTTTGTCCTTGTCACCTTGTATCTTATACCAACAGAGCCATCTGCTGAGGAACTGATGTAATGGAAGCTTCTGTAGAAATACCTAAGGCAAAATATTGTTCTTTTCTAATGGTAGATTTTGTTTTCATTAGATTAATATTTTAGCATCCCAATACAACTTCCTACAGGTAAGACAAAATGTAATACAGTAGATATGAGTGGTTCTCATCCGTAAATTATTTCACGCCTCCCTAATGAATTATTTATTTACAAAAGTTCTACCTTTCTGTTAGGGTTAATATCTTAAAAACTATAAAAAATAAGGTTCCTAGAAGGAAACCATACTTTAATTTCATCGACTGCAAATGTTAAATACATTTAAGCCCTTTAGACCTATCGATCGTGAAATTACCGGCGTTTCACCCCAGTGTTGCAGTGCCCACTGCTCCCTATCCCTCACGCCCCATCCCGTACACTCAGTCAGTGGGAGATTTAAAGTTATACATAAACGGAGATATACCAAAGATGAAACGAAACTTATGTGCCCACTGCTACACTAGGGCGAAACGTTGGTAATTTCACGATTGAAATGGCTTAAAGAGTTTAAATCTCAAAAATTATTTTATAATTTTCCGGCTCCATGGCTAAATGGTTAGCGTGCTGGCCTTTGGTCACAGTGTCCCGGGTTCGATTCCCGGCAGACTCATAAATTTTAGCCTTAATTGGTTAACTTCGCTGGCACGGGGGCTGGGTGTATGTGTCGTCTTCATCATCATTTAATCTTCATCACGATGCGCAGGTCGCCTACGGGAGTCAAATAAAAAGACCTGCAACTGGCGAGCCGAACTTGTCCTCGGACACTCCCGGCAATAAAAGCCATACGCCATTTCATTTTTTCATTATTATTAATTATGAGTGTTTAATATAATATTACATGTTTCAAAGTAATAATTATAATGCATTCACTTCTCAAAGAAAGTAATGAATAACACAAATAATAATAAAAGAGAATAAAACAAATTACATTGATTCTACACTTACTACAATTAACATTTCAAACTACATCATTCGATTTGATTTTGTAATAAAAGAATCAAGAATCAATGGTTAATGAAAGGGCTTGGCTTGGTATTTTTTTCTTTCACAATTTTTTTGATGTTTCATTCCAACTGTGATAGTGCACACTTCAAATCACTTTCAACACCTAGCCGTGCTCGGTAATCCAGCGTAGAAAACCCAGATTCACATAGATGTGTTGATGGAAACTACACCAACAACCTTGCAGCTTCTTTAGCAACTTGTGGGTATATCGAAAAATAGTTTTAAAAACATTCTTCAACAGTCAAATGTAGAAACACAGCTTTTGCTTCGGAATCACATTTTTGTGAAGGGAATCAGGAATCAAATCCAGTTTTTTTGAACGGATTTCGTGTCGACTGAAATTGCCAGCTATCTGAAGAAATATCTGCAAAGTAGCGTCCAACTTCGGTTTTCAAGGATGACAAATGTTCTGAAATCAAGCTCTTCAATTCACTTTTCAAATTTATGGAAGATTTTGTGTGTCATCAAGAAGCTCGCTGAGTATAATAATTTTAGTAAAAACTTTTTACTACGATTACAGTTTAGTGGTGACAAAGATGACTTTTTGTAGTAGATTCGTTACTTTGTCAAAACTTTTTACTGTTTAGCAAATTCGTGTGAGTTTTTCATTGCTCACTACGCCTCCCCTGAAATTCCCCAACGCCTCCCCAGAGAGTCGCACCCTCCAGGTTGAGAACCGTTGTTTTAAAGGATAGTAAACTATTAGATTCTAGCAGTGCCACCAAGTTACGGTATTGTGTTTAAAATTGGTCTTGTATGGCCTAGCACAGATCAACGTCACAAAACACGTCCAACTATATCAGTACTGTCTTTCAGTGCAGACTCCCAGTACTGTTTCCAAGATTTTGTATCCAGTCACATCCCTTCACTATCTCACTAACGTTGGAGACGGAGTAAAGAGGCAAAAGCAGTAAAGTCTGTCTCATTTAGAATAAGTTTAAGTAATTAACTAGACGAATCTAGTGAACAAGTAACTGAGTACCTCAGCACAAGATCAGGGACTTAAAATTACAGAAGAATAAGAGTTAATATTTGTTTTAACCCAAATGAATTAAGTATAATTCTAAAGATTTTCACTGTTAGTATATACTTCTGTCCTTAAAATATGTTTTATTAATGAAATTGCGAAATTTTGTTAATAATACATGCACACCCTAAAGAAGAAGGTTACTGAAATAGCATTGAAAAATTACAAATAAAAGTGACATTTCACTCATCTTTTTAGAATTCGTATGTTAAAATTCTCACTCACCGCATGCAGCAAACTGGCACATTGTAGGCCATCACATTTGGTTTTGTTCCGGTTCGGCGATATTAGAGGATTCGAGGCCTAGGTTTTCAAGGATGTAAGGATGCAGAGGCAGGCCCCGATTTACAAATGGGCGGACTGGGCATTTGCCCAGGGCGCCAGTTTTTGAGGGGCGGCGGCCGGCGGATCGAGTAATTATGGACTGCGTGAATTACGTCTTAAATTCATTACTGTACATTCAAATTACTTTTACATTCCACAAATTATTCCAATTATTTTCTTAGACTATATAAAACACTTTAAGGGGAGACCCTACTGAGTTTTAATTTTTCTACAATTCTTATCCGATTTTCACCAAAGTTTGGTAGTACATTGAGATACGTAAATTTAAGCTAATTATAAAATTTGAATAAATTTGAATGGGTATTTTTCAATTTATAACAATGTTTTGAAAAAAAGTACATCATTTTCAAAATGTCCCATGCACAACATTTTTTGAAATATTTTCTTGAAACTTTCTTACAATAATCACAACACATATTTTAATAATAATTGGTATTCATTCAAAAAACAATCCATTGGTTATCCAATTATTTCCACTTTTCTCGCTACACCTCATAACCATGTAAAAACTTATGAAAAGTTTGGATTTCACACCCAATATCTCCGAAAATTATTATTACATTTTAAAACGGATACTAAGTTTCATGAACCTTATAATGTAGAGTGTGTGGACAAAGTTTGAAGGTAATCGTGCAAAAACTGTTGTGCAAGGAACGTTTTAAACGTCTGAAATTGTTAGTTCTGAGAAAAAGCTAGTTTTATAAATAAACAACTGTCAAGTAATAATGCCTTCATCGGAACTTCCCAGCATCATATGTTTTTCCTTTCTTAGACCTTTTTCTCTCTTCAGCAACTGCTTTTGACAGCTTCTGCTTCTTTCTAACAGTTTTTTGTCTTCTTTACTATTCATGGCACTTTTCCGCTTCCTGTCTCTGTCATGTTCATGACCCACTTTGTAAGTGGTTTCACTCAATTGTCTGCCATCATCTGCCATTTTGACCTTTTGACATTATTTGACATTGTTCATTCCAACAGCAGGACAAAATTTATTCATAACTGCATGGCCAGCCCAAATACTGATGAAAGCATCAACCATCCTCTTTTTGATTTCAAACGAAGGCCTCTGAGATTTCTCATTAGCACGTGGACTACTGTACCCAATGGAATTGACAAAACCACAATTTTCACATTTAACCACCACCTTGCTGCTAAAACCAAATCTCTCCCTCATAAACACACACACGCACACACACACACACACACACACACACACACAAAGATTTGCTGCTACACTCATTACACTGAAGGTTGGAAATCAAGTTTAGCAATGCACCACAATGAATGATTACATTGACATCACTAACCACACTAGATCTAACACTATTTACATCATTAAACAAGTTAAGCTTTCTGACACTCGAAGAAACATGAGTTGAAGGCTCACTTTCAACCTCTAAATACGCATTGCAAGATGAAGGACCAGGATTAACCTCAGATTCACAAGAGCTTGCACCTATGGAATTAACCATACCCCGACGTTTATTTACATTGCAAACTGCACTTCTTGATTCCTTACTCTTACGAAGTTTAGGTTTAAGCGACCGACTAGGCACTGAATGCATTATAATTTAAAAAAAGAACACAAACTGATCAACTAAACAAAATATACAACAAAAACATCTCTTAGCAAAACACAACAATCTCACTTCAAAATATAAACAAACCACATGTTATCCGGTACGGAAGTAATCAAAGGAACTCCCACTTGTTACCATAGAAACACATTATTTCAAAAGTTTCTGTGTAAATTATACAAGACAATAAATATTATGTTTCTACGGTGAATAATGAATGTAAGACACTCAAAAGTAGATTTACCTGGAACTGAAATCTCAGATAAAGTACTGCTCTTGACTTTACGTGTTCCCATCTGAAGATATTTCTGAAATAAGATAACACATGGCAGCACAAGCCATTTCCAAACGTCATACTCAAGAATCAAGTTTAAACACAAAAAAATCTTTGAGCTATGCCACTTTATCTGCAGCAAAGTGGGCGTGTCCATTCAAACTGAAGTGCACGTGTCATTTTAAAGACCCCGCAGAGCATTTAAAAATGGTCGTACAAGCAAAAATATTATATCACAATGCGCGGCAAGGAATGAAATATCATCTGATGGAAAAATCTCATTTTCGGTTCCTGGACCATTTTTGACTGAAAAACTTTAAAACCTGAATTTAATCTATATATTTAAATTGTATAAAGAAAAAGTATCTTATTTCTAAAATTGTTTACTTACATACAAACTATCAGACTGAACCAACGACTTTTTAAATAAAAATAAAAACAGGCTCATTCTTATTTGGCTGTTATCTTTATTTGGTTTGATAAGTTTAATTATGAGAACTGTATTTGCATAATGTGCTGTTTTAAAACTCATAATCTTGAAAACTGTAATATTTAATTTGTAAACAATTATTTTTAGAGAAACAGGAAAACGAGCAGAGGGGCGGGTGGCTAAATATTGTTTGCCCAGGGCGCTAACTACTTGAAATCGGGGCCTGTGCAGAGGAAAGGACTGGCAAGACCCCGACTAGAGTACGGTTCCAGTGTATGGGATGGCCAGGATTACTTGATTCGAGAAATGGAAAAGATCCAAAGGACAACAACACTATTTGTCTTGGGTGATTTCCGACACACACACACACACACACACACACACACACACACACACACACACACACACACATACACACACACACAAAAGAGGAGTGTTACGGATATGTTGCAAATTTTGGGCTGGGAAGTCTTGAAAGTATGGAGAAGAACTTAACAGTAAAGATTATATTAATTATGGAGATCAAAAAGGACAAAGATAATGATGGCACATTCGGGGCAAATATTCATGCATAGGAAGAATTAGGGAATGGAATAATTTACCAATGGAAATGTTCGACAAATGCCCAACTTCTTTGAAATAACTTAAGGAAAGACAGCAGTAAATGTAGACTAATTTTTACCAAACTATACTCATTATCATCAAAGTAACTTTTTTTAACAACCCTTCCTACCTTGTTTCGTCATTCCTTGAATAATCTTTCCTTGACGTTTTTCATCTCATTTCGATGTATATCTTCATTATCATCCTGATGAATAGGACTAATGATCATGCGGTTTTCCAGTTCATGAAAACCATCACATTAACCACTGCTATCGCCAGTTGATAGACTTAGCATTAGAAATTTAAATTCGTGAATATCTCCATTGTTATAGCTCTAGATTAAACCGGGCGAGTTGGCCGTGCGGTCAGGGGCACGCGCCTATGAGCTTGCATCCGGGAGATAGTGAGTTCGAATCCCACTGTCGGCAGCCCTGAAGATGGTTTTCCGTGGTTTCCCATTTTCACACAAAGCAAATGCTGGGGCTGTACCTTAATTAAGGCCACGGCCGCTTCCTTCCGACTCCTAGGCCTTTCCTATCCCATCGTCGCCATGAGATCTATCTGTGTCGGTGCGACGTAAAGCAACTAGCAAAAAAAAATGCTCTAGATTAAAATGTGTGTGAGACAAATGATCCGCAATTACAGTTTCTACAAGTTTTTGATGTACAGTTTTTAGTTAAAAACTAATAGGCTATTTTGGAAGATATTTGGAAGTTTGAGAAAAATCACAATAATCGTGAATGTCTTTGTTGTTATTCTTCGCATGGTAAACACGTGTGAAACGTAAAAAAAAAGAAATAATAATAATAATAATCGCAAATTATATTTTACAAAACTTTTATAATGTACAACTTTTCGATACAGCTAATATTGATGATGATTCTTGTTGTTTAAGGGGCTTAACATCGAAGGTCATCGGCCCACAGCTAATATTAACGGAGAAGTTTTATGTTTCCTGTTTAGAGCTTGTTAATATTGCTACGCCAGTGTATACTAAATCAAATAGTATATAGCTTAATATATAGCTCCGACTATCCTTGAACTTAAATACTGAGTCTCAAAAAGTTCTGTTTAGCTGTTTTCACTTGATATCGTGGGAAACAAACAAGAAACTATTTTCGGCTTTTGTAAACCTAATCCGAGGTAAATACCAAGTATGAGGCCAAAATAGGAAGTGTACAGACACGATCATAATTTTACTTATGTACATGATTATTACTGTTTTAAAGCGTCAAATGTCAAGATCATCGAACCGTGATCAGCAGATTCTAAGATTGTAAACTTATGTAGCCTTCTGCTAGAACTTTTCCGTAATCAACTTGAGGCAGTCAATTATAGGGGTATTGATTTGCGTTGTATTCTGGCAACGATAAACTTATTGTACATATTAGGTTAGATTTGTACATGTGTATCATTTTTCCAAGGCATCCTCAAGCTTATTCAGATTACGGATTTAATGTACATTCAGAAAAAGAAGCAAGTTAGAGAAACTTTTATTTTGTACAGAGTAAAAAGCTTCAATAATAAACAGTTTATTTGTGTTATACAAATTTGCTTCTTTGTACACAACAGTTATGTTAAGAATTCTCTAATTTGAAGAGATAATTAGATTAAGTATATTATGCACATCTACAGTCTATCTCTGTCTCTACAATGTCATGCAGTTTCTGAAGATCATCCTTGAATGACTGCCAGTTAGCCAGCCACATAAACTTCGCGAACTTTTACAATTACATGTGACGTAACTGTATCATAATGGCACTGCCATTTATTAAACTACTGTTGTTATTGCGACTCGATTTCCAGCTAACCATATCCCATATAGATTAATATTGTACGTGGAACAATTCTGAAGCGTTGAAAGGAGTAATCGCAGCAATCCAAAACGGCAAGCGCAAGTTTTGAAAGTGATACAGATTTTGAATCACCAACACCGCCGGAAATTTCAGCAGAAGCGTTGAATTTTATTAACAATCATTCATTGCCGCAAAAAGTCAGGAAGTTCCATGAAAAACTGCATGCACAGTTCACGGACTGGAGAAAAACGAAACACATAACATACTTTTCAGAAAAGTAATTCGAATACACTCTCTTGCGGATGCAAGCTCACAGCCGCGTGCCCCTGACCACACGGCCAACTCGCCCGGTATCACCGTTTTTAGATGCATGTTTACCAACACAGACAAATTCATATGAACACTTATTTTCATATTTGGAAGAGAACAATTTTGCTGAGATCTATAATATGAAACTCTCAGTAGCATGCCATGGAAGGGATACGACATTTCGAAAGATGAAGGTATTGTCCAAAGAAAGAGAAGGGCCAGTGGAAGGGCGTGAAAATCAAAGACTCGCTAGGCCTCGAGTACTCTAATACCGTCGGGGTCGGAAAAGAATAAGAGTTGACCAAGGGAGATCGGATAGGACAGATGAAAGTGAGGAGCCTATGGCACAAGTAAGTGGAAGCAATGCCAAGACTCAACTAAGGACCCCGTGGTCGCCACCTACGCTCCCAATTCGAGAGCCCCTGAGGTCACAGACAGGGGATACCGTGGGTGTTATTATACCTCCCCCACTAACAGGGGGATGTTGTCGATGTATAGTGTGCATTTGACGGGATTTCGCCGATTTCAAAAGGTGATTAGTGTTCGTAGATTAAAATCGAGGTTGCTCGTGGCAAAAATGCCTCAGGATGTTATCGAGGATTGCGTGAAACCTGTGGCGAGAATGCATTACTGTATAGGACGGTTGGATGATGGGCCAAGGCGTTTCGTGCGGGTCGGAATGAGGCCTTGGAACACCCTCCGTACTCACCAGACATGAGTCCTAGCGACTTCAACCTATTTCCGATCTTGAAAGAACCCCTCTCAGGCCGCTGATTTCCACTCGACGTTAGCCCCTGACGGGACGTACTACGGCTCCACTCTGAAGCTTTACCGAAGTCTTACGGAGCAAGCCGAAGCTCTCCGAATGGCGTACGCCGCCATCATGAATCGAGTAGTTCAAATCACTAACTGATCTCTGAACTGAACTATTCTGAAGACCATTGCTGTATGTTTATTTTCACCTACTGCCTTTGCCTACTGCAGCTTCACATGTCAGCGCTATTTCTATTATTTTATGCTCAGAGTATTAGCATATGTGTATATAAATGTGACTCGTGTGTTGAGAATGTCTTGTGAGAAGATATTGGATAGTGCTTTCCGTCTCTGGAGCTCAATTATTTTTATTGTTTGTTGTTATATCTCCGAGTGGTACATGTGATCGACTACCCGTTTAAAGCAAGCACAGTCTTTTAAAATGTACAGGCTTTATATAAATAAATGTATTTTAAATTTTTTGTGTATTTTTTAATATTATATTTGACGTCTATATTGTATATTTCAGTTCAATATTGCATCGAGTATTATAACCTCAAATTATATATTGGAATGAATGCCCTATTTTACCTTAGATACCGATATACAGTTTCATTAATCAATAAGAATTGCACTAATAATCAGTGATCTGCATTAGGTGCTGTTGCCCAGGTGGCAGATAATACTTTCACTTTTAAGTCTCAACTAATAGAGTATAGACCTACGGGATTGATAAAATTAGCCAAAAGATAATTAATTATAGTACAAGGTAGTGAAACTAAGGCTGTACTTTTATTCCAGTATTGCTGATCTTGATGGGTATATCCATTAGTGGTTGGTGAATTTGCTTGAATCTATATCAGAAAGTCAGAAGAAAGTGACAATGAGAAGGTTGAATATAATCCCATCAAACTCAATACCTCTAGGTTATAGAAGAGGTTATGTAATTCCATAGGCAGAACTGACAGTGAGCTGATATTGAAGGGTATTCTTCTTTTTCTTTTCTGCCATAACAACATTCAAGCAAATTCGCTAACCACTACCATAATGGATATAGGCTATCCTTCAAGATCAGCAATACCGAAATACAAGTACAGCCTCAGTTCCACTACCTTGTATTATAATTAATCTCTTGGCTACTGTTATCAATACCATATACTGTATTAATTGAGACTTATAACATTATTTCTAGTGAAAGTATAATCTGCCACCTGGGCGACAGCACTAAAGATAATCTCTCATCCTAAAGGGTCAGTGGTACACTCCTGTTTCTATTGTAAAAAAGGGTCAAATCACATGAAAGTTTCGAGCATGATGTACTATGGTATGATATTTTTTTATCACACTCCATGAACTGTGTGACTGATATATGATAATTACCTTCCTGAAAGCTGCAGGTAACAGCTAAATCTGTTCTCAAGATTGTTGGTTTGTAGCTTCCCTGCTGGTACATGGTAGTACTGCTGAAAGTGTCAGTCATTAGTGTGCCAGGGCTCAACTTAAGAGTTCTGCAACTGTTAAGCCATGATCAGAAATTGAAAGAAAAGTGAGGTGTCATTTGCATAACTGAAATTTACTTCCAGAGGATTCCTGTGCAAAGTAAATTTTATAAATGTCTTACATCCATACATCATCATCTTCAAGCTCCAGTTTCCCAGGTGTGGAGTACAAGCGCTTGCTACTTCATCCTGTTAAAGTTTAGTTTCTGTTCCTCTATATCTTCCCACTTGGCATTCCTCTTGCTGACCTCAGATTTCACTGTCTCTATCCATCAATTCCTTGGCCTCCCCCTTTCACTTCTCTGTCAAAATAATTCCTTGCTGTTCTCATTCTGTCCATCGTCATAACATGTCCAAACCATTGTAGCCTGCCTCTTCCTAAAAGCTTGGTAACAAGCATTTTGATGCCAGCCTCCTTTCTATTTGCTTCATTTCTAATCTTGTCCTTCCTGGTCTTTTGGTTCATTGTTCTGGTGAATTTCATTTCTGTTGACTGGATTTTATTATTTGCCTTGTTATGCAGGGTACATGTTTCAAGTCCATATGTGAAAAATGGAATGAAGTAGGTATGAAACATGGTCAGTTTTGCTTTCTGGGGTATTTTATCATCCCAGAGTAGGTTTCTCACTTGAAAATGAAATTGAGAAGATTTCTGAGTCCTGTTAAGTATTTCTTAATTTAATGGGTTATCTTTTGAAGTGATTCTTCCAAGGTAGCCTATTTGAAGTTAGAACCAGACTGCAATAGACTTCCCTCCAGGAAATTGTTTGAATCTGTGCCTTTACTGTTGATAGTCATTTAAAGAGCTTTTGTTTTATTGATTTTTAGTCCATATTCTTTAAATTGCTATTCCAGGGATTTAGGTTCTCCTGTACGTCTGCTTCATTTTCTCCCCAGATCAAAACATCATCTGCAAATATTAGAGTGTTAGGCTCTTTGCAATGTTCTTTGTTGGATTTTATGATCCAATCCATGTCAATGATGAACAGGAGTGGTGACAAGGCACTTCCCTGCTGGACTTCTCCTTTGGTTTCAAACCAATTTGTTCTTCCATCCAATATTTGGACACAGGTTAAGCACTTTTGATAGAGCATCTTTACTTTATCAGTCAGGATGTCTGGCAGACCTATACCTTCTAGGTATTCCCAGATTATCTCTCTAGGAACACTGTCGTAGGCCTTCTCGATGTCCATAAAAACTATCACTAAGTTCTTAACATAGCCTATTCCCAGTGCTTCTCTGTTATCATTCTGATGGCAAATATCAGGTTTGTAGTGCTTCAGTTGTTCCTGAACCTGCGTTGCTCCTCCTCCAATAACGGTTCAACTATATTCCTAATTCATTTTCAAATAATCTCCAAAAGTTTGATTTAGAAAGTTGAGTGATGCCCCTATAATTTCTGCATTTCTTCCCGTCTTCCTTTTTATACAGGGCAGTAGCGGCGATTGTGGGGGAAGGGGGTAGTTGCCCCCTCACTTTGTGGATAAAAGATTACATTTTTATTCCATTTTAGCCAGCTGAAATTAGGAATTATAGAAATTATTTTTAAACAAAGCAATTTGTACAAGCCCTGTTGTCTTATCGGCTAATTTTTCCCTCATCTTATTTAATTATTAACAAAATGTTTAGAGGAAATACGCACAGAATGTCGTTCGTCCCGGATAACCGATTTGTATACCGCCACAGCAAGTAGTGGACTCTGCATGTGCTATGAGGAAGGGTATATTTTTTGCCAAGGTCATGGGCACTGAGGTATGGTTCACCCGCTTACCGCGTGCATTCTTCAGTCTGGCAGTCTCTTTAGTATCTGTTAGTTTCTTAGTGTGTAGTCAAATATTCGACCACCTCTGTGGTGTAGTGGTTAGTGTGATTAGCTGCCACGGTTCACGCAGACAGTTCTCATCCTAATTCCTCCAATGGCTAAATCTACCCAAGTCATCTCCTCATTTACGAGCCTAACCAAAATTATGTTGTGTGCAATAGAACTCCTGATTAACAGTCCTTCCCATTTTAACACCTGTTAAGAACATTTTCTAATCTATCTCTTCCTCATTATCTCCACTTACCTCTGCCAGTTCTACTTTCTTTCTTGCATAAGCCTCATTGATATTGATGGATCCGCATTGAATTCCATTTTATTTGCCAAGTAGTTTCCAAGGTAAATACCCAGAAAACAAAAGCAATGAATATCAACGTGAAGAGTTTACATATCTTGGCAGTATGGTTACTCAGGATGGAGGAGCAGCTGCTGATGTCAAAACGAGAATCCACAAAGCAAATGTGGCATTCATACAACTCTATCCAATATGGAGGGCCAGAGAAATCTCAATGAAAACCAAACTTCACATTTTTCGAACAAATGTAAAAACAGTACTGTTACATGGTTGTGAAACCGGTTAAGTTACCTCAGAGATCACTCATTAACTACATGCATTTATAAATAGATGCTAAGGGAGAATTAAGGCATTTTTGGCCAAAAGTATTTTCAAAGGAAGATCTCTGGAAACAAACAGAAGAGCCCATTGGCATACAAATAAAGCGGAGGAAATTGAAATGGATCGGTCACACACTGCAGAAGCAGCAGGATGCAGTGGAGAGAAAGGCTCTGTTTTGGAACCCCAAGGATAATGGAAGAGAGGTAGACCCAGAAAGTCATGGAGACACAGTGTGATGGAGGAGGCAAAACAAGAAGGGAAGACCTTTGGAGAACTGAAAACCCTAGCTCAAAATAGGATACTTTGGCGCTTCATTGTCAAAGCCCTATGCTCTCCAAAAGAGTAAAAGGATATAACTAAGTACGTAAGTTTAAAAGGAGTCCCTCCCCTGTCAAATAGAAGTGGGACTGAGTTACTCCCATAGGTTCAAGGCTTGTTTAAAATATTCTGAGCTTGGTACATTCTGTGAAGCAGGATGCTGCCTTACTTACACATAATCACAGTGAGAATCTCTCCTATAGGGTAGAGACCACCGGTTGATTGTATAGTTCTAGCTGCCAGAACAACAGGAGGGTCCTGGCTTGGAACATGTCAAAAATGTCCACCCCAATTCCATAGCAATGAGTATCCCAACTCTGAAGATGATTAACTTTGCCACCCAGCCGTTGCCCATGGTTCACACACTAGGATATGTCTACAGTAACTCTCACCATAAACCACACATTTGGACTTAACAGTTGAGGGTTATTCAAACATTTGTGTAATGTAATACTGTTATGTAACAAAATGTGTGACATTATGTTAGCTGGCGACATTACCTTGAGAGCTGCACAAACCATGGATCTTAATGTCATGGTCCATTCTCCATCAATACTTCAGATCACAGTCTGCATGGTTGCTAGGCAACATAGCATCACACATTTTATTGAAAAGTATTTATGCCCATTTGATTTTTCCCAGAGGGAAATGCAATAACTTTTTTAAATATTCATTATTTTCCATTACCGAGAAATAGTTTGCAGAAAATGTGCAATTCTTTACTCCTTTCTACACCCTTGTTTGATCACAGGATATGTAGTTTCATAGAAGTTATTAACTGCACAAGAGTTGTTGTTCAAGAGTACCTATGGGGAAAAACTATTCTGAAGTTTAGTTTGGGAGCCATTCTCAGCAAACAACCACTTTCTTTGGGTACACGCTTCTGATATCTGAGAACTTGGCAGCTGTTAATTTGTCATGGTAATAAAATGATGGAAACATTAAAGCTTTTTGCAGAGTCTGTTTGATTAAGCTCAGCTGATTATGATAATTTTTAAAATATACACACTGTCAAAAATGAAAGTTTTGAATTTGTTTGAGAGATGACACTCATAACTTGCAGATATTGACAAGTCCTTAAACATTACATGGTTCACTCTGTTATTGTCTGCTATTATCACACAAAATTTTAAGCCCTCATGTTACAACAGGCTTCACTTGCGTAGGATGTTAGGTCCTTACCTGTGATATTTACAGGAGTGAGGGATAAAGTTTGCTTCTGTCTGTTAGGTCATCAGCCCAGAGGCTGGTTGGATCCTCAATTAGGACCACCAAAGGCTATGCAGTTATATGGAAATTGCAAAAAATAATGGCAGAGTCCAAATGAGGCATACTAGGCAAGATGAGGAGTGAGATAGTTTGCCATTGCTTTCCTCACTGGACCAGAAGGTGCTACTGTAGCACGACTGATCCTATGAGCAACACCTTTCATAATACTCAAACACTAGTTGTGCTCCAAATGTCATTACTCAGCACAACCCATACCCCAGCAGCTTCCATATTGTCACAGCCATGGATGAGATTGGGACTTCAGTAGAAGCTACACTTTGCTCTGGCCTGTGCCAAGAGACAGATACAAAAAAAAAGTGAAATAAATAAAGAGGCACTAAAGATGCCACAACAGTTTTTGCTGCTGCTGATAATTTAAGCAAACCCATTGAGCACACCTCCAGTGTAGACTGTACTCTCCTGTAGATACACAAACTTCCCATTAATTAAGCCACATATTTTTCATTGAATGTGGTACCATTAATGGTGGACTTTAAATAAGGTAAGTTTTCGCTGGGATTGCCAACAGCCATATTCAGTGGGAAGTATAAGTGCTGAAATTTTCTGAAAATTATTTTGCTTTTGAACTTTGATAACTACTGACTCAAAAATTATAAAAAATGCATACAGCATCATGAGAACTGAATAATTTCTACCATGTTCTAACAGACAGAACTAAGTCTCGCTCTTCAAAAATATTTTGTGTTACCACAAACATACCAGTACAGTTTGTAGATCCGTAACATCAACTGGAAAACTACAAATTAATCGATACTTTCCTTTTTAAAAATATAACTACAAGGGTGAATTGAGTTTTATGCCTAGTGCAGCTTTGTTTTTTGTTTTTTTTACAAGTTGCTTTTCACTGCACCGACATAGATAGGTCCTACAGCGATGATGGGACAGGAGAGGATTAGGAATGGGAAGGAAGCGGCTGTGGCCTTAATTAAGATACAGCCCCAGTGTTTGCCTGGTATGAAAATGGGAAACCACGGAAAACCATCTTCAGGGCTGCCGACAGTGGGGTTCGAACCCAATATCTCCTGAATACCGGCCGCACTTAAGCGACTGCAAGTATCAAGCTTGGTGTTTAGATTACTCTCTGAGACTTTCCAAAAAAGAGAGAATGTTTATTCAAGTTTCTGTATGATGAGCTGAAGAATCTTGGCTACTATATCATTTGTAGGTTTGCAAGACTGATGTATTATGAAGGCTGAAAACAGCATGGATTAAGGAGGAGATATTTCAGTTATGCAATTTGTGAAAGACTTGCCAGAAAAAGAAGCCCTTTTTTCTTCTGAAAAGTGTACAGGAACACTATATCACCCGTTGCAAACATCTTGTGGGGGAGGGGGGAGGAATCTACTTCTGCATATTTTCTAATACATACCTGTTTTTACAACCTAAGGAGAAAAATTCACATCACTGCTGTGTAGATATGGTGAAGGTTGCTAAGGTTCTTCCCATTGATATATCGACTTATATTCTTCACAATAATAATATTTCCATTTCCATTTATTTAGGAACAACGTCCTGTATTTACAGGCTGCCACTATGGACAAGGTAAAACATATCAAATTTCTGTACAGAACTATTAATTGAAGAAAACTCTAAATTATAAAGGTACAGCATAATTAGTGTGGCATTCCAGAGCTGTAGCTGTAGAGGTGGTGTCTCAGGATTTTGATGGAGCCTCTGAGGACGAGGGTCACAATTTCAGGGATGAGCTTCATTGGAAGTTCGAAGCGCTTCCATGTGGCGACGAAATGACGAGGTACGGTACCGCGAACGCGACCATTACTGTATTTCTATTTCCTGAAGGTGGTATTTAGATTTGTAGTAAGGGATAGTGGATTTGTATTTGTTAATCTTTTCAAGATTAACCTCCTCTGGCTGATCGCTATGATGCTCGAATCTGACAGTTGGATCTAATATGAATCCTTGAGAGCTGCTGTCATTAAAGGCTATGATGTCAATTCTCCGCGAACTACTGTTTATGGCCAGTCCGTGTATCTCCTCATGTACATTGAATCCCTTCTTTCTTAGTTCTTCGGCAATGAGGGATCTGATCTGGTGGTGCCGCATGTTTATTAGGAGCTCCCTGCGTGTGCAGAATCCCAGGACATAACCAAGAGTTTCTTTCTCTCTGTGGCAATGCCAACAGAGGTTGTTGTCCAGGGATCTGCCTGGCACCGAACGCACCGCACAAACATTAGCAGTCATCTTTATAGCCTCTCTCCACTCGTTACAATACAGTCCGGTATGATCTCGCACCCAAGAGTTTGCTGGTGTGCACTCTTTGTACAGTTGTACTCAGAGTCTTTTTTGCAGCAGTGAACACCAGGAGGTGAATTCATGTTCTCGTAGCTCTTGCCGGATCTTCTAAGTATCGTACAAGCCGTTCTTGGCGCTTATTTTCTGGATATCAGCGTTTGTTAGTTTTAGGCGTTCTACGCATTCCTGACTCTCCGCATGAGAATCCCTTGAAGCGACGTGGAGTGGGTGTTTAGTCTTAAGCAAGATGTTACAGGCATTAATACATTAAAGGTAAACTTCCCACGAGGTTTTAAAAAGAGCGAGTCCTTTGTATTTCTTTTCGGTGTACAGCATGCCATCTGGAGTATCCGTCGGTAACTGCAATATCTCCTTTGTTGCACTTTTAATCATTTTATTGCTATCGGATAAGAATTTCTGTGCGATTTTCTTGAAACCGCATGTCAGGAAAGGGTACATCAGGGTGGGACAGATTGAGGAATTCAGTACTATGAGTTTTTGGTCTTCCTTAATCAGTGGCGACGATGTTAGAATTTGGAGCTTATTGTGAAGGTTTTTCATTACAGCAGTCTCGTCGAACACTGGAGTATCCCTGAAGGTAATTCCAAGATAACGAATTTGTTCGCCGTCTCCAATTAAGTCAATCTTACAGTCTTCCTCCATGGATAGTATTATCCTTCAAGATGAATGGAAGATATTTAAGTTTGAGAAAGTTAAGGCAAATTAAAAATCTGTAAGTTAAAAGAACCAGAAACCTCATATCAATCTAAAACTTCCATGTGGGAAAAGGAAATATCCTGAAGTAAGAAATACAATTAAGATATGTTTCACTCTATCCTGTAGGAGTGCAGATGTAGAGAGCTTTCTCTCAGAAGAGCCAAGATTTGATCAATGACAAAGCATCGCCCATGTCACCAGGAATATTAAATACAAGAACAAATATTCAGGATGCTTTTAAAAATTACTGCAGTAAAACAAACCACAATTGATCTGGTCACAACGAAGCAACTGACAGTGACAAGATCTGCTCACTCTTGCTACACTGCTCATCCAAAAAGTAAAGAATGAGCACCAAATGAACTTGATGGAGAGGAAGAAAAGTGCATCAAAATTGGAAAAGTAAATAAGAAATGCAACTTAAATATTGAAGAATTTGAAGATTTCAAGAAACTTAAGAAATAAAAGTGAAGAAATGGCAACTAGTGACAAGCTTTTTGAAGAAGTAAAATTGAAGTTAAAGAAAGCTGTGTAATAAATGGTCTTGGCAATATAAAGGTTGCTCAGGGAATGAATTTCATGGAATGATAACTTTAAAACAAGAGAAAGCTTGTATATAAAGAAGTAGAATGCATGCAGAAGAACTTAGATGGATGTCTTATCTTATAAGAAACATTTTCCAGAAAAAAATTAGCAATTTAATGGTTCATAGTAAACCTTTTTAGTTATTGATCTAATATTCATATTATAGTACTTTTTTATTGTATTATGGTAGTATTCTGATAAAAATTAGAAATTGAGGGCAAATGACAGACTGCTGTAAGAGGTGATGTAAAGATTGTTTTGTGAAGAAGATATGCAATGTGTTTCTTTTTGTTTTATTTTAGAAAAAATAGTATATCAATACTGAGGGGCAGCCTTGAGTTTTGTACAGATTATTCACTCACTTCCAGACACAGGTCCGACAGTGAGCTGCTGATAAGTTTTTCCTTCCTCTGCCAAGTATGACTGCTGTTGTTTATTAAGTGACTTAAAGTGTTCTGTCCCCTGAATTTCCTCCATCATGACTTTGATACTGTTCCTTGTATGATTCTTTCAACAAATGTAAACATCACTTATATTTTTCTTAACTAGAATACCTATTCTAAAATACTTAGGTATTCATAATAGGATATATTGCAGTTGATTTCGATGAGAAAGACTTTGGTAGGGGAAGGTGGTACAGTACTGTACTCCTGCACCCTGAAGATAATCTCTTGCTCTAAACAGACAGTGGTACAGCCCACGAGTCTATTGTAAAAGGTCCAATCACATTAAATTTTCAAATGTAATATTAAGTAGATCTCACAAAAAAGCTGTACCTCTTTTCCAACTTGCAATCTTCTGCCCTATGAAAGGTCAACTATAAAGCAAGTAAATTAAAAATAATTATACCCACCAAGTTATGCACCACCTCCATCATAACGTCTAGTGATCCTTCAGAACAATACTTCTGAGGATTTCAATTCAGGAAGAAATAAATAGTAGTTTGTATATGCCTAAATGCGTTTATTCATGATTAAATAAAGGACCTCAAATCTGTATCACATGTTCCTTTTTTTCTTTCTTTTCTTTTTGTGTGTGTGTAGTCCATATAGGATTAATGATCAATGTTACAAACAAGAATTTTACAGTGATGCTCATAACTTCCTACATTTTGCATTAAAATCCTGAAAACAGTGATTGCTTAATTCTGTGTATTATTTACCTACATACTGACTATATATTTCAAAACATTCTAAACCCTTTTCTTTACAACAGGCCACAAACACATATCTCATCTAACACTGATATCACAACATTTGGGGCTGATGACCTAGATGTTAGAGCCCTTTAAACAAGCATCATCATCATATCACAACAATCCAAACTACTCATTCCTAACTGAAATAACAACTGATTTTGATCTGAAACACTCAAAGCACAATGTTCATAGCCACTTTAAATCAAATGTTGCATGATACTATACACTCACTGACATAGCTACTAGGTGTGCAAGACCACCCCTATTTAATTCACAAAAATCTAAATATCGTTGCATTATTGTTTACAGAATTTTATAAACATTTCCTTGTTTTTCCTTCCTATTTACTTTGGTCTGAATATTCTTTCTCCATGCTCTGTCAACATGCCATGAGCAAAATAATCTCATGGTTGCAGGTCCCATGACTGCATTCCAAGCATTGTAGAAGGCTTCTGCCAAATCGGACATGAAGACCTTTGGGGATACACAACCAACCTCATTCTTAATGTAGGTGAAAAATAGAGACAATATTTTCTGGTCACTTCTATTGGAAATCAAAAATGCACAAGGAAAGTCTGTCTCAAGTCATCCAGAACTAAAAGCGTTATTAACTCAAACCCGTAGCTATTAAGCCCATGTGTTCCATCAGTGCATATACAGTCACTACCATATTTATTTAATATTTCACTCTGAGCACAGTTCATAATAATTAAAATAAAGTCATCACTTCTGAGGTTTGGATGCTTTTCACTGGTGGTCCCCTGATGTTTATAGAATAATACACAAGGGCCTGTCACCTGAATTAACTTCATTGACCCAGGCCTCAACACTTGTACCATCCTCCTGATGTCTGACAGATTTAGAGCTCAAGTTAAAACTACCCTCAATATTATACAAATCCTGTTTTGTGATTAAATGAATTCTTTCAAGCTTTGAGTCTGTCACAGATTCGCGAATTTTGTCCAGAATAGCTTGAAAGGGAATCTGGTTGGCAATATCTGTTGCTAATGTTTTCTTCTCTACATCTGTGAGGGCAAGATGGCTTAGATCATTTTGATGACCTCTGTGAGTGGGAACATATTTTACTTCACCCATTCCATTTTCGTGTTCAATTAGTCGAATACTTGCTGGACAGATCTCATCAACTTTGTTGCTTCCCTGAAGCTTCAAGTGCCTGATGCCTTTACTTTCAGACACAAAAAAGCCTGATCGATGACACACATAGTACTATCTCTTCGTGTTATCTGTTGCAGTGTAAGAACCCCTTTTCTTTACATACTGTGAATATGTTTTGCTTTCAATGTGCTGTTTCCACTCTAGGAAGCTTGAGAAAGAAGGACATTTTTTATCCTCTATCTCAGGTCCTCCAATTAAGTTTGTGTGGCACTGACGCTCGTGCCGTTTTAAATTATAACTGTGCGTGAACTGTTTATCACAAAATTTACAGTGGTGCGGAAGAGATGTCTCACCCTTTAAACAAGGCGCAATTTCATCTAGTTTCTCTGGATGGGCCTTAGAAACATGTTTCCAATTTTTTTTATTATACTCATAGCTTTTACCACATTCAGAACACGAGTATTTCTTAACGTTGCTCATTATAACGCTATGTAAGTAGGCCTACCTAAACTGAAGAAAAACTAAATAAACACGCGGCACGTAACTAAATACACACTATAGCTGGGCATACCAAACGAAATACACTAATCCCACAGGTACAGTAACGAACACTATGCACAAGTAGATCTTCGAAAATATACGCACGTAATTTTCTTCTCAAACCACTCGTACAATAAATACACTTTCCTGCTGTCAACACGAAATCGTCACTGCCCGGTTCTCTTCGTATGTATTCGTAGTGTACCTCATAAACATTACTATAGTTCGTTCGTTCGTTCGTTCGTTCAGCAGATCTCCTAAAGTTCGTTCTTTTGCATTGTCAACTCAAAGCTAGTGCGCCGTTCGGAAATCTTCGGCGTGTTCCGTAAGGGTTCGGCCGTGGTATCCAGGTGGAGCCCGAGTACGTCCCGTCAGGGGCTAACGTCGAGTCTGATTTCCTGACGTGGCATCTGTACTCCGCGCAGCAGCGCGCTCCGTCCCTGTCATCAACAGAGAACGCCTTGACAACGGTCCACAACGACTTCCCGACGTTTGGCAAAAGGTAATAGACTTTGCGGGTGACTACATTGAAGGAATGTAATGCAATCGTACTGTTAGGTCATTAAATATTGCGTTTTATCAATATTGCCACCAGTTTATTTACAGCCGCCGTATTCATCCTCTTGAGTTCTGCTTCTCCTTTACGGTGTACTGTTTCTATTGGCAAAGATATTGTAAAAACCTCTTCTGAGAACGTCTCATTTTCTCTTCTTATTGAAGGATGAGAAAACGCTAGTAATGAGTGTTAAGTCAGTAATAATCTACTGTATCGTACATCCATGTCAGAGGATGCTCGGGAGAACTTTCTCGAGAAACCTATTTTATACTGACGGAAGTGTTGGTTTTTGGCTTCTTCAGAATGCTGAACAATTAGCAAAATTAAATGCTCTATGATTGTTGGCACATAAACCAATATTTTATGAACAGAGGGTGACATTAGATGCCACCCACAAAGTTTCACGTACAGTTCTGCAGTTTACCAACAGAACTCGCAAAAATTTTAGCCAATTTAAATTCCTTCCTAAATGGTAAGACACCTACATGTGAGGTCTAAGTCGACTCCAATTATTTTTGAAAGATGTTTCTAGATCGAAGAAAATCTGCCAAAAGTGTTGCCATCATTCGAGTTACTGTTTGGTATGTTAACTAATAGCGACATCCATTTCCTGAATGTTTGTTCTAAGCGCCCTTTTGTTTCTGTTACTGACTGTTTCTCAGCATTGGGACTTGTTTGCCACTTTTTGATAATATGCGTTTTTAACAAATTTTCCTCCACATATTTTATCTTGTCTTCAATAAAATCTCTTGTACACTGCTTGATTAACCTGAACGGTTCCCTTCTTGTCATCTCCTTAACATTTGCTTCGGTATCTGTAAAGGAAATAGGTCACATATTGACATTCCTTCATTTAGGTCATTACATCACTTATCTTCTCCCTTAACAAAAAGAGTAACAAGAAACAGGTAACAAAAGAGCCTGAATATGCGAGAGTATTTCTTCTCAAAGAGATTGTTTAAGAAATTAATTGCAACTTTCATTAATAAGTTTTGCTTGACACGCCCTGGCAAAGTAACTTTAACACTAATGTCTCACAAGAAAACACCTGCCATTATTATTGCCTAACATACGTAGGTCAGGTACTAATTCTTCTACTGATTTCCCCACAGCATGGTAAAGGTCGCTGGTACGAACTGTGTCGCACATGTGGACTTGACCCTACTTTTCGACCGCCCTTGCTGACGCCGGAAGGATGTCTTAGCTATCGTGTGTTTTCTGCCGTAGTTCGAAGTGTAATATGTTGTGAGTGTGCCTCGACGCTGGCCATTCAGCTAAGAAATCTTAAAGATTTAAATTTGCATTTAAACTGTAGTATATACCTGGATCTTCTACATTCAATTCAAGTTATTGTTCTTCACAACACATAACACGCTCGCACAGCAAACAAAGTAGATCCTTTCCAGGTAAACGTCGAGAAGAGATGATGATGATGATGCTTGTTGTTTAAAGGGGCCTCTTATCTAGGTCATCGGCCCATCGAGAAGAGAGAAGTACAATGTGTTCAATAGCGGACTTCCGACTGGCGCTCCAGATAACATAACAATCGGAGGCAAAGCTATAAGACGTGTGTGTTCGGTTTGTTATCAGTTATCATTTTTATTTCGACTCTTGGCCGGCGTAGAGAGAAAAAATCCACTAAGGATTGCTGCCTTAATACTAAATAAACCACAACGGTTCAGGCTTCTGATTATAAAGACAATAGATATTAAAGTATATTTAATTAATTTTCATTGCAATTTAAAGAATGTTGTAATATTCATTATTTTACGTCAGCTACCCTCTGATGGATTCTATTTATTCAAATGACTTCAATCATTCATTCACTACTGATCTTTATTTAGGGCGATCACCCAGGTGGCAGATTCCATGCCTGTTGTTTTCCTAGCTTTTTCTTGAATGATTTCAAAGAAATTGGAAATTTATTGAACATCTTCCTTGGTAAGTAATTCCAATCCTTTGAAGTTTCTTAGCTGTTTTTTGTCAATTTGGAGAGAATCTTTCAAAATCGCAGTTGTCATATCTTGCAGAACATAAGTAGGGAAAATATTTTGGAAATATTGGAAATATTCACAAAGGAATACCAGTGACTCCCCAGTTAGGAATTTCATACTTGAGGAGAGTAACTTCAAAAGGTGCTATTTCCACTTCAAATTAAAAAGTATTTCTTCCACATACATTGCAGTTGTTGAATACTATCGAATGTCATGAGCTCATGAACAATCCAGACCAGATAAAGATGTAATCCCTCACAATGTGTACCATACACGATCCATGTGCCTTTTACTATGTTTCTTGTATTTTCCCCAACGTGGAAATAGCGCCTTTTTAACAGACGCTTCTCACTTGTCTCCCAAGTCACGAAAGCAAAGTCTCTTACGTTTTGTATCAACCTTTATGGATTCTCGCTCATCTCGTTCAAATCTGACTGTTCGATCGATTATGATGACGTCTTTGTTGGATTTCCTATCGATGCCTACAATGTCCGCTCGTTTAATTGAACCTTCAGTTGACGTACAGGTTACTTCTTCGTTTACTTCGAACTGGTGTGTATTTTTGAAGTAAACAGCTATCCTTCTGAGCCTATGGTGCTTGTTGTTGCAGACACCAAGAACCCGAGGAAGAGTTTCGATCTCATTGCACTTATAGCAACGGTTATGTAGGGAACTCTACGAACTGCCGCAGTATTGCAGTTCATTTTTATGGCGTTCGCCCATTGAAATGTCGTATGGCTTTTAGTGCCGGGAGATCCCAGGACGGGTTCGGCTCGCCAGGTGCAGGTCTTTCTATTTGACTCCCGTGGGGGGCCTGGGCGTCTTGATGAGGATGAAATGATGATGAAGACAACACATACACCCAGCCCCCGTGCCATAGGAATTAACGAATTAAGGCTAAAATCCCCGACCCAGCCGGGAATCGAACCCGGGACCCTCTGAACCGAAGGCCAGTACGCTGACCGTTCAGCCAACGAGTCGGACGTTCGCCCATTGAGAAGAACATAGTTCATTCTTTGTTGATATCCAACTATTAGATTCATTTTATTCCAAGAAAAGAGATACACTCTGCCACAATGGGGTAAGCTTTCCCACGTTCCAAATTCCTGATCGCGCGGTGTCTTTCTAAGTTTGAGCTCGTCATCAATTTCTAGGTATTCTCTGAAATGTCTAGAAAGTTGTGAAAATATATTTGGACTGCACTTGAGATGGTTGAATATATTAATGTGTGAAGAAGTGCTTTCTCTGAAGTCGTCGTAACAGCCAAACTACGGACCGTTCTAGATGAATGCAACACAGAATCTGGACTGTCACTTGGTATTCCAATTATTTCTTTCACAGCACTTTGGACTAACTTATCAACGTCTTCCAGAAAGCCACGTCGGGTGTTTCTTAAGGGATCGCACTGTACGGGATACATAACTTCAGTTAGCCATCAAGTTCTCGTGATGAATCGTGTCCTTATTTTATTATTCTTGAAACTTTATCCATCTACCGGCATTTGTTCAAATAATTTCCATTTTTTAGACCACATTATGGCTAACCCTGCCCTCAAGATTGCTTTTAAGAGACTAATTCCCATTTATATAACAGCTTTCCTTGAAGCATCAAGAAGACGGAACAATAACAACTTGTGCCTGTTATGTTTGATTATTCTCAGGATGAAAGAAATGCCTGCTCGTTACACTTTCAGTAAGGAAGCTCTGGGAGCTGAACGCTGTATGCGCACACCTGTTGTCGAACACTAACCAATTCTATATATTAGCGAAGTGCACTTCTGCGGACGGATTTTATTACATGTAGACAACTTTTAGAATGATGAAGCACATCGATGCTATCTACACTTTTTAAGAACCATTGCATACGCTGTAATAAAAGATCACGTTAATGGAATTCAGTATGCCTCATAAAGTATATTGAAAGGAAAGTGCATAAGACTTGTTCGCAAGGTCAATCAACATTTTCATCTTTGTAGTCACTGTCTCGGACTTGTCCTTGTAAAATTCAAGGTCATTGTCCATTGTGAAAATTATAGTATGCCTTGACATCTTCGTACAATTACGTCCAGACGAGACCGACTGCAGTCTCTCAGACAGTAAGATTGTGGAATTCATGGCCGAGCAGCTGCCCAAGGAATACCTACGTGAGACTGCGGACAATTTTAGGTTAGGACATACCGAGCTCGATAGCTGCAGTCGCTTAAGTGCGGCCAGTGTCCAGTATTCGGAAGATAGTGGGTTTGAACCCCACTGTCGGCAGTCCTGAAGATGGTTTTCCGTGGCTTCCCATTTTCACACCAGACAAATGCTGGGACTGTACTTCAAGGCCACGGCCGCTTCCCTCCCCCCTATCCCTTTCCTATCACATCGTCACCATAAGACCTATCTGTGTTGGTGCGACGTAAAGCCAATTGTTAAAAAAATGTTAGGACATAAAAAGAATAATTTCATTTTGAAGAGAAACTTTCGCAGATTAGTTCATATTCCGCCAGAAAATCCAAACATAAAGTTAAAAAGATAAAAAGTAGACACTTCGCAGAAAACTGAAAAGATATGTCAATTTTCACATTATACGTCAGTTTTTTTTGTTAGTTGTTTTACGTCGCGCCGACACAGATAGGTCTTATGGCGACGATGGGACAGGGAAGGGCTAGGAGTGGGAAGGAAGCGGCCGTAGCCTTAATTAAGGTACAGCCCCAGCATTTGCCTGGTGTGAAAATGGGAAACTACGGAAAACCATTTTCAGGGCTGCCGACAGTGGGGTTCGAACCTACTATCTCCCGAATACTTATACGTCAGTTAGCTTAATTCAATAATCTTACTTCGTTTAAAATATGAACAGCCCAACACTGACGAAATGAAACATGTAAATACTGTACATACCATATGGAATGAAATGGCGTACCGGTATGGCTTTTAGTGCCGGGAGTGTCCGAGGACATGTTCGACTCGCCAGGTGCAGGTCTTTTGATTTGACACCCGTAGGTGACCTGCGCGTCGTGATGAGGATGAAATGATGATGAAGACGACACATACAACCAGCCCCCATGTCAGTTAAATTAGCCAATTAACTTATGGTTAAAATTCCCGACCCTGCCTGGAATCAAACCCGGGACTCCTGTGATCTAAGGCCAGCACGCTAACCATTTAGCCACGGAGGCAGACACCATATGAAATACATAATTCTTACAAAATAAACAACTTTCCCTAAGTATTCCGTTATTAGGACCGAGTTGGTTCAGATTAATTAATGTGAACAGCATTTGACCTGGTAAGTCTACTTGCTGTTGAGCTTAAGATCCTTGCGATTCTTTTCCCTGCACTCCTAAGTACTCGGTATCGCACATGTTCACCAGTTGACTGTGCAGCATTTTAGTATTCTTTGAGACATTTTTGTCGTGTAGAACTTGATTGTAGTTATTGACAAAAATGTTGGCCATGACTTTCATACATTTGTTTAATGGCACACTACACTTGCATACCGTCGTTGCCGGGACAAAACCTCCTATGTAATAATATTTTGGGGGATATACTGACCCGCAGCACATACATTATGAAGAGCGAGAATGCCTTGACAATATTCACACAATATTGCACCTTAGATGACAGAACCTTACCGGCCAAAGTTCTAAGCTAAAATATTTCACATAGGAGGTTTTGTCCCGGCAGCGACGATACATATTCTTTATTAGTTATGGTTATGGTGTTTTCATCCATTTGGAGACCTAGTCTGCAGCATCCCTCTGATAGACTAAATTTAAAGAAACGTGGTTCATATGTGGCACTGATGAGACTTTGGAAAAGACAATATACATCAAAACTAAGAGATAACGGTAAAGACGAAGGGCACTTTAATCCACATCTGTTTAGCTGCGTAAAGTAAGTATAAAGTTCCAGGTTATCACAATCAAGAACTAGTTCATCAGACTGTAACATAATTTGACATGCAAAACACTTTTCTCCCTTCCTTAGATTTCGTATAGATGCTCGTATAACTAGCAATAAACAGCAAGATTCTTGAGTTTCTCCAGGAACAGTAGAACAGCGGAACTCAAATAGCAGACTCAAACACTGTGATATATGTACTATCACATAACGCCCCCTTGGTGAATCGATGATATCACATATTATGATTCACCATAAAACAGAACTTCATACATAACCTTATAATGACATAACTGAACACATAATTTACTGTAATAATAATATATACATTGCGTCTACTGCATTGTATTCGCACACACGAAATACAATTTGTCCAAACAATAATAATAATAATAATAATATGGCTATATACACGCAACTCTGATTGTTTCATATAGCATTGAACACAATCCCTTCTTACTACAGTACACTTAACTCAAAATTGATAATATATACATCGGAGGTGCGGATCCTATCTCTTATATCTGCGAAGGCTATAGATATTAAATGTCCCAAGGACCTTATTTTCAGCGGTTAGGAGCCTATAAGCACACTTGCCTATTCTACTGTCCTCAGTATACGGACCCTGATATAATTGAAAAAATACATATAAACGTAATATCGACATCGATAAGCGAGGAATGCGTACCGTAATAAAAACTAACTACTTCTAGAATACACTCTATCTCACACACAAACATTCATACCAGCCAGTCACACAAGAATTATACAAACTTTCATTCGGAACATTCATAACCAAGAAATCCCTCTTTCTGAAATGCGCGGGAATCTCACAATGTTTACTCTTCCACAAACTCATAATAATGCAAGCAAACAAATCACATACTTTTTCACACATTCCACCTCGATATCATACAACATGTCATTAAAATCATTCACACAACTCTCAGCCTTAAATAAAACATAACACACTCGCTCGAATAGACTTTCTTTCATCTCACGCACACTTCCATTCTCACTTACGCTCACTCTATTACTAAAGTTCTTACCATAATACACTTTGAAATTGCTGTCATTACTACTTAATGACCCAACAATTAATCCATCTTCACCACCTTCCATATCAGCTCCTACTTGCACCACTTTCATGCCAACAACACCGCTACTTTCGACTCTCTTATCAGAAGTTTCATTAATCTCAAAGTCACCATTTTCACACATAATGGTCCTAACTTTACTCTCCTCACTTACACTTAAATCAACAAAAACATCCTCATGATGTATACTCCGTAAACACTCTTCACTTACTAAACAACCTTCATCAACTTCACAAAAAACTTCACTTTCAATTTCAGAAACTTCTACAAGATTATCGATCGCAGCACCGCTATTACCATCACCACTAGCACAAAGTAAGACATCCGACACATCTTTCTTACTTTCATCACGCCCCCTATACACAAAATCTCCCTGATCACAAAACACATGGTCATACAATAATTCCTCTTTCACGTCTACCTCGTAACTTACCTGTTTCATCGCGTGAATAGGAATTTCGGTATCGGACTGCCTATCTGACCCAACTAAGAAGTCCGATTCCGGTTTAAATTACTTGACGTGGACTGTTCACTATTATCATGTCTCGGCACTTGATCTGGAGGTCTTTGATCCGTACGCCCGCTATTTTCTGATTCCCCTTGATTAGGTCTTCTGCCATAATATTCCTGGTGATTACCTCCCTGATTAAAGTGTCTGTTTTCCCTTCCGGAATTACCACCCTGATTCCCTTGCCTAGAATGACTGAAATTCTGATTATTCCTATCTCCCCCTAGCTGATTACCTTGTCTCCCATTATCCCCGTAATTCCTACCTTCACTTTGCCTAGTCCTCCCCTGCCCTTCCAAAGCATCAAACCTCTCTAACAGCTGCTCTAATTCCTTAATCGTAACAATATTCTGCATACATGCAGCTAATCCGACCTTCTCAGGAAAATGCCTCAACATCTGGCGGACTGTATCTCTCTCCGATGCTAGACCTTCAATATTCTGGCTGATCAGAACATGCGCCAAGAAATACTCCGTCATAGATACACCTTCCTGAGGTTTATACTTGCCAAATAGCACGCGATCTCTTTCCCTTCCCTGAATAGCTTCACTCCAAAATTTAGAACTAAATTTCTCCCTAAATTCCTCCAAACTCGAAATACCCTGTCTATAAACTTGAAACCAGGATCTCGCTTCTCCAACAAATGCAATATCCAACATCTCATCAACCATACTCCACTCGATCAAACCATCGTCAAGATTCTTGGAAAACCGTTTCTCCACCGTTTTCAAGAATTCCATCGGATTAAACTGCCGACCATTAGGCTCCTTTCACACGGTCCACTTGCTTTCCACGCCACGCCACGTCACTCCACTCCACTTCTCAGACACTTGCCGTCCACTTCCGTCAACTTACCGGCAACTTCTCGTCCCCACCTCATATTTGCGTCTCGGTTTGAATCTGGTTCATGGACGCGCACATTATCCTTGGGATTTTTATTCTTCCGAAAAGAAGGTTGAGGTGAAAGAACAGTACTAAGGTTCATTGGGTCCATCCATTGAATTCATATCGCCTAGAACGAGGAACTCATCGTTCTTCTAGATGAATGTACCAATGATCTAAAAATGTTCCTTAATTACTTTCGTATGAGTGGGAATTTGTTTGAATTGTTGTCAATCCTTGAAGCAAGTTTACAGCGTCAGGACACCAACATGAGAAAATGTATTCCGCCGATATTTTGAAACAAAAACTTCAAACTTGTGACGCACACAATGTTAACCGTTTGAACGACTGATTTAGTGAGCTACCAATATGGCCTTGCTACCTACACCTACCTTCAAGACTGGTAGTTCTCACGAATAAGATTTTTATTTTATTTTACAAGTTGCTGTACGTCGCACCGACACAGATAGGTCTTATGGCGACGATGGGACAGAAAAGGGCTAGGAGTGGGAAGGAAGCGGCCGTGGCCTTAATTAAGGTACAGCCCCAGCATTTGCCTGGTTTGAAAATGGGAAACCACGGAAAACCATCATCAGGGCTGCCGACAGTTGGGTTCGAACCCACTATCTCCCGAATACTGGATAATGGCGGCACATAAGCGACTGCGGCTATCGTGTTCGGTCCGAATTAAAAAATGTTATTATGTAATTTAATTGGAAGCAGTTCTTTTGAAATGAAGACTGCTAAAAAGCCTTGATTAATTATTTTTCAATGACCCATGTTATTGTAATATCGAAAATTGTTAACATATAACACATATAGCCTATTACTGTAGATATCAACTTCTCTCTCTTTGGAGTTGTCCAGTTCGGCAGAAAGTGGAATCACTTCATGGGAAACTTCATTCCACATTTGAAGCCTTTTATTTTATTTGAGTAGTCTGTCGTTCGTTAATCCCAGTGATAAGGCCGATTTTGTATTTCTATTATTAACTTTTCAGTATCTATGAATGGAACCGACATTTTGAAACGAAATCTTCGAACTTGTAGCTCATATTATGTTGACTGTCTGAACGAGCTAATCTGATTCAGTGATGAGTGAGCTTCCGGTCGCCCAGTGTGGAAGACACTTCAGGCCGGTCGACAGCAGCCTGCTGTTGACGAGAGTGGACGGAGGTTGCGCCACACGAAGTGTCTCGTGTGAACGCTACCGGCCTTTTACCACACCTCTGGTGGAGTGGAGTGGAGTGGCGTGGCAAGCAGTGGATCGTGTGAAAGGGCCCTTAAACTTGGGTAATTCAGAGTCCTTCGTACAAGATACGTACCTATTACATATACTGCTACCTACTTGGATTTGACTGATCTCCTGTCTTAACTTCACACGACATGCTTTAATTCCTTCTTCAACTACCATTCTGGCATTTCCTTCTACTGACTTGAGGTCTTTCTCCAATTTCTCAGTCTTTTCATCTATTCGCTTCGCTAAAACATTCTGGCTGGTTTTAATTCTATCTATTTCTTCGACTTTATCTTCCACTATTTTTATTCTTTTATCACATTCCTTGCTGTTTTCCACTAATTCCTTCGTAACTACATTAAATCGACATTCGATTTTCTCGGTCAGATCCGAGCATTGAGCTTCTACCTTATTGTTGACTTCCTGAATTTCCCTGTTTTGATGGTCAAACTTCTGGTTTAATTCATCTATTCTACCATTTACAGCACTACTTAAACTATAAATTTTACTAGATAATTCAACACTCACTGAATTTAATTCCTTACTCTGATTCTCAATCTTACTGGACAGTTCTGTACTAACTGAATTTAATTCACTATTAATACTGTATATTTCATTACTTAAAAAACTCAATTCACTCTTCAACTCTTTACTCTGACTATCAATCTTGCTAGACAATTCAACACTATTATTATCAATTTTACTGGACAATTCAACATTATTATTATCGATTTTACTGGACAATTCAACATTATTATTATCGATTTTACTGTTAATACTGCATATTTCATTACTTAAGGAATTCAATTCACTCTTCAACTCTTTACTCTGACTATCAAGTAGCGATTTAAGCATACTGAGCATTGAAGACTCTTGATCCCCTACATTCTGAGTTTGAGACGGGTTACTCGGTTCCTCACATATCGTTGCCGATTGCTCTTTCCTACTATCAGCCATTTCGCTACTCTCACTTAAATTAGATAAACTCAATGTGGTGGAATTCTTTTGCCTTCTCTTCTCCTGATTCTTAGTACCAGCAACTTTAAAAACCTCTCTATTTCTTAATTTTATAATACTCGACTCGCTACAACATTTCTTCATACTCCACCATACATATCACGTACATATAAAACACTTCACTGACATAGTTCGCAGAATTCCAACCACACCTGACAAGTGCACCTACGCTTATAAGCCTAACAGATGTACCAATCATTCAGCCACACGTTGGGAAGCCAATTGCAACTATTTGATGATTATGATTAATAAATAAAATCATGAATAAATAAAATTACTCAAAAACTTAATAAAATTAATAAGCATAATTAACCGAAATGTCCGTAGTATGGGCGCCAGAGCTCACCAGAATGGATCCCTCGAATTTAGATAAGAGCATGATAGACTTTATATCCCAGGGCGTGTACATAATGCTGCGTACTGGTACATCTGCTGCAGGCCTTACCTAACCTCCTGAAAACGACTAATTAGGTAGGAACTGCACCTAGGTTCATCAATAACACTGATTCTAAAATAGCTAACTATATTCTTAACAAATTCCGTGCATGAGCACCTCATCAACATACAACATTATACATATAATACACACACAAAATATTGCTGGAAGACTCCATATTTACAACAACAACAATAATGATGAAAATCGTGGGAAAACGAAAGCGAGAACTAAGTTACCATTTGTAAATAGTCCGATGAACAATGTACATGTATGAAGATAAATACTCTTCACTGTCTCTATATCAATTCAACTTACCGATTCTCATAATCGGCAGTTATCACATCACACAGATACTGTACCTTGTACTACTGTGTTCACATATTTTAACACTTGTTGTAAAGATATATACACACGTCTGTCGATCCTCAACATATAAATTTATGGAAAGTCTGAGATAGCTTTCACCAACATATAATGCTAGGCCGCCACAAGTGCTACAATACTTAATGCGCAAGCACTCTCCACAATCAGCCACTTTCCACAAACATAACTAGACTACGCTCCACGAACGTTTGAAGTCCAGTCCATTGCTGCCGTGTCACTCCAGTACCGTGTATCAGCACCACTTCCTTCCCGTACAGTGCGTCAGTTGTCGTTCCTTCATACAGTGTTACTGCTTGTAGTTGTAGTAGTTCCTTCTCGTTCCTTTACAATCACTCCTACAATCACCCTTACAATCTTTCTTACAATCTCCTAATCTCTAGGTTGCCGCCGTATCATCAACCTTTATAGACATCAACATCCCCCTCCTCTCAGATGATACGTCTGGATTGGTGCTTGCCAGCCAATCATGAGTGAACCTCTTGTCAAGACATGCCCTGAACTTCTCCTTTCTCCCAAGAGATAAACAAACACTCGGGAGTTTTACATGAACCACCAAACTTTCCCTGGTACAACAACAAGCTCATCTCATCAGGCTGGGATATATACATGAGTAATGGAATTTCCTGACACAAGTACATCACAACAGACACTGGGGTAGCCATATGACTCATACGAACTTCCCGACGACCACAACAAATACATCTCATAAGACACTGGGATATTCATATGACTCATTCAAATTACCAGAGTTATTAAAGCAATGTTTTCCCACTCGTGCAAAACAAATTACTCATACCTACATATGTGGATATCTTCCAGCTTACCAATATAAATGGCAAAGTATACAAATAAATACTGATAATAATAATAATAATAATAATAATAATAATAATAAAATAAATCGAATACTGACAATTATATCTCTAACTTCTACATATAATTCGGGGGTGTGATATATGTACTATCACAACACATTCAAACTTGCATCTACCTTTCATTGGGTAAATGCCACAGCTAGGTCCTTCAATGAGAATTCTCCTAACTTCGCTGACTTCAGTTTCAGCAAAATTAATATTTTAAGTCTTCTGTCAGACTCAAGGATTTGTTCAACTCATATACTATATATTGTGTGTGCAGCCACTCAGTTTTCAGTAAGTTACAAAAATTCCCTCCAAACTGTCTGTCTGTAACTTGGATGTGAGTATATAGGGAAACTCTTATATTTATCAACATTTATTCACATAGATCAACAATTGCAGAGAGTGTATGAATTAGAACTGTGTATGTCCCATTAGTGAGTTTTTCTTCAGCCTTACACAGGTGTTAGATATCCTTATAACTTTTCATTGTTTGCAGAAACGGGAGCTTGGTGTCACTGGGACCGTAAATTGGGTTTGCATTTTCATTTAAGTTGTATGTTCCCTTCATGACCTGCTGAACATTGACAGTAGTACACCATTTAGAAATTACCTATAAACATTGGATGGTACCCTCAGAAATAACCAATACCCTCGTTCACAACATATCTAATGCCACAATATGTTTTGATCAAAAATACTCATAGCTAGACCAACGTTCTGCCTCACAATAGCCGTGGGATACAACACTTTCCTGGTCAAATTTGAACCAGCCAGCTTTAATAGTAAGTCTGAACAATATTTAAACTGGCATGTAGGCCTACTTTTATCTTCAGGAATGTTCAGCATACACTAAATCAGTGGTATTCAAACTTTCTGTTAGCGTACCCCCAAAATCGAATTGTTTTACCTTCATACCCCCGAAGTACGATTATATTATGATTATAACAGAAATAAAAAATGATTGTTGCTGGATGCCAAATAATATTAACTACCATCATCATCCGCAGCTTACTCTACTTGCGCAGGGTCCCTGCACACACTAGGGCATGAAAGAATAGTGGACGGGGATTTAAGGTGGCATGCCTATCCTGACACCATGGGAAATTCCCCCCCCCCCCCCTCCCAGCAACACCGGGAATGAAACCTCGGTCGCCGGAATGACAGGCAAGCAGCTAAGCCGCTACACCATCTTGTTTCCAAATAATAATAATAATAATAATAATAATAATAATAATAATAATAATAATAATAATCATCATCATCATAATAATAAATTATTGTTTACATATCGTCTCCGGGGAAAGGAAACCTCGTAACTCCCTCGCACAGAAGAACCCAAAACTGGAACGTTGAGTAATAGCCAAGGAAGTGTTTAATGATAGCCAAATTATTCGACTGTTGGAGTTTCCTCGGGCAACTCAGCAAGCCTTCAGAAGTCAGACAGAGAAACGTGGTTTTCTCATCAGTGGAATTACGAGGTTTTCGTTGCCTAGCAATGATATATATACGAGTATTATTATTATTATTGTTACCGTGTTTTTGCGGCAGTTATGCGTGAAAGAAGGTACGGGGTGGTGAATAGGTCTCAAGCTACGAAAGTAAAATTAATTTAAAATTTAACAAGGTTATATTTTTCTTTCAAAATAAAGAAATAACAAGCATGGCAGGTACAGACTAGCAAGTCAAAAGGTAGTTACAATATTTACAGGATTTGGGCTTCGAGCCCCGAATTCACATTTCTAGGGCAATTAGCCCAACCTTACTCCAAAATAAGTTTTACCAGAGGGGCCGAAAACCCCATTCATGTCCCAGAGCACTTGCTCCAAATTACACAGAAAAGCCTCCTCGAGGCATACAACACTCAATTTTCGAAAAGAGCCACTCGCTCTCAACTTTAAGCCTCTCAAAGGCCACACCAAACTCCACCTTCAAGTTGTCCTCTCGGGACATAGACACAGGGGTAAAATACCCAACCTACTGAAGTCTATTAAATGAAAAAGGGTAATTACATGACCTCTAAAATAACAATTTGAGAGGAGGCGATCTTGCGCTCCTAATACGCTTTGTTTAAAACCTACTTGGCACTAGGCCGTTAATACAAGGGCTAATCCCATACTAAAGAGGTGACTTAATAAGGAAATAATTTACATTAAGTCGAAGAAGAATAGGTTGAGAAAAATATAAGTTCACCTCAAAAAATATGAGTGGGAGCTCGAGAGGGTTAAGCACTCTCTATCCCAATATGTAGTTTAAAAGATAGAATAGATAGAAGTTTCTTTACATTTTAAGGAAGGTTACATAATGGAAAAACTTCGGACCCGCCCCGAGAGTTAAACTGCTGAGCAAGCAAGAAAAGAAGTAATTAGTCGGCCATTACCTGGTTGTTGACTGTCGCCGAAGAAAGAGGCGCTTCCCGCCCCCTGCTATGTACTTTACACACTGAAAGATGGAACAGAAGTGGCCCGGAGACCCAAAAATCAGCAGTTTATATCCTCTCGCGGAAGGTTCGAGTCGTTAGGGGAATGAGAACACCCTCCCACAAAAACTTTTATTGGGTAGGATACCGCAACATATTCCAGTTGGGGGAAGCTACATTCAATTGGTCAGAAATAAATTAAAGAAATTCGGGATAGGCTAAATACAAAACAAGGGGAAAGAGAGGGGTATACAGCCAACTTAAGCAATAACAGAAAGAAATTTAACAAGAAACAAACTTTTGAAATAAAAATTTCTCCAAAAAAAAAAAAAAAAAACAGTTCCTTCACTCCGCACTAGGGTGCACTATTGTTGATCTTCAGTAGTGTCCTCTAGAAGAGAAAGTTCACACTTCTTACTACAAGCAAAACAAAAATACGTCGAAAATGACATAGTTCAAAAACTCCAAATTTTCCACGTAGTGACATCTTCTGAGAAACTTGAAAATTAATACCATCAATAAAGTTCAGACTTCCTCCAGCAGAGGAGTTTCAATTGGCGCACATTTTAAATTAGCGGCGTGGAGGTGTACCGCCCGGTACAATTATTATTATTATTATTATTATTACTTTCTTCTTTCGAATGGGCCTACTTTGGACCACGCTTGTTCAACTGTTGAGCTTTGACCTTTGTCCGGTATTGTCGCATCTTCTCCTTTCTCTCTTCTGTCCAGGTGGTACCTTTCCTTCGGGTTTTTTCCTGAAATTATTATTATTATTAATGAAACAATTGCTATTGTACTATATACACTACTACTGAAGAAAAATTGAGTGGTTTTCGAAACATAAATTTACAAAGAGCATTGCATCATTAGTAAACATTTTTGCATAGGCCTACCTAGTCAATGGGAGGGATGGGCTTGTTTCTTTGAAGCTAGAAGTTCTATGCGTGGACGAATGCTGGTGACTGCGAGGATGATCAAACGATAGGCTACTGAAGTTGTCGGGTCATTATACTTCGGCCGAGCTCAAACTGAGCGAGGAAGGGCCTGGGTAAGGGTCATTTAATCACCAACTACGAGCTGAGCAACAAGAGGTTTGACATGGTCATGTGAGTCTCCACATTCTAACATTTACAAGTTTGTGAAGAACTTAAGAGAGGTACAAACTGACACATGGTTTAGAATTAATCGTTCAGAAAAGGGACTCTGTGTAGTACTAGATAAAAAACACTAAATCACAATATTTAATAGAAAATGAGCTGCCTCAACTTTTTTCTGAACTGTTCACCGAAACAGTTAGGAGCTACGGTTAATTCACGTACTCCTTGAGATTAACCCGTGGTATGCGTACCACACTTTGAAAACCACTGTTCTAAATGGCAGTGAATGTATCTTTAACATTTGGGATAAAAAATATTTAATTACATCTGTTCAACCAATTACTTCTAATACATTTCAGGAAATTCACATTGTCAAACAGAAGAAAGGAAGACTTAGAATGACCAGCTGGATTAGGAACGCATGTATTCAGGATGGCACAACTTAACAACTATTGGTTCGATGATTACCTGCGTCCAAGCACACTACATCAAAGTTAAGTTCATTTATTACTTTGAAAACATTTACTCAAGGACGTACACAGCGAGGGGCAGGGGGGGGGCAGCTGACCTTCCCCCCCCGGCTAGAAGCTATAATAATAATAATAATAATAATAATAATAATAATAATAATAATAATAATAATAATAATAATAATAATAATAATATCATCGGGCGAGTTGGCCGTGCGGTTAGAGGCGCGCGGCTGTGAGCTTGCATCCGGGAGATAGTGGGTTCAAACCTCACTGAAGGCAGCCCTGAAGATGGCTTTCCGTGATTTCCTATTTTCACACCAGGCAAATGCTGGGCCGATGACCTTCGATGCTAGGCCCCTTAAAACAACAAGCACCAGGCGAATGCTGGGGCTGTACCTTAATTAAGATCACGGCCGCTTTCTTCTAACTCCTAGGCCTTTCCTATCCCATCGTCGCCATAAGACCTATCTGTGTCGGTGCGACGTAAAGCAAATAGCAAAAGTAAAAAGCAATAATATAAAATTTATTTCAAATATGATAACTTTAAATTGTTTACTCCATTTCAACATGTTTTTATAAAATATAAATATAATGTGTTTTTCTCGAAAATATTTATTGAAATATCTTCCATCAAACTAAATAATACAAAAAATTACCATTTTATGAGACTTATATACCAAAGCAAACGTTTCAACAGTTCTAAGTGTGTGTCAACCTGAACGTTATCCAACGTATATTTTATTAAATTCTGGGTTGGTAAAAATATTAAAAATAAAAAAATATTTTATTTAAATCAGATCTTTTATTGAAATTGGATTTTTTGGTTTATATAAGTGACAAATACTAGTGTAGGCTACCTACGTTTTGCATGGACTAAAACTAATAACATGACAACGTGCAGAAATACTGTGTAATTGATCACGGAACTGAGAACTTCACTTGTGATTGCCATCGTTCACATGCGTTTCGAAAAATAAAAAAAAGCTATTTCCTGCAAAAGTTCTTGATCTTTGAACGCGAAAGTTTTTGGTAGGACAGCTGCCTCACGTTGCAGCATCGAGCTTTAAGAACACCGGTACTGTATAAACTCTATTATCAGGAGCTCCTTTGTCTTTTATTTGCTACGTCCATGTGTTACGAGGCTTCACAATTGTTTTATATTTTGTACTGCATGTTTAGGCCTTTGCTGGCAAGATGTAGTGTTTACAGTGCACTATGTCTTCTGGTATGAGCTGGAATAAAATTGTTACTTTCATTGACCTGTCTCAGTCTTATACTTGGCTTTGACAATATGAAAGTGGCTGAGGTATGAGTGACACTAGTATTGCCATTCCTTATGCAGCCAGTCCCTGCTATGAATGGTGTGAAGATGTCGCTCATATGGTCGGTTGGTGCCCGCATTTCAGTAGGCTTGGCAGACTGATGTGCAACTTCTGGCTCAGTGAGGAAAGCAACGGGAAACTACCTCACTCCTCATTTTCCTAGTACGCCTATTCAGCGACACCTAGGCCATCTATGACAGATAATGGTGAACCTGTTGAGGATCCAACCAGCCTTCGGGCTGAATACCCAACATGCATACATACTGCATGTTTAGTTATTTTAAATTATGAATTCGTAATTGTTCACAAATATTTCATATACTGTACTGTACCTATTGTGTGTTTTTTTAAATTAAATTATAATTTTGAAATAGATTATTGGGATTTTTGCAAATTCGGACGCTCCCTAAGCTCCAGTTGGTCCGGATAATCCAGTTCCTATAGTAGTAGTCAATCGCGCAGCGTACAAATATTAAATTTCGGAAAATGACGGATACTTAACGTATCATTTGCTGTCGCGTCTGCAACTACTACGGTCATGTCATTATTAAAAAATGTTAAAATGGGACCAGAATGATTAATAAAGGACAATTTAGCGCCCCCTTTGACTTTCATGGGGACAAAGGGACGACAGTCCGAAAAACGGGTCTGTCCCGTTAAAAAGGGGACCTCTGCTCACCATACCCAAAACTTGTCTGTGTAAACAAGAAATATGAATAACGTAATAACAATGCAATATTGTATTTTTGACGACTAGTAAAATTATTTTTCAAATTCTATATTTACCTGTTTTTGTAAGAACTACATATCGATGGCTTACTTCTAAAACCTCGTATCTCGCAATGCTCTTTCTATGCATTATCTTCCTTAAGACTGGTTACGCCTCCCGGCCACATATGGATATGCAGTCCATCAGAACAATTTTCCTTGTGTTCATTGTCCTATGCTGATGTGTAAAGGAAATTGAACCTTAAATGCGTTATACTGTAGGAGTGCGTAAATACGTGATGCAAACAACATCCCTACTGTACGGTATGGTAAGGTCAATTTTCCTTTACACCTCGCCGTAGGAATTTGAATGAAAATTGTTCTGATGGACTGCATATCCATATGTGGCCGGGAGGCGTGGCCAGCCATAACGAAAATAATGCGTAGGAAGAGCATCGGGGCATACGAGGTTTTAGAAGTAAGCCGTCGATTTTATCGTTTTACACCTTGTTGCAACCACCACCCATCTAGTTCAGATCCTGGGTACGCCCTGCATCTACTGTTAGCTTCAATAGTATATCAGCATTCATGCCTTTCACTGGCAAAAGACTTATGACATCCTTATACTTTGAATGTAAGGATGAATACCTTCATAGTGGTGGCAGCTTCAGACTCAGACCCATTTTCAGCAATCCCTGTTATCGTTTCTGTTTTATAAGCCAGCATAGCATTAATATACACTTCATCCGTCATGATAGTAACGAACTTCTCATCAACATTATGAAATAGATTTTTCCATTCAAAATGATTGTTGAGAAGAGCCAATACCACAGCCTTTTGGACCTGCTCTAAATAATGGCAGTAGGAAGATTTGCATGATGAAGGAAACTCATGTATTAGTTTTTCACATCACCTGCTAGGCTCCTGGATATGTGTACGGAATTGTGGCAGCTCATATCAGAAGATTTGGTGAATACAGTACATGAGATGAAATTGACAATTCCAATTGTTCTAAAGCAAATTTCATTTTCTTACCTCTCACTAAATCTATGTCACTATCAACCCATGAACCATCCTTTAAAAAATCATCATCATCATCTGTTTACCCTCCAGGGTTGGCTTTTCCCTCGGACTCAGCGAGGGATCCCACCTCTACCGCCTCAAGGGCAGTGTCCTGGAGCCTCAGACTCTTGGCCGGGGGATACAACTGGGGAGAATGACTAGTACCTCTCCCAGGCGGCCTCACCTGCTATGTTGTACAGGGGCCTTGTGGAGGGATGGGAAGATTGGAAGGGATAGGTAAGGAAGAGGGAAGGAAGCGGCCGTGGCCTTGAGTTAGGTACCATCCCGGCATTCGCCTGGAAGAGAAGTGGGAAACCACGGAAAACCACTTCGAGGATGGCTGAGGTGGGAGTCGAACCCATCTCTACTCAGTTCACCTCCCGAGGCTGAGTGGACCCCGTTCTAGCCCTCGTACCACTTTCCAGATTTCGTGGCAGAGCCGGGAATCGAACCCGGGCCTCCGGGGGTGGCAGCTAATCACGCTAACCACTACACCACACAGGCGGACTTAAAAAAAATCACAAACATACAATTCATATCAGAGGTGGACATAACTTCTTAATTGTAATCTAAAAGATGACGCACCAAATTCCCTAGCTTACTCAATCTCTTAAAATTTTTCTTCGCACTGCAATATCAACATAAACTTCTCGGTAGCCACACACAGATTCTTATAAAATACTTTAAATATCCAAGGCATCTAACACTATCATCTAGAGTATTTTTATAAAAAGAACACTATCATCGTTATTTACAACAGTAAATGCAGCTACCGGTTTACTTCCAAGCAACATCCTGAAGTCATGAAAGGAAGGTATTAAATCTTGTTCAAACCATTTGGCAAAGTTTTCCTTATCCCTTTGCAAAACTTGTAAACTTTCGTCAGGATTTCATCTATCTTTGGGGAGTTGAATTGAGTGATACGAAGGTTGATTTGGGAAAACTGTAGGTATCAGCTGTTATTTTAGGAAGTCGTCGGGGAACACACACAGGCTTACCGCTTTCGGTTGGAATCAGATCTTCCCTAACCATAAATTTTGGTTCAAAAAGTTTTTAACACACGCAACGGTTTGGTCTTTGACTTCGAGGTTTTCACGGGAGCGGTTTCGGCTTGGATAATATTGATGCTTCTGCTTTTGAAAATAATAATAATAATAATAATAATAATAATAATAATAATAATAATAATAATAATAATAATACATTGATCAACACGACAGCGTGTCTTCCTTCGACTGAAAATGAGTAACCACGGATTTATTACACGACTTTCGCCATTACATCGAACAGTTGACACTACAAAAATACAGAAAAAATAAACGCACGGAAATGGCAATCTACTTTAGACATTATATTGTTTCATAACCATAAATTGTTTATTTTACAATACTTCACACGGTATTTCTCAACTTTCCTAGCTATATCCAAGAACTAAAACAAATGACCTTTCGTCATATTTTCTGATATTTCACGAAAATAAATGGGTGGCCAAAATGCGTTACAAACACACATATAATAAACGGTGACGTCATGAAACAAATAAAACATGTTATAATGATGATAAGTCACCTACCTTGGGACGTACGTCTCTGCCATCAGGACAAATTCACCAGTACCTCACTGACATTTTATTTAGCCATTCCAACACATCTGGCTTTACAATTCATTTTATGTATATACTAGCTGTTGTACCCGGCGTTGCTCGGATAGTTTTTGAATACATTTAATATTTGTATTACCAGTTAGTTGAGTGTGAAGTGAATGCTTATAGAATTCTTTTTGAGATGTTGATTTTACGACTTATCATGTAGTTTTATAGTTATTTAGATGTATCTGACTTCAAGTTTTAGATTATTTAATTATCGAGTAAACACAAATCTCGGTCATATTATACTATTTACTTTTAAGCCCTTCTCAGCTCCTGCCTCGATGGAGGCTGAACGTGGACTTAAACGCTATCAACAGCGTCACAGTTCGTATCAGCGAAACATAAACAATGGATTTCGACATTAATATTGGTTATTTTCCTTATTTTTGCAAGCCAGCCCCTCTCAATCCCCAACACCAGCGGGGACTAGGTGTATCTGAACCCCACAGTAATGTTTTCTATATAGTAAGTCATGTGTATACCAAGTTTGATTGAGAGATATGCTAAAACATACACACATCCTTAAACTCTGTCCCTTTGGACGTTTTCAATTTTTTGCGAGTTCTCATCCGCCTGCCGATTAGGACTGAGCTTTATCTTAAACGGCATCCAGAGTGTTACAGTTCATCTCAGCGACCCCGAAAACTATGGATTAGACACAAATTTCGGTCATTTTCGGTTAATATTTACATTTCGCCCCTACTTTAGAGGCTAGGAGTCTCTTACCCCTAGGGTATATTTCTCCAGACAGTAGATCCAGTATACACACATGCGTCCATTCTCTCGGTCATTTTCGAAATTTTGTTTTTCACTTTTTCTCACCGCTATGCGAAAAGAGGCAGAAATTTGACTTCTAAAAAAATGGAGCGTTACTATTCATCTCAGCGACCCCGAAAAGAATGGATTCGACACTATTTTCGATTATTTCTACATCTCATCCCGTCGTAGGTGTGCTAGGGTCTTCATACCTCCACGCACTTTGTCTCCTGATAATAAGTCATAAGTGACCAAGTTTGTTTGAAATTGTTCCCGTAGTCCCGAAACGTATGGATTCAACACTAATATCGGTCATTTTCAGTCTTAATTACATTTCGTACCCTTATCTAAGGCTTCAAGGGGTGTCTTTCCCCCTTAGTATTTTTTTCAGGTAGTAGGTAATATTTGTATTAAGTTCTGCTGACAGTTATACTGGAACGTACAAAAAACATCCCTAATCTCTGCCATTTGGATATTTTCTGTTCTTGACTCCTTCTCACCCGCCTGGCAATTGGGGATCAACTTGGACTTAAACGACAACCGGAGTATCACTCCTCATTTAAGCGACACCTAAAACCATGGATGTGACATTATTTTCGATTATTTTATATCTAACTCCCTTCCTAACCACTCACCACAAAAGGGGCCTTAATTTGGACTTTAAATGTCCAGAGTGCCACTATTCACCTCAGCGACCCTAAAAAAAGTGGATTCGACACTAATTACGATTATTTTTATATATCACTCCCTCCCTAAAGGGGGCTGAACTTGAAATTAAGAATTTCCCGGGATGTCACTGTTCATCTAAGCGACCCCGAAAAGTATGGATTCGACACTATTTTCATTTATTTTTATATATGACCCCCCTTGCCCCCGCCCCTAATGGTTCCTGGGGTGTCTTATCCCCACGTGGTTTGTCTCCTGTACTAAAAATCCGGAGTGTCGCTATTCACTTTGGCGACCCCGAAAACTACGTATTTGACACAATTTTCGATTACATGTATATATCACTTCCCCTCGCCCCCACGCCAAAGGGTCTGAACTTGGACTTTAAAAAAATGGAGTGTCAATATTCATCTCAGCAACCCCAAAAAGTATGTATTCGACACTACTTTGATGATTTTCATATCTCAAGCCCCCCGCCCCCCACCCCTAATGGTTCCTGGGGTGTCTTATTCCCACGTGGTTTGTCTCCCGATATTAAAATTCCGGAGTGTTACTATTCATCTCGGCGACCCCGAAAACTGTACATTTGACACTAAATACTATTACTTTTATATCTCACACCCCTTGCTCCCCGCCCCAAAGGGGGATGAACTTGGACTTAAAAAAATCCCGGGGTGTCACTATTCATCTAACCGACCCCAATAGTATGCATTCGACACTACTTTCGATGATTTTTATATCTCACCCCTTCGCCCCCCGCCCCTATGGGTTCCTGGGGTGCCCTACCCCCACGTGGTTTGTCTCCTGATAGTAAAAATCCGGAGTGTCAGTATTCATCTCAGCGACCCCGAAGAGTACTCGACATTCTTTTCGATTATTTTTATACATCACTCCCCCCCCTTGTCCCCCACCCTAAAGGGGGTTGAACTTAGAATTTAAATATTCCCGGGATGTCACTATTCACCTAAGCGACCACGAAAAGTATGGACTCGACACTATTTTCGATTATGTGTATATATCACTCCCCCCTCGCCCCCACCCCAAAGGGGGCTGAACTTGGACTTTTAAAAAATTCGGAGTGTAACTATTCATCTCAGCGACCCCGAAAAGTATGGATTCGACACTATTTTCGTTTATTTTTATATATGACCCCCCTCGCCCCCCGCCCCCCGCCCCTAAGGGTTCCTGGGGTGTCTTACCCCCACGTGGTTTGTCTCCTGATACCAAAAATCCGGAGTGTCGCTATTCACTTTGGCGACCCCGAAAACTATGTATTTGACACTATTTTCGATTATTTGTATATATCACTCCCCCCTCACCCCCACCCTAAAAGGGGGCTGAACTCGGACTGTTAAAAAAATCGGAGTGTCACTATTCATCTCAGCGACCCCGAAAAGTGTGGATTCGACACTATTTTCGTTTATTTTTATTTATGACCCCTCGCCCCCCGCCCCTAAGGGTTCCTGGCGTGTCTTACCCCCACGTGGTTTGTCTCCTGATACTGAAAATCCGGAGTGTCGCTATTCACTTTGGCGACCCCGAAAACTATGTATTCGACATTATTTTCGATTATTTATATATATCACTCCCCCCTCGCCCCCACCCCAAAGGGGCTGAACATGGACTTTAAAAAAATGGAGTGTCACTATTCATCTCAGCGACCCCGAAAAGTATGGATTCGACACTATTTTCATTTATTTTTTGTATATGACCCCCCTCGCCCCCCGCCCCTAAGGGTTCCTGGGGTGTCTTACCCCCTCGTGGTTTGTCTCCTGATACTAAAAATCCGGAGTGTCGCTATTCACTTTGGCGACCCCGAAAACTATGTATTTGACACTATTTTCGATTATTTGTATATATCACTCCCCCCTCGCCCCCACCCCAAAGGGGGCTGAACTTGGACTTTTAAAAATCGGAGTGTCACTATTCATCTCAGCGACCCCGAAAAGTGTGGATTCGACACTATTTTCGTTTATTTTTATTTATGACCCCCTCGCCCCCCCGCCCCTAAGGGTTCCTGGCGTGTCTTACCCCCACGTGGTTTGTCTCCTGATACTGAAAATCCGGAGTGTCGCTATTCACTTTGGCGACTCCGAAAACTATGTATTCGACATTAATTTCGATTATTTGTATATATCACTCCCCCCTCGCCCCCACCCCAAAGGGGGGCTGAACTTGGACTTTAAAAAAATTGGAGTGTCACTATTCATCTCAGCGACCCCGAAAATATGGATACGACACTATTTTCATTTATTTTTATATATGACCCCCCTCGCCCCCGCCCCCTGGGGTGTTTGGGATGTCTTACCCCCACGCGGTTTGTCTCCTGATACCAAGTCATAAGTGTATCAAATTTGGTTGAAATCGCTCCAATGGTTTGGGAGGAGATGTGGTACAAACCCACCCACCCACATACATACAATGACTTATATATATATATATAGATTACAGTAGGCCTACTTCACCTGAAACTAATGACATGTAAAAAAAAATACCCTTCGCACGATAGTTCCGCAGATCGAACACGTCTGTTGAAATACCGACCGCACACGCAATACTTTGCCATACGATAATATTTATAAATATTTCATTTACAAGATTGCGGCATCTGAATGACCGTATATTTACTCGTTTATAAAATAACGCTACTTAGAAAAACTATCTCCACTTGGAGATGATACGCCAGCCACCTTGGCCAAAATCTATGTTCGTTGGACTCAGTCTAATAATCGTTGGTAAATTATACAAAATGCTAGGTTCCTCCTCAAACTCAATTGACATAATGCGGTAATTCAAGATGGCGCACCCAGTTTATAGATTTACCCCTTCTCTCAGGCATTTTTCTCTTGCCGTCACGAATTTTACATATATCTTCCTACCCCATGGAAATGTACTGAATGCAGGTTTTACGGTAACACAATTCTGGCTAATTTAGTAGTGATATTATTTATGAACATTTAAGATTTTCTCTTAGCAAACTGACTGGTGAAATGACCTCATACGATAGGCACTATATTTTGTTGACGTAAGATAGGTTGAACGGACAAGCGTGTCTATTACCAATTTTCCCTCGGAAACTGTTTAACAATCTAAAGTCTGTATTACTAAGGACCAAATTGTCTCACATACAATTACAGGCCACTAATTATGTTAGTTCCACTGCCAATTCTTTTTAAAACGTATTTCTATTAAACCAATCATTTCGTTGTATCCATGCTCCTTTACCTTAGCGCGAGAATGGGAACTACTCCCGCTCATGCCACGTGCCGTTTCTGTGAGATAAAATGTAGCTAGAGTTCCTCATTGCAATTGATATGGGGCCTTAAGTAGTAACTTTAGGGTTCTGATTTGTTATGACACAAATGTCATGGGTTCAATACATACGAACTAATTATGGAAGAAAATAATACAGTTAAGAAAGTTGAAATTAATAGAAAATAGGATTATAATTGAGGACAGCCGAATGAGGACAAATATGTAAACACCCAGTGAATGTATTGGAAAATCAAATCATGGATATAAGAAAGCGGCAACAGAGGAGAAATTTAAGCGCAGAGGTTCTTAGATAAACAGACAAAAAGATGACTAATGGTGTTATTACTTAAGCTATTCGAGGACGGTTATAACCTCCAACGATATTCCGCCAGTGTCCCGCAGAATGGCCGATTGACGCCTCTCTTGCTTTCTACCCAAGGAACAACCCCGAATTTACAAGAATGATGACGAAAATGACAATACGTTACTTGCCTGCTGGCAAGCAGTCGGAGACGTTGCCATGGTAACCTGCAGGTTCGTTGTCGGTCTGTCGGTCACTCAATGCAGAGCATGATACCCGCAGAAAATAGTAATTTTCTCCGTCATTTGAAGGGGAAAGTAAATTGTGAATATAACAAAAGTTGTTAATAATGAACAGACTTTTTACATACAGTCCACGAAATTTACAGAAAATCAATAGTATAAGAGAAAATGGAGGAAAACCGTTCTGGATTTCCTAGAACCCGCCGGCTATTTTAAAACGATACTCATATCAAAACCTTCCCCCGGATGAGTATACACTAAATATGACGCTTGATCGAGATCTATCCAGCCGTTTCGTCGTGATAGTGGAATAGACAAACAGGCAGACACGATAAATAAAAACCACCGATACGGTCGTGAGTTGACTTAAAACGGATAAATATCTGAAAAATTGGTCAAATAAACGAAATTACAGACAGCGGACCCCTTGCAAGTTTATTTATATAGATAACATATTTAGATATTCTCTGGTAAATCATTTTCTCGAACAGTTTTGACAATCTTGAAAGAAGACTGATGGGTCTATAACTTAATGGGTTGTTGGAAAGTTTGTGGAGTTTACGAAAAACTATAATTTCTGTCGATTTCCAGACTGAAGGAAAGGGGTGGATTCGGAGCCCTCCATTTAAAATTAAGCAAGATAGGCGAGAACTTTCTTAACGAGATCCTTGGGGACTATAATTTGTACGGCATCATGTCCCCGTGACTTATTTGTGGGAATATTCTTGATTGTACGAAGTAGCTATCTAGGAGAGGGCTCTGTGTTTATCAAGTCCTTCCTACAATTCAGTGTTTACAGAGTGGTCTGGAGGATCTATCGTTTCGTTTGGTGAGAATGTGGCCTCGTGGCGGTTTGTAAGAATGTTGCATGGACTTTTAACATCTGAATACAGGTAGTCGTGATCTCGTAGTAGCGGGATGAGGTTGGGTTCATGAAGCATGCGTCTGATAGCTGTCCAGATGCTGTGGTCCTTTTCATTAAATTTGATAAGGTAGGTTTGTTTTGATGACCGCCGGCATTACTCACATGCTTCTTTCCCTCTTCGAACCAAACTACTGAGAATTCTATGAAACCATGGATGTCGTAAACGTCGAACACGATTCTTTTCTCACAGTAGCGTGATTGATTGCAGTAAAGCGTTGGAGTTGGTTGGCATAGATTGACTTTCGTGGAAGTGCGTCTGCAAGTGGGGAGAGAGTTAGTAAAATGAAGGAAAGCTCCATCAATATCGTCATTGGTTTTCAATTCATATGACTGCTGTTCTCTCCTCCGAGCAATGTGATCTTGCAGCGGTGGGGGGTTTGTGTGTCCCAGTAAAGCAGATAACCAAGCCATTGGAGCAACGGTATCAGCTGGGCATCTGTCGAGAGACCAGACTCATGAATGGTTCATCGAAAGTGGGTAGCAGTCTTTCAGAATTTGCAAGAGCTCCAGGCTGGATGATTGACTGATATGGCTTTATAATAATATTTAACGTGGCTTAGCTATGTTGATACTGCCACACGGCCAAAAGCAACGGGAAACTTCAGTCGTAACCAGCTCCCGATAACATGCAGCTCTATATATATGAACGAATGATGTACTGATAATGGTTTCCTTCCGGACAAAATATTCCAGAGGTAAATTAGTCCCCCATTCGGATCTCCAGGTGGAGACTACACGAGAGGAAGGTGGATATTGACAATCAGCGAAGTTTGAATTGTTGTGGTAGGTTATAGAATCTGAGAAGGGAAATTGATAGACTCAAGTTAGATGCATTTGGTATAAGTGAAGTACGTTGGCAGGAAAAGCAGGAGTTTTGGTCAGGAGACTACAGAATTATCAACACAAAACCAAACAGGGGAAATGCAGCAGTTGGTTTAAAATAAGAAAATAGGCCACAGGGTAAGCTACTACGGCCAGCACAGTGAAAGGATTATTGTTGTTAAGATAGACACTCGGCCAGTGCCCTCAATATTGCGCCTATATGCTATTAGTTCAGCGGATTGAAAGATTATATGAAGAGATAGAATCTTTAATACAATATGTAAAAAAGAGTCTATTTATGATGGAAAACTGGAATGCAGTTGTAGGCCAAGGAAGAGAGGGTTATGTCGTAGAATAATTCGGACTGGGACTGAGGAATTAAAGGGGAAGTCGACTGGTTGAATTATTCACCAATCACAATTTAGTCCTTGCTAATACTTGGTTCAGATACCACAAACAACGGTTGTATACGTAGACGAGACCTCGAGGCATTGAAATGTATCAAATATACTTAATTACGATTAGGCAGATATTCAGAAACCAGGTGTTAGACTGCAGACCTTCTCAGGAACAGATGTGGACTTGTTAAACATGCCATCTTAAGTTAAAGAAAGGAATGCATTGAGAAGGGATGTAGAAAAGTTGAAAGAAAAGAGTGAGGGAAATTGTTTTAAGGAACGCGTTACAAAAGGACTAAATGAAAAGACTGAAGGAAACACAATAGATGAAGAATGGGCAGTCGTGAATAATGAGATGAGAAAAGGAAAGGAGAGATCAAGTAGAAATCCGTGAATCTCAGACGATACTGAACCTGAGTGACAAACGGCGAAGTACTAGAATGCAAAAAATGAGGGCTGGAGAAAAGAATACATGCGATTAATGAATGGAGTATGTAGAAATTGCCGAACGGCTAAGGAAGAATTGCTGAAAGAGAGGTTATATGATCTTAGGAAAGGTGGATGCTACGTACAGTAAAATCAAATCAACAGTTGTATCAAGGGAAAGATTGAGTTCATAAGGTTCTGGAACAGGAAGAGCCTGTTGATGCTGATGAAGTGGGAGACCTAATCAATTTTGAGGTCAGAATTTGACAGACCTTTGAGAGACCTAAGTAGGAGCATGGCACCTGGAAATGATGGCATCCCTTCAGAATTTCTGAATGTCTTAGGAGAAACCAGCATAGCCAGTTTATTCGTGGAAAGAAATCTGACCCCTTAGAAATGTGTCAAGATACTAAATCCAGAACCAACTCAAACCTAATCCTTATAAGACACAGTATGTGCCTTCTATTTAAGAAATAGGGAAGCTCATCGTGAGTTATAGTTGGGCCCACGAGAGTTGAAGTCTGACATTTCAGCGGCGAAAGAAATAACTACGAAATACGCAGCGTTGTCATAGTTACCTCAATCTGTGGCATATCACTCTTTCATACAGACTGAATATTTACTCGTTCTCAAGCTCGTGCTAATAATTCCTGCATTTAAAACAGAACACGTCTTTGTCGATAAAGATGAGACTTCATATTCACTAAACTGACAACAACCTCAACAAATGCACATGTCAGATAGAGAATAGAACTGTACAACTAGAAACGAAAATAATATTCAGGAAACAAACACTTAAATTACTACGTAAGCCAGCAATAACTAACACAGCTAACACAGTACTACTCATTATCACAAAAGCGACGGATAGCAAGCCAACCCACGTGGCGATAGCGTTCGTAAATATGGCATCTCTGTTATCGTTGCCATAGCAACAGACCATTTTCGAGCAGCGTTAGTCAACTTTTTCTCGCCGGTGGCGCTAAACGTCAGACTTCAACTCTCGTGGGCCCAACTATAACTCTAGACATCACCATCATTCGAGAGCCAGCACCTGACCTGAGCAGACGTCACTCCGAGCCAGCACCCTGCTAACCGCCAGCTCGCCGTCGTCGTCCGTCAAGACCCAGCCCAGCCCACTCGCTCTCGCCATCGCCACGAGCCTTGCCCGCACTCACGGGCAGCCAATCAACGTCGAGCCTGCCAAGTTCTCAGCGCGGTCCGACTTCCCAGATATACTCTGGGACCAGTCTTTCCGCTGTCTTCCATTTCTCCACCGGCTCTTCGTACAGCAACTGGTCCTGCCAGCCCACTCCAAGACCAGGGAAGCCCTGAGCACATAGCAAATTTGTCCAGTGCTCAGTGAATCACCTGTTCGTGTCTTGTCCCGGCGAGATCCGTTAACTATACCTGACACGACTGGTGCCCACTGAGTGCGCCTTAAACTGGTCCTCTTCGGAGTTTGACCCTTTCCGTGCTGTTCCCTCCTCACCCTCCCTAACTGAACCCCCCCCCCCTGTCGGGTCAATCCCGGTGGATTGAGTAGCTGGGACCCCGTCAACACCATCATGACTTCCGTTTCTCAACCCACACCCCTCCCCCGCCTACGCCATAGCACCAAGAAGTTTGAGAAAATGTACTCTCCTATCATTATTCCCCCACCTGTCTCCCTCTCTCCCCATGACAAACCTGCTCTTTTAACCTACCGTCACCGTATGAACAAAGTCTTTGCACCCATCCTACACCAAATCCAGCTCCTTCAAGAACTCTTGAACGGCTTCATCGTCATCTTTGCCATTGACCCTGACAGCTACTTTGATATCACCGTTTACCTGGAGAACGAAAATGTTCACTACTTTGTCTGCAGGGAGATGGCCGAGGTTGTCGATGCAGCGGTCCAAGCCTCTCCTACCGTCTCCAACACAGCTAACCAAACACTTTTTTCCCGGCTTCCTCCCAAAATTTCCAGATTCACCCAGTCCAACATTACGATCCCTCCCGACACTCTACCACCTTCACACGTACCCCCACCCACACACACTCCATCATCTACCGAGCCCGGAAGTGAGGTCCCATTAGCCTCACAACCGGTCAAGGTTACTGACTCCCCACCAACCTCTGAGTCTGGTACCGAACCCGGAAGTGAGGTCCCATTAGCCTCACAACCGGCCAAGGTTACCGACTCCCCACCATCTACCGAATCCGGAAGTGAGACCCCATTAATCTCACAACCGGACAAGGCTACACTTAACAAACACACTCAAACTGGGAGCAGGCGTAACAAACCTGCCTCCCGGTTAAAACCCCCACCAACACCTAACACTCACAGGACACCTACACGTCACCCCCCCTCCACACTCATTACACAGTGCTACAATTGCCTGCAATTGGGCCACTCTGCTGCTTCATGCACAGAGGCTACGAGGTGTAACAGATGTGGCGGCGCTCACCGCCACACTGTTTGCCCAATACCCAAAACCCAGGCGAGGTGCGCTAACTGCGATGGCAGTCACGCAGCCTCCTATCCTGGCTGCCCTTACTTAAAGCAGGCAATCAAAGCGCACTACAAACATGCACAACACCTACGCACACACCCCTCCTCAGTCCCCCAGCCTCTCCTCCGCACAACCAACACCTCAAACCCAACTCCCACCCACACCCCCGCCCCGCCAAGTTTCGATAACCCTACCCTGCTCAACCTTCTCCTCATCCAGCTACTCACGTCCCTTAACCAGACTATGCCAAGCCGCCAGTTAATTATCAACTAATCCCCCCCTGTTCAAGCAACACCCAGTACCCAGACGTTTAACTCCTCACCAAGTGTTACACCATCACCCACTCAGACTGCCCTAACCTTCCTCCCTATAATTAGGTTAATCCCCAATACTATTTTATGACAGCAACATTGGGCGTGGTCACCTATTGGATGGGTGACCACCCACCCGATACTGCTCCCCCTTTTCGTTGGCCTCTACTAACTAGAGAACCAACGCCACCCCCCAACCCCCGCCCTATCTGGGCACCCCCCCAGACCATATTCTGGTCAGTTCGACCCCCTACCACAACTCCACACTCCACACTACCGTTATGCTAATTACCATCCCACTAAGAAATAGCACTCAAGGCCTTTAACTGGTCGACGGGCTAAAAACATCATTGGTCCCTCGGGACCTCTGATGAAGTGGCTTCATAACTCTAGATTGGTCTGGTATCCAACTGCAACACTGTCACACTCCAGAATATCTGGGAGTGACCCTCTTACGTTCAAAACCCATTTAAAAGTAATAAGATGACATTCTATACACGAAACAATCTTATTCGCAAACTGGCAGGGTCACAATAGGGCTCTCATCCTCAAACAATCCGCACTTCAGCAATGGCACTGTGCTTTTCTGCTGCTGAAAATGCTTCCCCAGTGTGGTACCGTTCATCTCACGCCAGACAGGTAGAAACCTTCACGTTGATTACAGGTTGCTTAAAGCCTACTCCAATAGATATGCTCTATTACCTGGCTGAAATAGCCCCACTCTGTGTATGTAGGGAAGTAGCTTTCAACAGGGAGAGGCTTAAAGTGGAACAGAGCAGCGCCTACTCGCTGTATACACACAATTCTCCTCAGAAATGGCTGATATCCCGTAAGAGCCTCCTGAGGAAATCAGAGATGTTTACCGTCTCACCAGAGAAGGCAAGGCTGGAACTGTGGAAGAAGAAGAAGACCTCTCACCTCCGCGGATGGTTGTCAGCAGCTGAGTAATTACCTCCTGGACATAATGGTTTTGAAGTCACTGAACAGGCTACAGTCAAGAGTGGGAAGATCAAGGGATAAATTGAAGATATGAGAGTTAAGTACAAGTGATAAAAGGTGTGAATGTGGACAGGAACAAATCACGAGCCACATGTTTCAGTGTCCTTTGTGCCGAACATCCTGTACAGAGATGTCACTCCGAGTGCATTGGACATAACAAAAAACTGGGCATGTTATCTCACATGTTATCTCTTGTATCCTTCAAACTGACTTGTATATTAAACTGTAAACGGGTATATTTTCGACTCGAGAATAATAATAATAATAATAATAATAATAATAATAATAATAATAATAATAATAATAATAATAATAATAATGATAATAATAATAATAATAATAACTGTTCCTCGGATTCTGTGGAACGCAGAGGTGTAAGAAGTTGCGGGCATGAATGGGTGGATAGAGAAAAATCGAATTTTAATTTAAAACTCTAAAATTTGAAATTTTATTTCTTTCCTTTTTTTCTTTTCAGATTTAAACTTTAATAACAAATAACAATATGATAGAGAAGGTTAGCTCGTGAGCTCGAGTAACAATTTTCGAAAAGCCTAGAACAATCAGACAAGAAGGATTTAACAGAATGAGCTTGAAGCTCCCAAGTTACAAGTTTTACAAGAGTACCAGTGCTCCATTCAATTAATCGTCAAGGAGACTGATCTCCAAAAATTTACTACATTCAAAACCGCGTCTTTGCTCTACACAATTAAATAGGAGACTACATACATACATACATACATACATACATACATACATACATACATACATACATACATACATACATACATACATACATACATACATACATACTGTGACCGTTCACAACGTCACTTATGGTATGTCATGATATCCAGGAGATGAAATATGCCGTTTTCCGCGTCATTCTACGATAAAAACTGCCCAAGTCAGAATTTTTCTGCCCGCTCCAGGACTCGAGTTGCAATATCCAGAGTCGCGCGACCCAGCTCTAGTTGCTGGTAATTAGCAGCAAGGCGGTGCAAGAGCGCTTGTACTCGAAACTCTCTCACTCCCACCACGAGCGAGATGAAACCATACGCGTTATCACGTGACAAAGAATCTAGGTCACTAACTGAGCCCAGAGAGTAGGTCCAACGTGAAAACTAACATTATACCATGTTTTCCTCGCTCATCCACCACTACCAACTTATCGCGTTCAGCTGTTTTATTTCTGTTAATTTTTATAAATCACAAAATACCCACTGGATAATTAAGCGCAAACATTCCTTTGAATCAGGGAATTTTACGCATAATTATGAGACCGAGAAGTGCTCTACTTAACTGACAGAGAGATAACTGCGCTGTAAACAAGGGCGCGTCTTAATGACTAACAGATGTTGGACTCTAACCGTGCCAGGGAACACAAGGAATCCCCTGTGCTCGTCATCATTCACCGCCAGAAATTAAAGGACGCTTTTAAGATTGCTTCAGAACCTACGAAGTTATTTTAATAACAGTCGCTCAGTGGAGATGGGAATACAAGAGCTACATTTTGATATCCTGTTCGTTACTGTACGTTGCGTATTAACGGACCAATGTGTGAGAAAGGATTGCATTTTTTCCCCCACCCTCAGCATTCGGGTCTCTAGCGTAGCGCGCCTATATATTCATGAGCTGAGAAGGAGACACCAACCAGTGCGTTCTTATTGTGATGCCAGTACGGTAGTATTTCGTCGTGGCTTGTGAGTGAGTCGTTTGTGAAGAAATAATCTTGTAATTTGAGTAGTGTAATACAGTGATTCATTAAATTCTGTGAGTATGTGGAAATAATCACCCTCTGAGTGAGATGTTAGCGTGTACAGTGTGCCGCAAATTAATAAATAGGAACGGTACGAAACCGTAATAACTGATACCCGTGTGTAGAAAAGGTCGTACATCAAGCCTCCTATGTGTCTAAGTTAATACGGCTCAGTTAACATATATAGTGACGTACTTAGCGAAGTGGGTGGAGCGTACGTGCTTGATATCAATATGAATTACCAAGAAAGTCAGTGAACAGCTCAGTTAGACCTAATTGAGGACAGCGCCACGTTAAAATAACCCGCAGTACAGTTGAGAGCTCGACTTACGGCTAAGTGCATTAGAACAGGCCTGAACTAGTGTCATGAATACGAGAATGCTAATACATTAGTGGCCTAACCACTGTCGTTTCTAGGGAAACTAGTGAAATTTCTGGGCCTATAATCGCTGCCTACGAGAAGAATAGATAAATGAGAAGGGATTAATGTCGGGCTTCTGGGACATTACCGACATTAGGTTGGAATGCTCGTGCTATTGAGCAAATCCAACCATATGTTCAAATTGTGGTGTGTGATAAACTAACGTATTCACTTGAGATAATTTCCCCTCATTTACATGTCTACGTGAACGCCGGAGTGAACGCCGACGCCCATCTGAATGCCAGAATTTTGCCTGCATATTAGAGAGAACCAGACGCATAGCTGTCTTCGCCTGGTGTAGCAGAGAACGTCAAGAACGTCATACCAGATCAAGCCGTCATGTTCGTGACCTGCCAGGAAGTCATCATGGGTCTTCACATCACCGATGGCGTGATGCAAGCAGTCTAAAATCCATGGAGTGCCTCCCTGTAAAGCTGTGAACGTGGTATCCAGAAGGCTGAGTACATTTCCAAGTATTTATATCTTTGAAGGTCGTGTCCCATTGTAAATATGTAAATTTTTCACTTAGATATAACGTAGACTGCAAGCACGCCATTTCAGAGGGATAATAATTATAATTTCATTTTATTTGGGTCTTTTATGGAATACTTCTTCATGGTTTGGGAACGACCATATTTTACTTCCATTTTTTTTTTACAAGGGTTTGATAATGCATGACGTAAATTTAAGGACCTCAGATTAATTATGTGTGAAGTACTGTCAAGTAAAAGGGCTTAAATATTTTACGTAAACGACTCCAGTCATCATCTTTCTACAGCCAATAGGATTCCTCAAAGATATCTCAGTAACTGATTTTTTTTGTACTTCACAAGCTCTTAGGAAATCCTCCTTACTAGAAATTAAAACTGCTGGAACAACGAATGGAGCATGAGATTGGGGTATATATCTTACATCGCTAATTAGTTCGCGAATGTGCAAGTTAACTTGGACCCTGATGGCAGGAGATCATCATTAGATCTGCATCGTGGTCGATGTACCGAGAGGAAATGAAATGGCTGAACAGGCTGTAGCCATAATATATATTGCGAAATGAAATGTGAAGTTCCCTTGGAATCTGTCATTAAGACACGCGAGGCGCATATCGCGATGTGAATATGTTGATTAGGCCGGATATAGGGCCGTGATTTGTGTGATGCCATTTATGGCCAGTATTGAAAGAAGTGAATAGATTATTTGCCGTGAAGTCATTGCCCGAGAAGGCTAGTGGACCGCTCTTGAAAGTGTGGCACGGGTAGCTCCCAGCGGGAGTTTTATGAGCCCCTTTAAACGGGGGAGTGAAGGCGTTTCTTCAGTGAAATAGAACAGACACAAGTGGCGAGTTTCCTTTCCTTTCGATACAAAGATTATGTGTGCTAATTTAAATAGAGCCAACGTCGCAGAGATTCCAAATGAGCATTAAATGAAGGACCCCTCCAATTTATTTCTTTAATTATCCACAGCGTATAGGGAATTCCAGGTCAGATATACCCGTCTCAGAAGATCCTGAGTTCATCGCAGGAGACAGTAAAGCCTCCTGTCACAAGCGGCAGGTGAAATAAGACCACCTGCGGCCCATTATGTGTATGTGAAGTGTATATATTCTTGTCCATTCGTTGCAGGTAGTGCTATAATACTTTGTTTATGATGTCTGGTATTGAAGTCGCTAAATGCTTGTCCATAGGTAACATCGTTGTGTAAATAATGTCCTGATATATGTGTTGATAAAAATCCTAATGAAATGGGCGTGTTTGTCATACTGCATATTTGGCAACGTATAACTTAAAGTACTGTTGTAACGCGACTTTCAAGGGATTGGGAGTGTAAATTGCCTATTTCAATTCATACGATACTAGCAAACTTATATCATAATTTGATGCAAGTTGAATATATTAATTTTCGACAAACAAACAGAATTACAGCTGGGTATGCCTATGTTGAATAGATGTGTGTGTAAAGTGATTAGTGTAAGTGTAAAGTGAAATAATTAGAGAGAAAACGCCTAAGTCTGAGGTACCGGTAGTGTAATAGTTCGAGAGGGAGCGACTTCTTAATTCTGAATATTTAAACGTATAATGAAGTGTAGAAAGGACTACCGAACATTTAAACGTTAAGATCACCCAAGTTAATATATGTAAGGTGTTTGTATGGCATACCCATGTAAATAATGTGTTTCACTAGTATAAGTAAAAATTTATTATACAAGATATTGTCTTTCTTCTCATTAGTAATGAAATGGTATTCCTCTCATAATTAACTTTCCCCCCTACTATAGAGACTATTACTAAAGGACTTACCGCCCCATCGGACAGTCCACAGACCCGAAAATGCGATACCGACTCGGCTAGCGAACTATTCCAGTAGGGGAGGGTGAGGCTTCGACAAACCGGGCTGAGTTCGAAGCTCACCGATGGTGCTCCATTCTAACGTCATATTTATGAACAATGGTAACTGGTTTATGTACAGATGCCTTGGAAAGGTTACATAATTGGCGTCCCGTAACGTGTGGCCTTATTGTTGTTTGGGGCGAGTTACATATTGTTCTCGCGACGCATAATTTAGCGTCCCGTTGTTGGGGCAAGTTTGTAAAGCCCTACGGCACCATAAATATTGATATAGCAAATATTAAGGCACAAGTTCGAATACCACTACTATAAAAGGAGTACCTAAGGTAGTAGGATTATCAAATTGATTCGGTTAGAACTGAACGAATGGAAATACCAAATTTTACCCGTATATTAAATTTGCTAGAAGAGAGGAATACAAAATAGAATCAGAGCGTGTGAACGTGATAGTTAATATGGATAATGTGTCGGATGGAGTGCGTAAGCCGCTACCATAGACAGTTACGTCACGCGCAACGATATTTGAATGAGTGACTGGAATAAATTAAATCCGACGGATGTAGGGAGAAGAATGAAGAGATCGTGTACCAGGTTAAGTGGAAATATACACGATGGTCACTCAGAAATATGGCGGACCTGAAAAAAAAGTTATGGAGTTGTGTAACTTCAGGGGAGCAATAAAATGACCTTCCCATTGTTGAGGATAAAATGACTGGACTGAGTTCTTCAAATTCTTCTGGTCACAGGTTCATGCCGAAGGCGATGCGTTTGTAGCAGGCCTTGGTAGTTTAGGGGATTCATCCAATGTAAACAGGGTAGATATCGCGGACAAGAGTGGAAGCCTCATCACTCTTAATTTTTTTTTCTCTCAAATGAACAGTGCAATGTTGTCAGTTCGAGACGGGGAATTGTCTGCTAAAGCATCTTCCAAATCTCGAGGCTGAAAACATCCAATGTTTATTAAGTGCATCACATTTCTGGCACACGTAAAGTACCGAGCCCATTTAGGTCGCGGATTTAGGTAATATTTATTTTTAAAAAGGGCTACATAAATTTAATTATAAAAAAACAATATGTCGGGATAATGTTTATGAATTACGTAGGAAAATACTAGGGAAACACAAGTAATTATTAGGAGGTGTGACGCAGCTGTTTTGAAGCTAATTTTGGCGTAAAACGACTTGGTCATTTTCAAAAATTGCACACCTTCCTAAGTTTAGGAAACTGAATCGTATGAACTGAAATACCACGAGCAGCTTAATTCAGGGGGGCACACATTTCTCAAGAAGTGAAGTATTATGGATGTGGAAGGTATTAAACAGTTGATGGCCGCCTTACTGGCCGAACAAAGTGAGAAGCAGGCAGAGCTTTTCAGGGAACAGAGTGCGAAGTTTGATGAGCGTCTTGCGAAATTGGAACAGGCTAATGCGGACAATAGTGAAAGACAGGCAGGACTTTTAAAGGAGCAGCTAAAGGCCGATAGTGAAAGACAGGCAGGACTTTTAAAGGAGCAGCTAAAGGCCGATAGTGAAAGACAGGCAGGACTCTTAAAGGAGCAGTTAAAGGCTGATAGTGATAGGCAGGCAGAACTATTAAATAAACTAGGACAGGCAACCACTCAATTTGAAGAACGTTTAGACCAGCACAATAGTCGAGTAGGTCAGCTCACTGCACGGTTAGACGGATACGAGGCGTCGTGTAAAGCCCAAGCTGCGGAGCTCAAAGAACATGTTAACTCTCGCATTGATGACGTGACGACACGCATAGATTCCCTCGCGTTGAAGCTAGAGCAAACCAGTCGCCGTCTGGATGAGCGTACAGCCGAAATAGAAATTAAAATGACAGCTCAGGAAAGCCAAATAGAAGAAATGGAAGGACAGATAACGCAGGTTCGGGACAGCACAGAGACGAAGTGCAAAGAATATATCGACCAGCAGATGGACCGAGTGAAAGTTGAATTGAGGGTCACCGCCGAGGAAAAAGAACATGAAATTACTTTCGAGACAATTCAAAAGGATGTAAATGACAAAGCAGTGAATGAGGCAACAGGGCAACTGAATATTCGGCAAGGGAACGCTGCAGAAATGAAGAGAATTCAGAAGGGCATGACGAGACGACGGAAGAAGAAGAAGAAGACGGATAAGGCGAAATACCGGAGGAAGGAGAAGAAGATGAGAGAATCACCGGTAATCCGGAAGACTACACTTAAGGTTGGTCTTCATGAAGGCATAATCAAAGAGCTCCAGAAATTTTTGATATGGACCAGAGGAATGAACAACCTTATGAGTTATCAGCGATTATCTAGGATATTGAGAAGATGCGTTACTGAATCAGGCCGGTCGCATGATGATATTCAGTTCGTCAGGGAGAAACTAGAGAAGAAAATCGTCAATGAAAGGATACGTCAGAGAGTACTTAGAAGACGCGGGAAAACAGGAAATTTTCGTCTCAACACAGTGTTCCAGAAAAACTACGGACTTAAGAAGACCACTTTTACTACGGGGATTAGGGAGCGCACTAAGAAGGAGAAATTTGCTATATCGCATGGCCAGAATGAAGTACCAGGCATGCTCAGCCCAAGACCTCGTGCCTTGGAAGAAGGGTTGAGTGAACAAGAGGAAGGATCGATACACTAATGATAAGCTACGATCCGACTTGAAATGTATATTGTGTACATATGGAATAATATTAATTTAACTAGTATAAGTAATAGAGGATATGCCATCAAAACACGCCAAATCAAAAACTATACCATGGAAAGATGTCGTGCCATGTCCAGAAGATCCTAGACCATCAGTAGAGTTGAGGGTGAGAGACACGTTGGAATCTCTGAAGAAACAGGCAGAGAAGCGGTTACGACGATTGCGACGCAAACGATTCCACAGACCTCTACGTGTGGGAGAACTTGTATTGGTCAAACGTCCCGCAACTTCGGATCCACCACGGAAATTTTACCACAAATTTGCAGAGCTGTATATTGGGCCTTATCGAATAATTCAAAATTTAGAAAATAACGCGTACAAGGTACAATCCATGGATGGGACAACTGAGGCTATCTATAACGCCTCAAATCTAAAACTATACCATGTGCCAGGACAATTACCGGAGAAGAATCCAAACGATCCAGATGACCTAGAAGATGAAGGACAGCCTCCAGAAGAAGACGAGGACGACGACGGAGTGGACGTCGCGGATGAGGAGGATCCTGAAGAAGAGATGGATGGAGTAAACTACATGGAACTGGAAGATCACCATGGGATGGATGATAACACTGGCGAGTCGGGAGATGAAGATTGTCTAGCATGCACGGAAAGACGAGATATCATGACCCAAGAATACTTGCATATCCTTATGGCCAGATACGTTCTAAGACAAGAAAATGCCATCCTACGATACACTCACATTTAATAACACGAGAACCATGTGATTGGTAAGAAAAATCCCTACCCGTGATTTTTATTATTTTAAGCAGGGGAGGGATGTGACCGTTCACAACGTCACTTATGGTATGTCATGATATCCAGGAGATGAAATATGCCGTTTTCCGCGTCATTCTACGATAAAAACTGCCCAAGTCAGAATTTTTCTGCCCGCTCCAGGACTCGAGTTGCAATATCCAGAGTCGCGCGACCCAGCTCTAGTTGCTGGTAATTAGCAGCAAGGCGGTGCAAGAGCGCTTGTACTCGAAACTCTCTCACTCCCACCACGAGCGAGATGAAACCATACGCGTTATCACGTGACAAAGAATCTAGGTCACTAACTGAGCCCAGAGAGTAGGTCCAACGTGAAAACTAACATTATACCATGTTTTCCTCGCTCATCCACCACTACCAACTTATCGCGTTCAGCTGTTTTATTTCTGTTAATTTTTATAAATCACAAAATACCCACTGGATAATTAAGCGCAAACATTCCTTTGAATCAGGGAATTTTACGCATAATTATGAGACCGAGAAGTGCTCTACTTAACTGACAGAGAGATAACTGCGCTGTAAACAAGGGCGCGTCTTAATGACTAACAGATGTTGGACTCTAACCGTGCCAGGGAACACAAGGAATCCCCTGTGCTCGTCATCATTCACCGCCAGAAATTAAAGGACGCTTTTAAGATTGCTTCAGAACCTACGAAGTTATTTTAATAACAGTCGCTCAGTGGAGATGGGAATACAAGAGCTACATTTTGATATCCTGTTCGTTACTGTACGTTGCGTATTAACGGACCAATGTGTGAGAAAGGATTGCATTTTTTCCCCCACCCTCAGCATTCGGGTCTCTAGCGTAGCGCGCCTATATATTCATGAGCTGAGAAGGAGACACCAACCAGTGCGTTCTTATTGTGATGCCAGTACGGTAGTATTTCGTCGTGGCTTGTGAGTGAGTCGTTTGTGAAGAAATAATCTTGTAATTTGAGTAGTGTAATACAGTGATTCATTAAATTCTGTGAGTATGTGGAAATAATCACCCTCTGAGTGAGATGTTAGCGTGTACAGTGTGCCGCAAATTAATAAATAGGAACGGTACGAAACCGTAATAACTGATACCCGTGTGTAGAAAAGGTCGTACATCAAGCCTCCTATGTGTCTAAGTTAATACGGCTCAGTTAACATATATAGTGACGTACTTAGCGAAGTGGGTGGAGCGTACGTGCTTGATATCAATATGAATTACCAAGAAAGTCAGTGAACAGCTCAGTTAGACCTAATTGAGGACAGCGCCACGTTAAAATAACCCGCAGTACAGTTGAGAGCTCGACTTACGGCTAAGTGCATTAGAACAGGCCTGAACTAGTGTCATGAATACGAGAATGCTAATACATTAGTGGCCTAACCACTGTCGTTTCTAGGGAAACTAGTGAAATTTCTGGGCCTATAATCGCTGCCTACGAGAAGAATAGATAAATGAGAAGGGATTAATGTCGGGCTTCTGGGACATTACCGACATTAGGTTGGAATGCTCGTGCTATTGAGCAAATCCAACCATATGTTCAAATTGTGGTGTGTGATAAACTAACGTATTCACTTGAGATAATTTCCCCTCATTTACATGTCTACGTGAACGCCGGAGTGAACGCCGACGCCCATCTGAATGCCAGAATTTTGCCTGCATATTAGAGAGAACCAGACGCATAGCTGTCTTCGCCTGGTGTAGCAGAGAACGTCAAGAACGTCATACCAGATCAAGCCGTCATGTTCGTGACCTGCCAGGAAGTCATCATGGGTCTTCACATCACCGATGGCGTGATGCAAGCAGTCTAAAATCCATGGAGTGCCTCCCTGTAAAGCTGTGAACGTGGTATCCAGAAGGCTGAGTACATTTCCAAGTATTTATATCTTTGAAGGTCGTGTCCCATTGTAAATATGTAAATTTTTCACTTAGATATAACGTAGACTGCAAGCACGCCATTTCAGAGGGATAATAATTATAATTTCATTTTATTTGGGTCTTTTATGGAATACTTCTTCATGGTTTGGGAACGACCATATTTTACTTCCATTTTTTTTACAAGGGTTTGATAATGCATGACGTAAATTTAAGGACCTCAGATTAATTATGTGTGAAGTACTGTCAAGTAAAAGGGCTTAAATATTTTACGTAAACGACTCCAGTCATCATCTTTCTACAGCCAATAGGATTCCTCAAAGATATCTCAGTAACTGATTTTTTTGTACTTCACAAGCTCTTAGGAAATCCTCCTTACTAGAAATTAAAACTGCTGGAACAACGAATGGAGCATGAGATTGGGGTATATATCTTACATCGCTAATTAGTTCGCGAATGTGCAAGTTAACTTGGACCCTGATGGCAGGAGATCATCATTAGATCTGCATCGTGGTCGATGTACCGAGAGGAAATGAAATGGCTGAACAGGCTGTAGCCATAATATATATTGCGAAATGAAATGTGAAGTTCCCTTGGAATCTGTCATTAAGACACGCGAGGCGCATATCGCGATGTGAATATGTTGATTAGGCCGGATATAGGGCCGTGATTTGTGTGATGCCATTTATGGCCAGTATTGAAAGAAGTGAATAGATTATTTGCCGTGAAGTCATTGCCCGAGAAGGCTAGTGGACCGCTCTTGAAAGTGTGGCACGGGTAGCTCCCAGCGGGAGTTTTATGAGCCCCTTTAAACGGGGGAGTGAAGGCGTTTCTTCAGTGAAATAGAACAGACACAAGTGGCGAGTTTCCTTTCCTTTCGATACAAAGATATGTGTGCTAATTTAAATAGAGCCAACGTCGCAGAGATTCCAAATGAGCATTAAATGAAGGACCCCCCCAATTTATTTCTTTAATTATCCACAGCGTATAGGGAATTCCAGGTCAGATATACCCCGTCTCAGAAGATCCTGAGTTCATCGCAGGAGACAGTAAAGCCTCCTGTCACAAGCGGCAGGTGAAATAAGACCACCTGCGGCCCATTATGTGTATGTGAAGTGTATATATTCTTGTCCATTCGTTGCAGGTAGTGCTATAATACTTTGTTTATGATGTCTGGTATTGAAGTCGCTAAATGCTTGTCCATAGGTAACATCGTTGTGTAAATAATGTCCTGATATATGTGTTGATAAAAATCCTAATGAAATGGGCGTGTTTGTCATACTGCATATTTGGCAACGTATAACTTAAAGTACTGTTGTAACGCGACTTTCAAGGGATTGGGAGTGTAAATTGCCTATTTCAATTCATACGATACTAGCAAACTTATATCATAATTTGATGCAAGTTGAATATATTAATTTTCGACAAACAAACAGAATTACAGCTGGGTATGCCTATGTTGAATAGATGTGTGTGTAAAGTGATTAGTGTAAGTGTAAAGTGAAATAATTAGAGAGAAAACGCCTAAGTCTGAGGTACCGGTAGTGTAATAGTTCGAGAGGGAGCGACTTCTTAATTCTGAATATTTAAACGTATAATGAAGTGTAGAAAGGACTACCGAACATTTAAACGTTAAGATCACCCAAGTTAATATATGTAAGGTGTTTGTATGGCATACCCATGTAAATAATGTGTTTCACTAGTATAAGTAAAAATTTATTATACAAGATATTGTCTTTCTTCTCATTAGTAATGAAATGGTATTCCTCTCATAATTAACTTTCCCCCTACTATAGAGACTATTACTAAAGGACTTACCGCCCCATCGGACAGTCCACAGACCCGAAAATGCGATACCGACTCGGCTAGCGAACTATTCCAGTAGGGGAGGGTGAGGCTTCGACAAACCGGGCTGAGTTCGAAGCTCACCGATGGTGCTCCATTCTAACGTCATATTTATGAACAATGGTAACTGGTTTATGTACAGATGCCTTGGAAAGGTTACAATACATACATACATACATACATACATTATCATTATAGACCGTTATGCCTTTCAGCGTTCAGTCTGCAAGCCCCTGTGAATTTACTAAACGTCGCCACAATCCTCTATTTGCAACTAGTGTTGTGGCCTCATTTAGTTCTATACCTCCTATCTTTAAATCGTTAGAAAATGAGTCTAAAACCATCGTCATCTTGGTCTCCCTCCACTTATCTTATCCTCCATAACATAGTCCATTATTCTCCCAGGTAACCTATCCTCCTCCACTCGCCTCACATGACTCCTACCTCCGAAGCCGGTTTATGCGTACAGCTTCATCCTTCGAGTTCATTCCTAACTTAGCCTTTATCTTTTCATTCCGAGTACCCTTCTGCCATTGTTCTCACATGGCTGGGAAGCGTGAAGAGTTTTAAGAAAATTACTGGATAGGAAGTGCATTCTCAGATACGTGTTATTAGAAGTAGGTCATCGATATTCGCTCAACGTATCTATGGCATTCAAAGTAGAAACAGGCGTAGTTCAGGGTTCCGTCATAAGGCATTTGCTGTTCCTCGTGTATATAAATGATAATGCAAGAGGGTCAGCACTCTATGCAGATGATATCGCCGTCAACACAAGTGGTAAGGAGTTAACAAATATGGAAAATAAAAGGTTAGAGATGCTACAGAAATCATCCAATGGGTTGCAGGCGGATAAAATATTTTTGAGTAGTAAAAAGACAGAAGTTATTTCTTTTCACTTAATTAAATTAACTTTAAATGAGAATGAACATAGTTCTGTCAAGCTATTGGGAACACATCTGGACTCCAAGTCAACCTGGTATACTCACAAAAGCCATGTAAAAGACTGTCCAGAGGGAAATTTTTACTTCTCAAAGAGTCAGCCAATAGCAATCAGATGCTGTCTGCACACTATGCTTTCCTCCATTCACATTTGTTGGAAGAAATCATAGCATGCACACAATATCCGACCAGTATTAACTGACTCCTTCAGAAGTAAAAATATCCCTCCAGACAGTCCCCCACACAACTTTTGTGAGTATACCAGGCCAACCCAGAATCCAAATGCATTCCCAATAACTTGACAGAACTATGTTCATATACACAAGTATATAATATTGACAAATATACACAGACAAGAAACATGTTTTATAGCAGAATGTCCAGTTGGGTGATCCACCGTATGGCTTCCTCTGTTGGTTCCAAAAAGTCACTCGGGCTACCTGTGTAGAAACGTCGTGTACATTCACTTACAATATGGGGGATCGTCTGCCGAGATGCACCACAGTCGCACTCTGGTGATGAAATAAATTTCCACTTATAAAGGGCATCCTTGTATCGTCCATGATTTCACCCGATTCAGAGTGGTCCAAATCTTACGCGGTAGATGATGTCCACCAGGAAGATGTTCACCAGAAAAGATGTTGTCTAAGGAACTGTCTGTGGCAACTTTCCAGCGACTTCTCCACTCTTCTAAAGGGTGAACATTCCCATCAGCCAATGTGACAGCATCAAGCAAAGATGAATGACGTGACTTGAGCCTCGTTATCTTGAGAACAGGAATATCATCCAGAACAGGCAGTTCAGGGTTCATTTCTATCTTCTTGAACTCTCGAATGAGAGCATTTGATCTTCTGAAATCAGGCGGTATTATATCCGACAGAACTGGGAGCCAATAAAGGGGTGTGGACTGGATAGAACCAGATATTAACCGCATGCTAGCATTCAGTTGAGTATCAATGAGTCTTGTATATGGGCTATTCTGCCAAACTGGTGCACAGTACTCAGCACACGAGAAAACCAGTCCCAAATCAGAAGATCTTAAGGTCTTTGCTGATGAACCCCAACTTGAGCCACATAATTTCTGAAGGATATTATTACGTGTTTTGAGCTTTTTGGACAGATTCATAAGATGTTGTTTGTAAGATAGTGTGCGATCAAGTGTAATTCCCAAATATTTTGGATGCTAGCTGTGCCGAAGTTCACGGTGAAAAAGCGTATGTTAAGTTTAATGCCAGCTTGGCGATTATTCAGGTGAAAACATGACACTTCTGTTTTGTTCGGGTTAGGATTCAGTCGGCATTTCTTGAAGTACGTTTCAAGTGAAATCAGGTCTCCTTGTAGCACTTCTTCTGTCACACTAAGGTCTCGATGTTGAGTGGCTAGTGCTATATCATCAACATAACACAATTTTCGTGTTTATGTTTCTGGGAGATCGGAAATATACAAATTGAACAGTAGGGGAGACAGTGCCGATCCTTGAGGTAATCCACTTTTGAGCTTCCTTTCTCTACTCATACTGTTTCCCATACACACTCGAAATCTTCTGTCATTGAGCATGTTATTTATAACCTGCACGATGGTCCTACAGGGTACAATTCGGAGAAGCTTGTAAATAAATCCTTCCCTCCAGACTGTGTCAAATCAATGAATGCAGCTGAGGTCTTGAGTTGTTTCTGGAAACCTGCTTCAATGTGGGATGTCAGTGAAAGCACTTGATCGCAGCAGCTGCGATTTGGTCTGAATCCGGCTTGATCAACCGAAATATGCTGAAAAATAGTTGCGCTGATTCTGTTATAGATCAGCCTCTCAAAAAGCTTATAACAGCAACTAAGAAGGGCAGTTATTCTATAACTGCTTGGATCATTGGCAGGCTTACCTGGTTTCAAGATTGAAATCACTTTCGTTCGTTTGAATTCTGCCGGAGTTGTCCATTCTGTAGAAGGTCGGAATAAAACCTTGCCAGCCAACTACTTGCATTCTTCCCTAAATGAATGAGAAATTCTGGATGAATGCCATCAAAACCTGGAGCTTTATTTGGTTTTACGTCTTTGAGAGCAGCATTGATGTCTTGCACTGTAAACGGTTGTGTATACCTTGATGTGAGTGGTGTTTTGGATTTCAGAGTTTGTAGCTGGCGCCGTATGTATTTGGTATGTTTCTTACCTGACGGAGTTTGAGAAGTTGTGACGATGTGAGATGCTACTTCATCCGGAGTAACTTAAGGCTGTTGCTTCACCAAAGGTGTGCTTCTCCAAGTTTTCTGAGGAGCCCCCAAGCTCTCCTACTGGAATGAGTTAGGTCGATATTCTCCACTGTTTCAATCCACCGTTCTCTCCGGGTAGTATCTATGCTGGAAAGAAGTATAGATGACTTTCCAAAAGGCGCTTAGTTTGATTACACTGAGTTAGTGTACCTCCGGTACAATAATAATAATAATAATAATAATAATAATAATAATAATAATAATAATAATAATAATAATAATAATATATACAAAATTGTATGTATGTGTGTGTGTAAATGACACATCTCCTAAACCACTGGAGTAACTTCAATCAAATTTTGAACACTTATAGTGTCGAATCCATAGTTTTCGGGGTTGCTGAGGTTAATAGTGACACTTCATTTTTTAAAAATCCAAGTTCAGCCTCCGTTGTGGTGGGTGGTGAGGGGGGGGGGGTGTTAGGTATAAAAATAATCGAAAATAGTGTTGAATTCATGGCGAGGGGTCAGTGGGATATAAAAATAATCGAAAATAGTGTCGAATCCATAGTTTTCAGGATCGCTGAGATGAATAGTAACACTCCGGATTTTTTAAAATCAAAGTTCAGCCCTCTTTGCGGTGGGGGGGGGCGAGGGGGGAGTGAGATATAAAAATCTATCTATCTATCTTCTATCTATATCTTACTATATATAAAATGGATGGATGTATGTATGTATGTGTAAATGACACATCTCCTCCTAAACCACTGGAGCAATTTCAACCAAACTTGGTACACGTATTACTTATTATCTAGAAACGAAAACTGTGGGGGTAAGCCGTCCCTAGCGCCTTTAGTGGAGGGGGTTCAGGGGGGTAGGTATAAAATTAATCGAAAATGGTGTCGAATCCATACTTTTCTGGGTCGCTGATATGAATAGTGACACTCCGGAATTTTTTAAAGTCCAAGTTCAGCCCCCTTTGGGGTGGGGGGGCAAGGGGGAGTGATATTCAAAATTAATCGAAAATAGTGTCGAATACATAGTTTTCGGGGTCCTAGAGGTGAATTGTACACTCCGGATTTTTTGTATCAGGAGAAAAACCACGTGGGGGTAAGACAGCCCAGGAATCCTTAGGGTTGGGGGAGGGGCCTGGGGGTGAGATATAAAAATAATCGAAAGTAGTGTGGAATCCATACTTTTCTGGCTCGCTGAAATGAATAGTGACACTCAGGAATTTTTCAATGTCCAAGTTCATCCCCCTTCGTGCTGGGGGGGGGGGGGCGATGGGGGAGTGATATGTAAAAATAATAGAAAATAGTGTCGAATCCATAGTTTTCGGGATCGCTGAGATGAATAGTGACACTCCGCATTTTTAGTATCAGGAGACAAACCACGTGGGGTAATACACCGCAGGAACCCTTAGGGGCGGGGGGGGGCGGCGAGGGGTTTGATATATAGAAATAATCGAAAGTATTGTCGAATCCATTCTTTTCGGGTACGCTGAGATGAATAGTGACTCTCCGGATATTTTATAAGTCCACATTCATCCCCCTTTGGCATAGGGGCTAAGAAAGGGTGAAAAATAAATTGTCCACAATGACCGAGATAATGGACGTATGTATGTTCCAGTATGACTTACAAGAATGATTTACTACCTGGAAAATATACGTGGGAGTAAGACGCCCCTAGAACCACTAGGGAAGGGGGTGAAATGTAATCCATATTAATAAATGGAAGTCAGTATGTAGCGATATATATATCTTGTAATGTATATGTATAAATTATGGAGTAAAAATAAAAACAGACGTGAATTAATGAGAAACTTCCAGGCATCATTGAAACAGGCTGATGACTTCAGGATCCCTAGAAAAATCGTAAATTCTCTGAGGGGAACACGCTGGGAGTTTCAAATCTACATAAGAACGCAACCATATATATTTATCCAAAACGATAACCTATAGGTTTCATGGGCTTAAAAGTTTACTGAAATTCCTCATTTTTTACCCCTTCCCCATATCAAGATGGCGGCACAATCTGTCAGATGAGCTAGAAAATTGAAATTTGGCAAAATTATACCTTTTATATTGTAACCGACGGGAAATTTACGAGATGTTAAATTTTTTATTTTTTTAACCCCGATAAATATTGAAGTATGGAGGCAATTTTAATGACGGTGCAGACCTTACTTTTGAGGTATTTGGTGGCTGAACGGTAAGTTGTTTCACAAAGCTGATGGCATTTTGTCGTATCTCTATGCCTTATACGTTAAATTTGGCTCTATTTCCGGATTTACCTAAATTTTGCACTTTGTACACATATAATTGATGGTTTGAATCACTTATAGGAAAGGTAGGATCATAAAATTCTACACGAATATTGGCCCACCCAGTAGCCATATGTGAGCCAAATTCTTTGAAGCTGTCACATAAGTATCTGAAAAGTAATTCAATGTGTAAAAACCTTAAACAAATTTCACCCTATTCAACGTTTCTAAAACAATCACACTTTTAAAAAGGTGAGATACGAGGAAATATTATAGGACCAGCCATTTAGATCGCTAAATGAGGCCAGAGGCGTCTTATCGTACAATCCGGTTTTTTTAATATGATGCACCGTTTAGCAGCAGTTATTCTGTAAATGAAGATGAACATTCATAACTTCCGTATGTCCATCTATATTCATTGAAGTCGATTTGTAGCGATCTAGAAGGGCTTTTTCTGCCATTATAATTAATAATTTACAAATCAATAGTGACTGTCAGCAGGAGGACGTAGCTATTTTAATCAGTACTTCCCACATTGACTTTAACTGGCAGTAGGAATGGGGTCCTTCTCCAACTCCTGTGTATCATTGTAATGAATAATTCCCTTCTCGATTTGACTAGCAGAAGGCAAGGGAATGTGCAATTTTTTTCACAACTCCTTTACCGATTCTGTTTTTCAGTAGGCAAAGGTGCCCCTTGCAAGGGTACCCCAATCACAAACAAATTTATCCTTCAAAATGTGACTGGCGTTACGCATAATGAATTGCAGTATACAAGTGGACCTGTCATTATTATCACAACTCCGCGACTCGCACTTTACATAGGTAATAACGTCTGCGGACCTCCCTATGCTGTTTCTCGGATAACGCCAAGAGAGATGCAATTTTAAAAAATCTTATTCACTTCATGTACAGTAATTTACTTCGATATCCGTATACAATGTAGAATACCGTAGCGAAGCACGGGTACATTTGCTAGTAATAGTATGTCGGAATGGCTATTAAATAGCACCTTCAGGTCTGCTGTGGTGTTAACCGGCAATGATGTTTGGTTGACGATGTTCTGGTGGTGAATATGAGCGGCACTGTTCATTTGACACTGATGAAGTTTGTGTGTCCGATATAGTAATATTAGCCAGTTTTTTTTTTTTTTTTACGTCGCACCGACACAGATAGGTCTTATGGCGACGATGGGATGGGAAATGCCTAGGAAGTGGAAGGATGCGGCCATGGCCTTAATTAAGGTACAGCCCCGGCATTTGCCTGGTGTGAAAATGGGAAACCACGGAAAACCATCTTCAGGGCTGCCGACAGTGGGGCTCGAACCCACGATCTCCCGATTACTGGATACTGGCCGCACTTAAGCGACTGCAGCTATCGAGCTCGATTATTAGCCACTTAACGTCATCACTGTATACTGAGGTTTTGTGAGGAGCGTAGAGCGAGCTGGTTGAAGAACGTGTTTACTTACAGTAACTGGTGTTTTGATAGACGAATGGGCTAGTAGCTGTTGTAGCTGCTGCTGTTGTAATTGATATTGGTAATACTGTTGATCAAAAAGTTGTAGTTGGTGCAGCTGGAATGGTTGTTTTCCTGTTTCTGCTGTTGTTATTGTTGTTGCTGCTGCTGCTGTACATCTTGTTCTTATTGGGTTAGTTGAATGTGTTCACCATCTTACAGTAAGTGTAATGAAGTTTTTAGCAGTTGTCCTGGATCGGGAGGTTAGGCATCCATTGCTATGCGTTTTAAAGGAAGGTTACTTATTAATTATGTAGAAAAAAGGTGACACAACACAAAGTGAATATTCTTATCGCACTGAAGACAGGTACGCAGAGAGTAAACGTCCGTTTAGTTTGCCGGTCGAGAGACCACTCGCCCCGAGGTTCACTCAGTCTACACCAAATTCCTGAGGACGACGGCTGAGCATGGAGCTGCTAATGTAACGAACAGTGGAATCCTTTAACCTATGTTTCACTCCTCCAATGCCGGGCTGAGTGGCTCAGACGGTGAAGGCACTGGTCTTCTGACACCAATTTGGCAGTTTCGATCCTGGCTCAGTCCGGTGGTATTTGAAGGTGCTCAAAAACGCCAGCCTTGTGTCTGTAGATTTACTGGCACGTAAAAGAACTCTGCGGGACTAAATTTCGGCACCTCGGCGTCTTCGAAAACCGTAAAAGAGTAGTTAGTGGGACGTAAAGCAAATAACATTTTTATTCACTCCTCCAAGGACCTTCATAGCGGGTATAATGAATGCCTTGCTTTCTTGCTTATATCCTTTGGACTGAGGTAGACCATGTTTGTTACTTTTAGTAATATTTTTTCTGTCAGTCTCTGGTTTTAACAATGTTGAGCATTATTGAGGAGAGTCACTTGTTACACCATTCTTTATGCAGCCTGCCTATGTACTGAATCGCATGATGTAGTAGTTTGTACTGTCTGAGATGTACCATTCCAGTGGGCTTGTGAGAGTGATGTGTAATAGCACCTTGTGGCTTGGTGCTGAAAGCAACGAGAACTTTCCTCACTCATTTCCCTAGTTTTCTTTACTCTAAGGGTAGGCTAACTGATGGTGGGAAGTTTGGGGATTTAATTTGCCTTCGTGCTGAGGATTCAACAACACACTTCCATAGGCCCTTAACATTAAACAGTAAGAGGTAAACCAGCAGCTCGTACTCACAAAATTACTCGGAACATGAAATTCTTGAAGATTTGTGGGCCAGATATTCTTCGGTGAAAATAACTATTCTTGGCGAGCTTTCATTTTAAGCAATAAGGATAATGTGCGTGATTATTTGAAAAGGCAGGGCGATCGACTTTGAAAACTTAACGTCTCAACCAATACAATTTGTCGGACTAATGAAATGCTTACTTCTTCATGATGTTTCATCTTCAACTGCATCAGGCATTATCGGGGTCAAGGCGGCCTTGCTCAAATTCGCCTTCGTTTCATGATCTCCTAGGGTAAGAGACAGGGACAGAGACATACTAATAAAGCAACAACAAACACTACTCCACGTGGGCGGCTGTGTCTTCTCAAGCTGCTAAATGGAAGAACTTCTTGTCGTGTCTTAGAACTGGCACGAGACTTAGCGAATTTAAAATCACTCCCCCGCTACTTATAGGACATCTGTGTTACCTGAGAACCACACTTCTGTAACAAACCCGAAATTGGTGGGACGAAGTGGAAGGCAAGTATCTACTTTACTTCTTACCTGGTGACAACAATCAATCCTAGTGTTCTCGGTGCCGTAAACATGAAAGGTAAACGCCTCCACTACAAGATCAGCTCCTGATACAGAAAACAGCTATTGTCCATCTTCACAGGTTTGAAACTTTCTGCTTTAGTGAACCTAGCTGATCTCTCAGTTTAAAAGATGCAGCCCTAACCCTCATGGCCCGTATCGAGCGGTCTGTCTCTAATGTACGCCGGCACCAGCCCTCCCTCGACATGTATTAGGGACAACGGTGTCACAACAGTTATCAAGATATGAAATATATTTCTTCATGCAACCATTTCGTTTATTACATAATTACATATGAAGCGAAAAGCTTGCAGATTTATGTGACTGCTGATATCTTAATAGTAGCCACAGAATGCCCATATTACAAGGAATCTGAACCACATTTCATTTCATTTCATTTCATTTCATTTCAAAAATCCCACATGTGTTGGCCGGGATCCGAACTTGGTCCGCTTTGGTGAGAAGCTAATTACACATGAATTAAATGCATAATTACACACAGTGGAATAGGAAACTTTGCCTAATTGTATTTTTTATTTGTGTCATTGGTTTTCCATCACATTAACTATTTTTACAATTTACGGTAATGCCAAGCTACCGAATTTTAACATCAGGAGTTCCTTTACGTGCCAGTAAATCTACTGACACTAGGCTGGCGTATTTGAGTATCTTCAAATACCACGAGCCAGGATCGAACCCGCATCTTCGGCTCTGAAGGCCAGCACTCGACCGTTTAAGATATTCAGCCCGGCTTTGCCTAATTTAAGACAATGTCTAGCAAGGGTGGTTACAGACGAGACAACCACTCATGGGAAACAACATGCCTTTTTTTTCACTCAAACTAAAATAGAGTTCAAACCACTCCGTTCCATTTATGACCTCGAATGGTGGAAACTTACCTTCCATAGTTTTGTTTTTGCTCTTGATCGCCTTCAGAAATCAGGAATTTTTAATTTACGTTCTAATGTTATACGCAAGTTTTGGAGAACGAAAATGAAATGGCGTATGGCTTTTAGTGCCGGGAGTGTCCGAGGATAAGTTTTGGAGGAAATATTGCGATTATTGCAGTAATGTTTGTTAAATAAACCACTGATTTTTAAAAATTATCTACCATAATTACTAGAAGGTTGGCTATCCGAGGTAGAAAAGGCATATTTGATTCACCTGGAAGAACATGGAGTAGCAGTGAAAACTAATTTCTATCAATGCGCATCACACCAAAAACTTGGATTTTTTACGAGAAGGTAAGAGCATAGTTAAAAGCCGGCATACATGACTGGCATTCTCACTGCCGAACAGTGCACAGCACACCGGGAAAGTTTGGATATAGTTAAGAGAAGGTAAGCATGTACTGAGCAACCTACAAACATCGGTCGTCATCACTGCTGCTGCACAGTGCACAGCACACCGGGAAAGTTTGGATATATTTAAGAGAAGGTAAGCATGTACTGAGCAACCTACAAACATCGGTCGTCATCACTGCTGCTGCACAGTGCACAGCACACCAGGAAAGTTTGGATATAGTTAAGAGAAGGTAAGTGTGTATTGAGCAACCTACAAACATCGGCCGTCATCACTGCTGCTGCACAGTGCACAGCACACCAGGAAAGTTTGGATATAGTTAAGAGAAGGTAAGTGTGTACTGAGCAACCTACAAACATCGGCCGTCATCACCGCTGCTGCACAGTGCACAGCACACCGGGAAAGTTTGGATATAGTTAAGAGAAGGTAAGTGTGTATTGAGCAACCTACAAACATCGGCCGTCATCACCGCTGCTGCACAGTGCACAGCACACCAGGAAAGTTTGGATATAGTTAAGAGAAGGTAAGTGTGTATTGAGCAACCTACAAACATCGGTCGTCATCACTGCTGCTGCACAGTGCACAGCACACCAGGAAAGTTTGGATATAGTTAAGAGAAGGTAAGTGTGTATTGAGCAACCTACAAACATCGGCCGTCATCACTGCTGCTGCACAGTGCACAGCACACCAGGAAAGTTTGGATATAGTTAAGAGAAGGTAAGTGTGTATTGAGCAACCTACAAACATCGGCCGTCATCACTGCTGCTGCACAGTGCACAGCACACCAGGAAAGTTTGGATATAGTTAAGAGAAGGTAAGTGTGTATTGAGCAACCTACAAACATCGGCCGTCATCACCGCTGCTGCACAGTGCACAGCACACCGGGAAAGTTTGGATATAGTTAAGAGAAGGTAAGTGTGTATTGAGCAACCTACAAACATCGGCCGTCATCACCGCTGCTGCACAGTGCACAGCACACCAGGAAAGTTTGGATATAGTTAAGAGAAGGTAAGTGTGTATTGAGCAACCTACAAACATCGGCCGTCATCACTGCTGCTGCACAGTGCACAGCACACCAGGAAAGTTTGGATATAGTTAAGAGAAGGTAAGTGTGTATTGAGCAACCTACAAACATCGGCCGTCATCACCGCTGCTGCACAGTGCACAGCACACCGGGAAAGTTTGGATATAGTTAAGAGAAGGTAAGTGTGTATTGAGCAACCTACAAACATCGGCCGTCATCACCGCTGCTGCACAGTGCACAGCACACCGGGAAAGTTTGGATATAGTTAAGAGAAGGTAAGTGTGTATTGAGCAACCTACAAACATCGGCCGTCATCACCGCTGCTGCACAGTGCACAGTGGAATAGAAACGTCTGAGAAGGTAAGCGTATACTGAGCGACCTACAAACACAACCAGATACCCTTACTAATACACAGCCCACTAAGAATGTTTATGTATCCCTAAGAGAAAGTACGACTATTATTATTATTATTATTATTATTATTATTATTATTATTATTATTATTATTATTATTATTATTATTATTATTATTATTATTATTATTATTAAAGCGTCTTTATTGTGGTGAAGTTAGGGCTCCCGGCCCTTTCTTACACTTAACCACTTGGGCATCTTGAAAACATCAGCCGGGTTGGATGAATAATGTCAGCAAAAATAGTCGGATAAAATATATAAGAATTATACTTTATCGTTTATACCTCCCTATGCGTATACATTGTTCTTGTATTCAACACCCACCACATCTACCACATTAATCAAAACTTCCTAACGATAACCAATGATCGTATCACAAATCTTGGACGCATACTGTGCATATGCTCACCAAGGCCCAGTCCTGGTCGAGTCCATACGTCGTCATGCACAGCTTACACTAGAAATGGTATATTTATAAATCCTCTCTTACAGTGGTTTGATCGGCAAAAGCAGTGCTATAAAACATGAGAAAAGTGAATATACTGGGGTAGTTACACGTAGGCTATACTTTATCCAACCAACACGGTCATTCCTGGAGATTGTGACAGCAGAACCAGAGCATGTGACGACTGTCATTCACGATCCAGCAGCAAGGCCCGCTGAACATTGACAGAGTGGTTTGCTACCACGTCCCAGGTGTGATGATTGTCGAGTTTTGAAACGTGTATTGATCATGACACGTCTGGACTCTCCACCGGGATAGTTTGACTGGCTTATTTATGATTTAACGAGTATATCGAGTGCCCATAAATTACTGCATATAAACAAGTAGTTCACCCTGTCAATATCCCTCAATAAACAGTTCCCAGTATAAATTAGATCATTATTCAATCCATCAGGAACTAGAACCTATGAATAATTTATTATCGGATTCTTTATAATAATAATAATAATAATAATAATAATAATAATAATAATGGCGTGTGACCTCCACAAAGGCCTGATGCAGGCCTTTCTTATAGGCGACCAACGCCTCTGTGGAGATGGGACTCTAATCACGGTGAACGCTAATGCTGAAGACGGTACACACACACCCAGTCCCCAAGCCAAGGAATTAACCACTGAAGGTCAAATTCCCCGAGCCTGCCGGGAATCGAACCCGGAACACCTTGGACCAAAGTCCAACATGCCAATCATTTAGCTACGGAGCCGGATGGATTATACATAGAGAAATAGCTTTTAAACTTCTTCGTAAAACTATAAAATAGCATCTCATTGCATTCGTTCCAATTCCTTTCTTACAAGTTGTTTTACGTCGCACCGACACAAATAGGCCTCATGGCGGCGACGGGGATAGGAAAGGGTTAGGAGTGGGAAAGAAGCGGCCGTGCCCTCAATTAAGGCATAGCCCCGGCATTTGCCTGATGTGAAAATGAAAAACCCACAGAAAACCATCTTCAGTGTTCGAACCCACTATCTCCTAAATACTGGATATTCGCCGCACTTAAGCGAACTCGGTAATAATTCCTTTCTGAACCCCACTGATGTCGTGGTCTGAAAGAGCTTGACCATCTGAATGGAAGAACTGGAGTTCTATCCTCCACAGTCAAACGGTAAATACTTTTTAGATACCTCCTAGTAGAACAATCCAATTTTAAAGACAATGCGCCGAAGGATTTTCTTCTCCCTTGGGAGTAAAGGCTACCCGATGCGTAGTATACCTATACCTGGCCCGTGGTGTAGGGATAGCATATCTGGCTCATACAAGATTTCAACCCTGGATTGAGTGTTGAAGCAAGATCTGCTCTTAGTCGTGAGGTTCACTGAGGAGCTGTTGATATGAGAGGCGAGGGATCCGATCAAACAATGCGGCTGGGAATTCATCACGTTGACCTCATGCCATTCCAATATCTGCAAGTTATTTGGCAGAGAAGTTGTCTTTACACGATCTTAAAAGACGGTACTTGTCACAGGTTTCTTTTTTTCGAGGCACAGTGCAAAACACACTGCGGTTCCGGAGGTCGTCAGTAATCCCAACTTCCACGTCCTCTTATTTACTTTACTTATAGGCTATACAGTAAAGAACTTACTCATATTTTTCACGCATTTCTACTTGTGAGCATTTGCACTTGTTCTCAGATTCAACCTTTAATTATCCATTTCTTAACTTAGTAAGTTGGCTATGCGGTTCCGATCTAATTATAAGCTTGCATTCGGAATATAGTGGGTTCGAACCCACCTTCGACAAACGTGAAGATGGTTCTGTAATTTCCCGTTTTTATAGCAGACAGACAAATGTCGGGGCTGTACCGTACCTTACCTTACTTCACCCTACCTTCTCAGTCTTGGTACTGGCAGCCGGTCTAGATGACATGCGTATGGAGCAGATACAGCACTTTGGGAATACTACCAAACAATGGATCCTACAGCTTTTCAATAACTGTCTGGAACGATGTCAAATCCCTAAAATCTGGAGGAAGACTAAGGTGGTTGCAATCCTGAAACCTGGTAAGCAGCCTACGGATCCGAAGAATTTCAGACCAATATCACTCCTGTGCCATCTATATAAAATTTTTGAAAGAATACTTCTGAACCGTATAACACCAGTGGTCGAACCTTTTCTAATCCCAGAGCAGGCTGGATTTAGACCAGGAAGGAACTGCTGTACACAGATCCTTAATCTGACACAGCACATAGAAGATGGATTTCAACGTGGTGATATTACTGGAGTGGCTTTTGTTGATCTCTCTTCAGCATATGAGACTGTACAACACCAGATAGTTCTAAGGAAGTTTTACCATCTTACTATGGATTTCAGGCTCACAACGATTATTGCCACGTTGTTGCAGAACCGACGCTTCTTCGTTGAATTTCAAGGACAGCGGAGTAGATGGAGAATACAGAAGAACGGTCTCCCACAAGGCAGTGTCCTAGCACCAATGCTATTTAACATATATACCAACGACCAACCTCTTCCACCTCACACACGGAGCTTTCTGTACGCAGATGACCTGGCCCTGGCAACTCAGAGTAAAAACTTTGAGCAAGTGGAACAAAACCTTACTGCTGCTTTGAAGATGCTCTCAGATTATTATGAGGAAAATCACCTCAAGCTAAACTAGTGTGTGCGCCTTTCATTTAAAGAACAAAGAAGCCCTGCGAAAGCTGCGTGTGAAATGGAAAGGAATGGAGCTGGAACATAGCAATACTCCAGTTTACCTTGGTGTTACCCTGGATCGTTTGCTGACCTTCACCACACACTGCACCAAACTCAAGGCAAAAGTTTCATCACGAAACTGCCTACTGCGTAAGGTAACTGGTTCTGGATGGGGTGCCCACCCCCAGACAGTAAGGACAACTGCCCTAGCACTCTGCTACTCTGCTGCTGAATATGCTAGTCCCGTGTGGTATAAATCAGCTCACGCAAAGAAAGTCGACATTGCCTTGAATGAAACCTGCAGGCTAATTACAGGCTGTTTAAAACCAACACCCACACAGAAGTTGTATTCACTTGCAGGTATAGCCCCACCTGACATTAGTCGTGAGGTGGTCGCTAATATCGAGAGACAAAAGGTTTGCAGCATCTCAGCCCACCCCCTTCATGAACATCAGCCACCACCAGCTCGACTGAAATCCAGGAAGAGTTTTCTACAGTCTTCTGCTCCACTTGATTCTGACCCAAAAAAGGCCAGGGTTAAGCTATGGAAACAAAGGTACCCAGATCATCTGGAACGTGTTGAAATTGAAGAGAAGTTGCACCTGGTCACGAAGAGGGATGGTGTATATGGAAGTCATTAAACAGACTGCGGACCGGCGTTGCAAGATCTAAGGACAATCTTGTGAAATGGGGCATCGTGCATGGTGGGGACTCATTATGCGAATGTGGAGAGGAACAGACTTCTACGCACCTCTTGCACTGTCGTCTATGCCCAGATTCATGTACAGGGTTGGAACTGGCACTGGCCGGAAACAACGCTATCAATGTAGCCAAATACTGGTCACAACTTGTGTAAATAATGTATATATAGTGTAGATATTTTCATGTAATACTTCCTTTCTCCTTTTTTTTTATTTTTTTACAATTAATTTGTTCATATGTCTTTCATTTTGTGTAATTAACATACTTCATATTTTTATTATTTAATTTTTTGAATTGTATTTGAATTGATTTCTTATATATTGGTACCTCTGACACGAATAAATAAAATACCTTCTCAGTCGTAGTCATTTTCTTTCCCAGTCTCGTTGAAAACCTGCCAGTGTTAGTGCGACGTTAAAGCCAAAATTGATCACGTCAATCTCCTTCACTTACTCCTTGGTTCAGAGGGTCCCGGGTTCGATTCTCGGCCGGGTCGGGGATTTTAACCTTCATTGGTTAATTCCAATGGCCCGGGGGCTGGGTGTTTGTGCTGTCCCCAACATCCCTGCAACTCACACACCACATATAACACTGTCCTCCACCACAATAACACGCAGTTACCTACGCATGGCAGATGCCGCCCACGCTCATCGGAGGGTCTGCCTTACAAGGGCTGCACTCGGCTAGAAATAGCCACACGAAATTATTATTACTCCTTGGTTTTCTATAGTTCCCTTTTTACCAAGCGAGTTCGCTGCACTGTACATACAGCGTAGCTGTAAGCTTGCATTTGGGAGATGGTGGTTTAGAACCCCAACATCGACAGCTATAATGATGCTTTTCTGTGGTTTTCGCTCTTCTTCTTCTTCTTAATCTGTTTACCCTCCAGGGTTGGTTTTTCCCTCGGACTCAGCGAGGGATCCCACCTCTACCGCCTCAAGGGTAGTGTCCTGGAGCGTGAGACATTGGGTCGGGGGATTCAACTGGGGAGGATGACCAGTGCCTCGCCCAGGCGGCCTCACCTGCTATGCTGAACAGGGGCCTTGTGGGGGGATGGGAAGATTGGAAGGGATAGACAAGGAAGAGGGAAGGAAGCGGCCGTGGCCTTAAGTTAGGTACCATCCCGGCATTTGCCTGGAGGCGAAGTGGGAAACCACGGAAAACCACTTCGAGGATGGCTGAGGTGGGAATCGAACCCACCTCTACTCAGTTGACCTCCCGAGGCTGAGTGGACCTCGTTCCAGCCCTCGTACCACATAGCGGAGTCGGGAATCGGACCCGGGCCTCCGGGGGTGGCAGCTAATCACACTAACCACTACACCACAGAGGCAGACTTTCCCTCTTCACATTATGCAAATACTGGAATTGTACTTTAATGAGGGCTAAGGCGACTTTTTTCTTAGTCCTCGCCCCCTTCCTATCCCATCGTCGCCGTAAACCTACCTGAGTTGGTGCGACGTTATAACTATCAGCATAAATAATCTGTAGTTCCAGTTTCTCTCCTAAGATTCTTTACTGTACGTCATTCTTGCCATTACTGCCTAGGTTGTATTCAGTTGCCTCTCCTTCGTTTATCAAGCATGTATCCCCCCATGGCACTACAGCCCTCAAGCGCCTTGGCCTACAAAGCATCCGCTGCTCAGCCCGAAGGCCTGCATATTACGAGGTGTTGTGCGGTTAGCACAACGAATCCTCTCGGCCGCTATTCTTGACTTTCTAGACCGGGGCCTCTATCTCACCGTCAGATAGCTCCTCAATTCTAATCACGTAGGCAGAGTGGACCTCGAACCATCCCTGACCTGGCCGGGAATCGAACCCTGGACGTACGGGTAAGAGGCAAGTACGCTACCCCTACACCACGGGGCCGGCATCAAGCATATATAGTCGCTCAGAAAAAAAGATTTATTGTATATTCCTCACATGTAATATTTTGTCAGAAAATGTTAATTCTTATCTTTTTGTTCTTTTCAATTTGCTTTACGTCTCGCCGACACAGATAGGTCTTACGGCGACGATGGGATAGGGAAGAGCTAGGAGTGGGAAGGAAACGGCCGTGGCCTTAATTTACCAAACGATAATTCACCTCCCATGTAGATACCAACTATGTGAATACTCACAACGAACATTATATATAATATAATATGGGGGTTCAGTTGTTTTTGGGAAAAGTGAACCCGCGAGGAAATTATACAATAACAAGCACTCATTCTCTTTTGTTTTGATCACCAGGCGAGTTGGGCCGTACGATTAGGGGCGCGGGGCTTTGAACTTGCATCCGGGGGATGGTGGATTCGAATCCCACTGTCGGCAGCCCTGAAGATGGTTTTCCATCGTTTCCCATTTTCACGCCAGGCGGATGCTGGGGCTGTTCCTTAATTAAGGCCACGACCGCTCCCTTCCAACTCCAAGGCCTTTCCTATCCCATCGCCGCCATAAGACCTATCTGTGTCGGTGCGACGGAAAGCCACTAGCAAAAAAAGAAACATATTTTGAGCACCTAAACTAACCCCTAACACCATGGCACTACAGCTCCGAAGGACCTTGGTCTACCAAGTGACTACTATTCAGCCCGAAGGCCTGCAGATTTTGAGGTGTCGTGTGGTCAGCTCGACGAATCCTCTCGGCCATTATTCTTGGCTTTCTAGACCGGGGCCTCTATCTGGCCGTCAGATAGCTCCTCAATCGTAGTCACGTAGGCTGAGTGAACCTCGAAAAAGCCCTCAGATCCAGGTAAAAGTAACTCAAGGTAGTTAGAGTGTAACTACCGCAAACTACTGAAATACTGAACAGATAAACGTTGACTCAAATAAGTGTAAATAACAAGGATAATGGGCGCCACCTGCAAAACAATTGCAGGAATATTTAATGGTGTAGAGCTACGAGCCACTCTCTCTCTCAAGGCGACGGTCATCAGGCTGACGAGGCTCCAGACTTGCTTTGTAACCTTACCTGTTTGCTATATAACCCCTGAAATTAAATTTGGGTAACATGCCAGGTTCAGCCTTACTCCACTGACAAAAGACTCACTTAAAGTTTGATTCTATGACTTTACTCCCAGAATAAGAACTAATATGTGACAAACACCAACAAATAAACACTTATGCAACCCACTTAGTGCTTGCTGTTTACATAGAGCTAATATACACAATACCACCCAACAAAATCATCTCTTCACGAGATTTACTCGTTTGCCGTCTTACAAAGGCAAATTACACATCATTAAAATCTTCAATAAACATAGAACATCGAATAAGAACTAATATGTGACAAACACCAACAAAATAAACACTTATGCAACCCACTTAGTGCTTGCTGTTTACATAGAGCTAATATACACAATACCACCCAACAAAATCATCTCTTCACGATATTTACTCGTTTGCCGTCTTACAAAGGCAAATTACACATCATTAAAATCTTCAATAAACATAGAACATCGAATAATAACTAATATGTGACAAACACCAACAAAATCAACACTAATGCAACCCACTTAGTGCTGGCCGTTTACATAGAGCTAATATACACAATACCACCCAACAAAATCATCTCTTCACGAGATTTACTCGTTTGCCGTCTTACAAAGGCAAATTACACATCATTAAAATCTTCAATAAACATAGAACATCATTATACTTTTAACATACCTCCAGGTAAGAGCCCCACTGCACTCCACTGTTACCGTGAATCCTAATCTGGTAGAGAAAAGTACGACGACTATTTCTCTACACATGGATGCAACCTTCTTTACTAACAGCATCCCTAACCTTATTTACACTTCTTCGTCGTCTTGAATTCTTTACAATTGCTGGCTGGACAGAAAGCGTTACATGTCCGGAGGCAAGCAAACAGCAAAATTCTCCACCAAGTGAAGCTGCATACTCGGGTGACAAGTTCCAAACAAACACTTTCTTTTACAGAAAGTCCACTGCAAAGCCGGTAAGTCGTTGAGATTATACCATGATCACTCCGTAACAGATACTCACGTACAATAGCAGATCGTATAGCAAACTGCGCAAATACGTCGCTCCCGCAGACCAGTACAAATGAGAAACACACAGTATCAGCATCAGAGTCAGAAACACAATGAGAATCAGAATCAGAATCAGAAACAGAATGAGAATGAGAATCAGAATCAGAAACAGAATGAGAATCAGAATCAGAATCAGAAACAGAATGACTCGCCGCACACGCGTACCCACTTATATGTGCTTGCTACACGTGGTAATCGTGTCCTGCAAAGTTTAGTGGTAGCAACGCTCACACCGGCACTTCTTCCCGCGTCACTCTGTCAACACAAACCTCGCTCAAAACAAAGCCCTCGCATTGGCTATCGAGTATATGATGTGACATAGACCGTCCACTCATGTATGTCCACATTGATTCACTCCAATTCTTCAACCGATACAACCTGCCGTACCCCGTGTTTTCAAGCCACCTGTTGCAACACATCCAACTGACTTCAACCGTCCTTCCCGATATAGTCGCAGTTTTCCCGGTTGCACAATCCTTACGGCTAGGCCATATTTACAGACTCTTACCCAAACGGAAATTTATACAAAATATAATGATGAACATATGCAATATTCCCTAACTATACCTTCTTCTTATAATATTACGTTTTTACATGGTAAATAAACAAAATCACATTATTTTAACCTAACAAACTATATACGAAAATTTCCTAACCTAAAAACTCGGGGATCGTACATACGTACGGTTACAAGAGTAAGAGGTAGGGATCACGCGCAGGTCTCCCCACCACGCTTGGCCGTCGATGACGTCAGTGTGCACCCTCAGCGCCTTGTCTTCTGTATGAGGTAGGCTACGTAAGCTATTCTGTTGTAGCCACAAATTAGAGATAAGAGAACTTCATTGATATTTTAACATCACCTAACTAAAGGCATTCCACTTCACTATTACGAGAGTAATAATAGGAGATCAAATACAGTGTGAATCCAGCAGCGTTTCTGAAGTATTTCGATCTGTATAAAAGGTTGTAACAATGCTAAGACTGTGATCCCAGTGAAATGGCCATTCCATATGTTCATGTTCTCAACACCCATGATAACAGTAACAAGGGGCTCTAATTGTTACAGACTCGAACATTAAAGCATGATGACTGCAAGAAATACACTGACTGACAGAGCAAATGCAACACCAAGAAGGAGTGGTCAGAACTTTATGCCAATTGCAGGATAGACTGACGTCACTGAGGTATGCTCATGAAGTGAAATGCGCCGCTGTGCTGTGCACGTAGCGAACGATAAATGGGACACGGCGTTGGCGAATGGCCCACTTCGTACCGTGATTTCTCAGCCGACAGTCATTGTAGAACGTGTTGTCGTGTGCCACAGGACACGTGTATAGCCAAGAATGCCAGGCCGCCGTCAACGGAGGCATTTCCAGCAGACAGACGACTTTACGAGGGGTATGGTGATCGGGCTGAGAAGGGCAGGTTGGTCGCTTCGTCAAATCGCAGCCGATACCCATAGGGATGTGTCCACGGTGCAGCGCCTGTGGCGAAGATGGTTGGCGCAGGGACATGTGGCACGTGCGAGGGGTCCAGGCGCAGCCCGAGTGACGTCAGCACGCGAGGATCGGCGCATCCGCCGCCAAGCGGTGGCAGCCCCGCACGCCACGTCAACCGCCATTCTTCAGCATGTGCAAGACACCCTGGCTGTTCCAATATCGACCAGAACAATTTCCCGTCGATTGGTTGAAGGAGGCCTGCACTCCCGGCGCCCGCTCAGAAGACTACCATTGACTCCACAGCATAGACGTGCACGCCTGGCATGGTGCCGGGCTAGAGCGACTTGGATGAGGGAATGGCGGAACGTCGTGTTCTCCGATGAGTCACGCTTCTGTTCTGTCGGTGATAGTCACCGCAGACGAGTGTGGCGTCGGCGTGGAGAAAGGTCAAATCCGGCAGTAACTGTGGAGCGCCCTACCGCTAGACAACGCGGCATCGTGGTTTGGGGCGCTATTGCGTATGATTCCACGTCACCTCTAGTGCGTATTCAAGGCACGTTAAATGCCCACCGCTACGTGCAGCATGTGCTGCGGCCGGTGGCACTCCCGTACCTTCAGGGGCTGCCCAATGCTCTGTTTCAGCAGGATAATGCCCGCCCACACACTGCTCGCATCTCCCAACAGGCTCTACGAGGTGTACAGATGCTTCCGTGGCCAGCGTACTCACCGGATCTCTCACCAATCGAACAAGTGTGAGATCTCATTGGACGCCGTTTGCAAACTCTGCCCCAGCCTCGTACGGACGACCAACTGTGGCAAATGGTTGACAGAGAATGGAGAACCATCCCTCAGGACACCATCCGCACTCTTATTGACTCTATACCTCGACGTGTTTCTGCGTGCATCGCCGCTCGCGGTGGTCCTACATCCTACTGAGTCGATGCCGTGCGCATTGTGTAACCTGCATATCGGTTTGAAATAAACATCAATTATTCGTCCGTGCCGTCTCTGTTTTTCCCCCAACTTTCATCCCTTTCGAACCACTCCTTCTTGGTGTTGCATTTGTTCTGTCAGTCAGTGTATGTCCGTTGTTACATGCAATATTGGGAAACTATATACACTGTCAACAACACAAACAGCAAATGTTAGGAAACTATCCACAGAACGGTACAGTAAATATTCTCCTCCAAGTGCCAGGAACTGACAAATTCCACGTTAACATTATATAGGCCATATAAATTAATGAGCCTGTATACTAACATTCTTAGCATTGGTTTCATATACAACATAATAAATCGCCTTTCATAAAAAAGTAACAGGGTTGTTATACACAAAGAATAATGCTGATATTTAGAAAAAGAATATCAAACACACTTATCCATAGCATCAGTGGAATTTCTTTGCTTTTCTTCTTTCTTTATCGGTATTGTATTAACTGAAACCCGGTCTCCATTCGAATAAAAGAACGGCTTCTCACGAAGCAACTTGCGAGCTCATAAATTTCGGGGAATTTCTTCTTCAGGATATCCGTAAGGTTTATGATGATGTTAGAACCCTCTTTCAGTTTTTCCCGAGCTCGATAGATGCAGTTGCTTAAGTGCGGCCAGTATCTAGTATTCGGGAGGTTGTGGGTTCGAACCCCACTATCGGCAGCCTGAAGATGGTTTTCCGTGGTTTACCATTTTCACACCAAGAAAATGCTGGGGCTGTACCTTAATTAAGGCCACGGCCGCTTCCTTCCCACTCCTAGCCCTTTCCTGCCCCATCGTCGCCATAAGACCTGTGTCGGTGCGACGTAAAGCAACCTGCAAAAAAAAAAAGTGGAACTCTTTTTGAAATCTAATTTCCACCCCTTGTAGTTTGACCTGTTTTCTCTCCGTAATCGCTTTCTATATCGAGGCTCTTCTTCTTTACCATAAAAGCTACAATACAGCCAGTGAAGTTTTCAAGCAGCTCATCACGATCCTTGGTTTCGCGACTGTCCTCGAGCTGTTTTACTAGCTCTTCAAGGGCTTAAACGAACCCTTGCTCATCCTCCGGTGAAGAATTGGATGTTGCGGGCTCAACGCTGGCCTTAGACTGGCACACGATATCCGAGTTTTGATCGAGTTCATCAGTAGCATGTAACATATTTGGGCGTAGTGTTTCATAATCTTCCGGAGAACAGATGGAATTTCTTATCGCCTCGGAAGCATTGAGGCTAAGAAGCAATGATCTCACCTTTCGTGTCACAGCTGTCGAAAGAGGATGGTCATAAAGCCTTCCGAACCCTCGAAGAGGAGAAAGATAGCTTTCGATAATGACTTGATTACTTCTGTCACCATTTATTTAGGTCAGTGGCTTTAGGGAATACATGAAAGTGTATGTTTCGTTCCTTCGCGTGCCTGCTATGATTTGTGCAGCCTGCAATGGCATGACAAAGCATACTGAAAAGTGTACACTATTACTGCTTTTTACGTTTTATCACATAAAATAAACACACACGGTTTCTTATACACCACAGATAAGTTACTATCGTGTATTATTAGCACCTAGCTTCTGCGTGTACAGCGATTCTTATTCGAACTACCTCTACCTCATTCAGAGCAGATTCAACGCGAGGGTCCTGCGTGACGTCACAGCTCTGCTTTGCTACTGCGCACCACTCTAGTGATCCCTACCTTGTATTCTACGTACCTTGAAAGTAACTGATCTGGCCCGGAGTCGAACCCGGGGCTTCCGGGTAAGATGCAGACACGTTACCCCTGTACCACAGGGCTGGCGTTTGAACGCCTGCACATACCATAGTTCTAAAAGTAGTAGGTTCTTTTGCTTTCGTTTTAAGTCTAATTTCAGTATTGTGGCTGCAGCCTTGGTAGGCTAGTTTCAATTCGCAACTGATTTAAGGATTTGAAACGTTGAGCAGCACTCAGACCCAGGAATACAGCTGGGAAGTCAAGCAAATCACAGTCCCACTCTCAGTCGTCCTAGAAATGGCCAGAAAATAATTATCAGATTTTTAAATGACGGATTTACGCATGATTGCTTGCTTGATTGATTGATTAATCATACATCGATCTATAGATTATATAGACAGCTGAAAGACGCAACTTGTTAGACTTTTCCCTCCTATCCCAAGGCTGATGTGTAAAAACACTCCCACACATTCGTAGATAGGTATTAGAATCTAAAGTAGTGCGAATGTCTCCGAGAGATTTTGTTGTGACTTTGAAGAAGGAAGTCCTTTAGGCTGTGTAACGGCACCTTGAAACCTTTCAGCACACTAGTATTTAATTATTATTATTATTATTATTATTATTATTATTATTATTATTATTATTATTATTATTATTATTATTTTCAACAGTCGTGATTCAGTCCATTGTCCGTTTAACATCGATTGGAGAGGAATCCTGATCCTACGGAAAAGTCACTGAAGGCAGAGAAGAGTCATTTTCAGATAATGTAGAAGTACTTCGTTGGGCTGAGTTTGGTTAATGTAGATAAGGAATGGATTTAAAAACACAATAATATGAATTCGATCTTAGTTCAGAGGACAGTCAATAGAGTGCCTAAATGAGACAGCATCAAATGAGAAGAATTGAAATACTAAAGGACGTGTGGACATAATGGCTATGTTCTGCTTTCTTTAAGGGGAAGGAAATGTTAGCTCTTCAGTGGATGTATTATTATTATTATTATTATTATTATTATTATTATTATTATTATTATTATTATTATTATTATTATTATTATTATTATTATTATTATTATTATTATTATTGGCTCCATTGCTACATATAATCTATAAAGAATAGCAAATGGTAGACTGTAGATTAAGTACTATTTTCCTTTGGTTTTATAATATTCTCAGTAATTGCCCAACTTTCTGATATTTGGGCAGAATCCATGTGTTCCAGCTGAATCCAACGGTCGTATGGCTTTTAATGCCGAGATATCCCAGGACGGGTTCGGCTCGCCTGGTGTAGGTCTTTCTATTTGACTCCCGTAGGCGACCTGCGCGTCGTAATGAGGATGAAATGATGATGAAGACAACACATACACCCAGACCCCGTGCTGTAGCAATTAACCAATTAAGGTTAAAATCCCCGACCCGGCCGGGAATCGAACCCGGGACCCTCTGAACCGAAGGCCAGTACGCTGACCGTTCAGCCAACGAGTTGGACAATCCAACGGTGTACGTGATCGAAATTAGTCGAAACAATTTCGATGGTTCGTTTTTTTCCTCCAAGTGCTGAGAATATTAATAGAAAATGATCAGTCCTCTGTTTATTAACATTCATACTAACCCGAATAAGAGGTCTACTAACAATCAATTATCCCTAAATTAAAATCAGTAAGGGAGTGCCGTGAAGCTGTCGCTTGATGTTGATGGTAAAAATATCTGTTATGAGGGGTTTTTTTTCTTCCTTTCTCAGGTCTTGTAAGTCAAGTTTGTTATAAGGCAAGGCACCTGGTCGAGCAAGATGGCGTCCCGGCCTTCAGGCAGATCGAAGCCTTGGGTGGAGCCGCTGCGAGACTTTTTTCAGCCCCGTACACCCGCGCCTCCCCCACCCATCCATCAGAGCGCGAGTCTGACAGCTGCGGCAGGCAGGCGAGGGAGCTTACAGATAATGCAATCGCCTTTCGCTCCCCAACCCCTGGCCAGCCAATCAGATTTCCTTCTCTCAGATATTATTTTCATCTTTGCTACCCCTCGTGTTCTCGCACGCGGGGGACGTCTTGCCTTGCCTGCCACTTGAGGCTGCTTCAACAGAAATGTAGACCATTATTTGACAAGCAGTCAGACAGGGCGGCCAGCTCTTTTGAAGGGAGCTTACCTCGTCAGACTGGAAGAATCTTCCATTTAATACACAAGAATACTGCTGAAGAAGGTGTAAGGGCGTAGAAGACGTATTCTGCTGGACAGTTTATTCTGCAACATTTCATTTGAAGATGTCAATGAAAGTGTTCGTCTGCTGTTATGAACTAGAACTGCACATCAGACATCCCAGCTTCAATTATAATCGACTATTCCAGATGCTCTTATTAATCAGAGGAGCTATCTCTGGCTTGAAAGAGTAGGCCATGTGCTAAATTCACTACCAAGATTGTTGTCAGAAATCATAGTGTCCCAATTTTGAGTTCATCTATGTTGTATAAGTTTTCATGTACAGCCTACGAGTTCCCAGTTGTCTAAGGTCGGCACATATCTGGATTAAAGCCAGTTCTAATAATAATAATAATAATAATAATAATAATAATAATAATAATAATAATAATAATAATAATAATAATAATAATCTTAGCAGGTTCGATCCTGGCTCAATCTGGTGATATTTGAAGGTGCTCAAATACGTCAGCCTCGTGTCGGTAGATATAGGGCCTACTGGTACGTAAAATAACTCCTGCGGGACTACATTTTGGCACCTGGGCGTCTCCGAAAATCGTAATAATAATAATAATAATAATAATAATAATAATAATAATAATAATAATAATAATCTTAGCAGGTTCGATCCTGGCTCAATCTGGTGATATTTGAAGGTGCTCAAATACGTCAGCCTCGTGTCGGTAGATATACTGGTACGTAAAATAACTCCTGCGGGACTACATTTCGGCATCTGGGCGTCTCCGAAAATCGTAAAAGTAGTTAGTGGGACGTAAAGCAAATAACATTATTAAACAGAATGCCTATATGCCAGTGAATGCCAGACCATGAACTACAAGTTGGAGAAGCTAAAGGTCTTATAAAGAAGAATCGTCATACCTGAAGACAGATGGAAACTGAGAAGCAACAAAGAAGTTTACCAAAAGGTGGAGAGAATCTGAATCTTTGAAAGAGTGAAGAGGAGAAGGCTGGCGCTTCTCGGACAATTGTGGAGAATGAACGGAAAGAGACTTCTTCTTATCTTAATCTGTTTACCCTCCAGGGTCGGCTTTTCCCTCGGACACAGCGAGGGATCCCACCTCTACCGCCGCAAGGGCAGTGTCCTGGAGCTTCAGACTTTTGGGTCGGGGATACAACTGGGGAGAATGACCAGTACCTCGCCCAGGCGGCCTCACCTGCTATGCTGAACAGGGGCCTTGTAGAGGGATGGGGAGATTGGATGAGACAGGCAAGGAAGAGGGAAGGAAGCGGCCGTGGCCTTAAGTTAGGTACCATCCCGGCATTTGCCTGGAGGAGAAGTGGGAAACCACGGAAAACCACTTCCAGGATGGCTGAGGTGGGAATCGAACCCACCTCTACTCAGTTGACCTCCCGAGGCTGAATGGACCCCGTTCCAGCCCTCGTACCACTTTTCAAATTTCGTGGCAGAGCCGGGAATCGAACCCGGACCTCCGGGGGTGGCAGCTAATCACGCTAACCACTACACCACAGAGGCGACACAGAAGTAGACTTACCAAACATATATTTTATTACTTCTGGAAAAAGAAGATCGCTACAGCATGGACTAAGAAAACGCGGAAAGATATGGAAAAGTACAAATTTCATAGGCCCAAATTTTGGACAGAAATAAATTTCGTGACACAATAAAAAAATTTGAAAAGTTTTCGAACATAAGGAAGAACTAAGAAGACCGGAAGAATCTGGATAGAACAATGGAAGCAGGCCAGCGAACGTATAAAGACGTATTCGAGACAGAGGAATCTCCACACACACACAAAAAAGAAAGTAAGTTGTAGCGTGATCCTATGTGGTCAGTTCCCTTGCAGTAATAATAATAATAATAATAATAATAATAATAATAATAATAATAATAATAATAATAATAATAATAATAATAATAATAATAACTGTAACCTCAGTTATGCCTCTCAGTAGTGGTAGGCAACACACTGAACGCCTGAGGACTGTGAGTCACACGGAGAAAGACTGAACTTAATGAAATCCACATCGTTTTCAAGTTTATTAACAACTGTCATTACTTTTGGTTTTGCCGGGCTGAGTAGCGCATGCGGTTGAGACGCTGGCCTTCTGACCACAACTGGCTCAGTCCGGTGGTATTTGAAGGTGCTCAAATACGTCAACCTCGTGTCGGTAGATTTACTGGCACGTAAAAGAACTTCTGTGGGACTACATTCCGGCATCTCGACGTCTTCGAAAACCGTAAAAGTAGTTAGTGGGACGTACTGTAAAGCAAATGACATTAATTATATTTATACCTTTTGTTCGGAGTGCCAGTAGGAGCTTAGTATAAATATTGTTTAGAAGGTAATTGTAACTGTTACGGGGTTGGCACTCGGTAGCTTATTTCTTTTGTTTCTAAGTTGCCACTAATGTGATTTCACATTAAATCAACCAGTCATCACCCAGCTGTCCGCCTCCGTAGCACTAATAGCTGCTGTCCTCGGGGGCCCGGGTTCGATTCCCGGTACTGCCAGAAATTTAAGAATGGCAGGAGGGCTGGTGTGTGATTGAAACGGTACATGCAGCTCACCTCAATTGGGGGTGTGGACACGCACGAGCAATCTTGGACCTTATGCATCTACCTTGATCAGTGCTACGCAGATTGGTTTCTCCTCACACAAGACCACAGGCATACTGGGGCAGCTTCTAAGGTAGGTGGCTAAAAATTTACTCTATCATGTGAACTTACTTGCTTGTGGTGACGAGAAGATACCTGCTTCCTCTGCAGCATGTAATGGATAGAATCAAGCCGCGTTTACCTGATTTTAATGTAGGTTTTTTCTTGCGTTAACTTAATCTGTAAAAAGTAGGTTTCTAGGCTTTCTTGCTTCGAAGTGTAACCACTCAAGCGAATGTTTTGTAATATACAGTATTGCGCCGTTCCTGCGTCCAGGGCGGGTCGCGAAGAAATCCTGACTACATAGCTCATTTCTGTTTGATTTCCATTCAACTTCATCTTGTGGTCATGGATTTGAAGAGATTGCAGATAATGTTGCGCTTGTCCGCTATTTCCTTACCGATAATACTGATGGATGTCTCCACCGTATCAACTAAACCTTTCTCGTAAATAATAGTTTCGGAATTCTTAAACTAATTTGACTATATTACTAAAATGCTTACACTAATATGAATATAAATACAAAAAACGTTTCATATTATTCATTTATTAGAAAAATCTGGCAAATTAAAGGAAATAAATAAATATTCTTGGAAATAATGACTATCTTCCATTAAAATTGGTTAGATATCTTGAATCATTTTATCAAAGATCTTTGATTGTCAGTGTATTCATAACTATGTGCAATGGACAAATAGAAAACGGGAATTATTCTGGCAAATTCTGTCCATGTAAATTGAAATCACATTTGTTCCACTTTTCGTCAGTGTAAAAAAATTATTCCTACTTTAACTAACGTTATAAAATATTTACAGATCTTCTCGGGAAATTGTTTGTTTCAGCATCAGTCATTTGCCTATAAGTATAGGTTTTCAGGTCTTAAATATTTTAATCTTCAAGTATTTATAATATCGAATAATATCGAGGATGTGGATAAGTTGTTATCTAGGAACTAGTTTTCATGGATGCATCAGGAAAAAGATAAGTATTAAGTCATTTACATCATGTGCTCTCTTTTAAATTAATATCTACCACCATTATGTAGAGCTCAACTGGATATCACTCCTCTCATAAATCTTACAATTTAGACCAACTGTAAAAATGCGTCTCATGAAATCTGTCATCAGATAATTAATAAATTACCACCTCACACACCGTTATTTATAAAAAACAGGTATTGAGTATTATTTATGAAGACTCTAATAATCATTTCCTTCTGCAATTATAGATGAATAACCTATCATACTTGGATATGTGGCAAAATAAGTGCCATGTACTTGTTTATCAAGTAATCATTATTATGGTAGAAATCTGGGTTAGTTTTGGTAAATATTCTACTCTACTTTCCTTACAGTGAGTTATCTTGATGGCTTACATGTGCCTGAACTCTATCTATGATCTACATAATATATTTTCAATATGTTGGATATGGAATATCTAAGAATTATCACTCATCATGGAATTAAGTACAGTATAAAACCTAAATTGCGTCAACTCTCTTATTTTAATCATAATAAATCATTTTATTCTTCACCTACGAAACAATAAATATCACCATCCTTACTCTTCTTCATATTCGTTCACTATTCATATACCATTTCCTTCATATTTCATTATCATATTTCTTCTTTCATTCGCTCATAACCTTCATATACATGTTGACTTGATGCATAGAATTCCGTAACCATCATCTGATTATTCCATTTCTTCTTCATTCAATTCTATTTCATTTCATTTCATTTCATTCACATATTCTCATATAATCCAACTATAACCTATATATGGCACTGTACTGTCTCCATCTTATAAGATATTAACCCTATTTCAATTATAATTAACCATTATGTCGTTACAGCTCATATAATTCACATATGATAACCTTACCTTTGGATTTAATGACATTACGAACGCACTTACATGTTATATATATATCACATACATCCTAGCCAAGGATTAATTATATCGTATAGATGACTACCTATCATCCCTTCACGTCGACACAAATATATATTATTTCATGAGAATCCACTATTTCTGAGCTAAGTTAAAGATCTCACTGCCTCACTATTTCACCACGTAAGAAAATATCATTTTATTCTAAAGATTTACTCTACTTACTGCACTAACGTGTATGATATATTTTTCCATCCGCTCCAATGAAGTTTGCGTTAGATGTGCTGGGACATCTATGGGTCAGACACGGCCGCTACATCCTCCGCTGGTCTCTGGGATGTTGTGGGATAGGTCTGGTTTCCCTTGCCATCATCTCAGGCAAGCTTTCTCCGGACATCGGGCCATGGTCTTCTTAGCACATCTTGACAGCCATTTCTTGCGCAAATGTAACAAAAATAAACACAGAAGAAGTCAATTTCGTCACCATAGGGAATTCATAGCCTTCTAACATAGTATTGTCTATATCAAATGTGACGTCTTTAACTTCAATTCTAATTCCGCCTGTAGATTATCGATATGTCTGCTTCTAATTCAGTTATTTGTAATACAATTGCTGTTCTTTACATCAATACCGCTATTTACCGTGGCTTAAATATTACTTTCTTGGTAGCTATTGATGATTATCCCTTGCCAATTAGACATTTTGACGTAAGCTTTCCCGCAATCTTCCTTATTTATGAATCTGTCATTTTAATTTTGGCCTTTACCTTCTGCGTTCTTGCGTTTTATTATGCGAAGTAGGTCTTCTCCTTTAAATATTACTAATATTATGTTTAAGTCTTGATCTGCTACTCGCTATATATGACTCTTTCGACACGAGGCATGCTTTCAATTTGCATTTTTCTTGAATAATACTGTTGTAATAATTCCAAGCTTTGCCTTGTCTTTTTCACCGCCGCCTTGATCTTTCCTGCCTTGATCACGCTAGACATTATTTTTTATCGACATAGATAATTGAGTTTATGTACTGTATTTATTCCTGTCGTGGCAATTGCGTCCATTTTAGTTCCAATAAGTGTCAATTTAGGACAGTGAACTGGCACAGTATTAGGGATGTACGAGTGGGGACCCTCGTTTCGCTTGTTCACATTGCATATTTTCTGACTAAGCTTTTTCAAATTTCTAAATATTTCTTCTTGCTTTTCGATCAGTAATTTTCTTTTCCCTTTTTAATCACAAATATAGTATGCTTTATTTTTACAATTTGCTTTACGTCGCACGGACGATGGGATAGGCAAAGACTAGGAGTGGGAAGGAAGTGACCGTGGTCTTAATTAAGATACAGCCCCAGATTTGCCTTGTGAGAAAGTGGGAAACCACAGAAAAAGTTCTTCAGGGCTGCCGACTGTGGGGTTGGAACCCACTAGGCTCCAGAGTGACCCCTATGTTTCTCAATATTTATAGACTATACATATTGCACCCGTTCATGGACAGAGCAAGATACACCCCAGGGATGATCAGTAAGGATTGGCATGAATGGCTATCGTATACACAAGTGACAGGAAATAATGATAGGTTCGTCAATAAGAACGTCAATAGCAATGCAAATTTAACAAATAGTTTATTCAACATAAAAGGAAAATTCTGCCATCCTGGTTAACTATGATGATGAATATGATCACTACGTTAACTCTACTGAGGCTCTTGAGATAACAAGAAAATATTCCAAGCAAATGGGGTGGTACAGGCAAATTATTTTATCCTAATCGTTCTAACTGACTTGATTTATAATGACAATTTCGTTTTTAGTAGATTTTAATTAATTAAATCATTTATGTCTTGAGAAACGAGGCTGTCGAGGAAAAATTTCGAACAAATCTGAAAAATACATTGAATAATCGTAACAAAATTGAAATACGAAATATTTAAATATTCAAAGAACTGAATTTCTTGTAATGAAATTTTGAATTAAAATTACATCGTGGGAATTTACAAATTATTTTTATTACACTTTAATTTTATTTGAATATGCTTTCAAAATAGCCAAAATTAAATCGAGACGTTAACTATATATCTGTTCCGAATGATTGTCAATTATTTAACATTAAGTGGTCACTTCAAGTAAATTGAAATAAATAAAATTTCTTCCAACAACCAAAATTAATCAACAACGCTGGAATATGGACAGCGACGTAGATCATAATCCAACACATAAGAACACAAATGACTTGTGAACATAGCATAACACACATGGCTGAAATAAATCACATTTCCCTATATATCTGCAACAACTACAAATATATCCCATTTCTACAATTCAACTACTAAGAATACTGTACAGAAGATCTATCTACAATATCTACAAGTCATAAGATCATTACTCACACTCTCCAATCAACTTTACTTCGAAGTAGCAGTGCGAATGATGAACACGGAATTTAACACGTGGTTCTGGGTTCGAGCGATTATGAGCTGAGTTCGCTTTAAATTGAACTAACACATGTCTTAATTTATTAACATGGAAGAATCCAAATATTCCTCGATAAATAGCCAACAAATACACTCATAAATTATTACAACTATCAATAAATTCACATCACGATAAATTCATTTTCACAGTAACGAATTCTGAATTTAGGAGTACAACTGCAAAAGACTCTATTAATGCGACCAAAATCACGTATACACTAAGACACTACTATTTATTATCTCTGACCTTCAAATGCCGAATAATCATCTAACATCACAACGTCGCTAAACACACGTCAGAATTCAATTATCTGAAGACTATTGTCACATCCATTAATAATCAATTGGACCGATGACCTTCGATGTTAGGCCCCTTAAAACAACAAGCATCATCATCATAATCAATAATCAATTAATTCAATAAGTCAACTCAAAAGACTCACAATATCGATCACAGTAACCAATTACAGTATCTCACAGAAAACACGTGATCAGAAATAACGTAAAGTATCGCACATGAAATAAGCATTAATTTGTCGAAATCGACATCGAAGATCCAATCTAACATTCGTCGACATATACTTTTACTCAAGTACTCCAAAATTGAATGATTGCCTGATCTCTGAATTAACATCCCAATGACATTAAGTTCAATAACCACAAGGCATGAATGTAAACTCCAAATATTACCGAAATTTTGCTCGAAAATGGAAAATATTACCACGTTAGATTCAGATTTTACATGTCAGTTCAGAAATATCATAATATTCTGTAAATGTTTAATGATGATCAAGATGACATTCGGATAAGCTATCAATGATTCACCACTGTCATAAGTACGTAACACGTGGTTAGGTAAACCTGCAATTCCATATGACTCAAATATCCAAAAGGAAACCCACATTTCAACATATTCCATCTGGAGAGGTAATTAATAGAAGAAATATAGGGAATAGAGCAAATGATAAGCTACAAGACCACGCCATAGACGTAAGGAAAAGATATACAACTAAATAGAACAGATATCTACTATAAGATGTAATCGACTTAACATAGACTTCAGAATTCATGTTGAGTGATGAGAAGTTGTCCTTAATTGGCAGGTTTAAGGCGGATGCTCTTGCATTTCCTTTCCGTTGGCGACGGTCTGATAATTTAGCAGCTCATAGTGGAATACATATTGGACACGGCGATGAAATCCTTCCTTGTATTCCGATGACTGTAGAGGTCCTCTTCACGGCCACAGTTCCGTAGTAATTCACTGAAACTCATACAAGACAATCAGAAATAACACTGGGCGCAGTTTCTTTCAATATTATGGAATGATTCATACTTTCTCTCTATTGTTTAATAACATTCGACGTCTGTTGGTTAAGTAGCTTTATGTTTAAATCATGGAACCAAGCACACTTCCATAAGCTCCAGTCTGGCGTCGAACAGCTCGCTTCACTGTCCACTACGACGGTCTGGGTCGGAATGAGAGCTCGGTAACAACGTTTTGAATCGAAGTAAGAGTGCGTAGCGACGTTCTAGATCAGAATGAGAATGAGCGCATGTTCTGTTCCGTTTAAGTAGAGCACCTTCCACCACTGGTTGCCGGAAGTACAGGTTCAATTCAGGTACTGAATTCTTGTATTATCACCTGATTTAATTAGCATTAAATTCACTTGTAAGTTGTCTTAAAATTAGGCATAAATTATGTTCTTAATGTTGCAATTTAGATATGACTTCATTACCACTATGTGTCCTACTTTCACATTGGCACGTGCATTCGTAATTACGGTGAATGGCGCTGTTAAATCTTCCCACTGATATGTTTCACTACCCTTTCATTTATCAGGTGAGAGTCAGCTGTTAACGTACATGGTTTACTCATTTCCTTTTGTACCGAGCTGATCTACATCCTCTCAAGCGATAACATTTCGCCGAACGAATAAAACAAATAGGGCCTCGCTTGTCATGGTCACGGCACACGTGTCACGCCGACAGAGATGTTGTACACTCGAACAAATCAATACTTCGTCGTCTCATAAGAAGCAAACTGTCTCAATATGTATATCTTTGTAACATGAATCACAGTTCAAGGAGAGCTGATGTTGTTTGACCTAAAATTCCGAAAGGTCAGCATAGACCACTGAATGATATAGACATGGTCTTAAAGACAGAGTACTAAAAATTCTGAACAAAAGTAATGGATTGCAGTGGAATAAAGTCAGATGATGCAGGAAATATTCGATTAGGAAATGATACCTTAAGGAAGTAGATGATAATTGTTACGTAAGCCTGATGGTCATGAATAGTAACGCATCAAGTCTATATAGACCGATCCCGTGGTTAGCAGGTTCGAGTCCCGTTGGTGGAAAAATCACCATCAGGATGTTAGCCAGAAAGATAGGAGAGATGGTGGCATAGGCCTACAATTTCTAATCACTAATCTAATCACTAGACTCCTCACTCAACACTAATCACTAAACCTCTCCATAGTTTTCATATGGAGTAAGGGCATACGACGCTTTTGATGGTATTTCATCCGTCTATGGTGATGTTAAGCTTGGATCAGACATACTTGGTGTTATTCGATAGGAGTAGGTTACGTGCCACCACTGGGTTCCACCCTCCCCCTTTCTTCTTCATCATCTCACACCCAGACGCGCCGGTTGCCATGGGTATCAAAGAGAAAAGATCTGCATCAGTGAGTCAAACATGTCCTCGCACACTCCGTGCACTAAAAGCAATAAGCTAAATAAATTAAAAGTAAATATAAGAATAATCAGTTATGGCAAAAGTAAAGATGACCAGCCCAAGCAAGGAAAGTTTTCCGTAAGAAAGGACCCTGATATATATACCGGGTGGAAGGTAACTCATACACCAAAGTAACACATATTTATTTATTCGTATCAGAAGCAATATATCATATAAATTAAGAGTAGAATGAGAAACAATAATTAAATAACTGGTAAAAACACACTAGAGGTACATTCAAAGTAACAATTATATCATATCATATCGGACCAGAATTTGGCGAGATCTCGACCATTTGGTGTGGCCTTCACTAAATCTTGCGTGGTACAAACGAGAGGGCAGGAGTTGCAATGAAGGAAGTGGCCATGGTTTGTTCTTCTCCGCAGGCACAGAGGGTTGACTCTTCAGATGGACTCCACTTCTTCATATTGATCTTAGATCGACCGACCCCAGACCGCAGCCTGTTCAGACTCTTCCATGTAGACCACGACTCGTCATAACCTGCTAGAAGAGTTTCAGATGGATCCATCCATCCATCCATCCATCCATCCATCCATCCATCCATCCATCCATCCATCCATCCATCCATCCATCCATCCATCCATCCATCCATCCATCCATCCATCCATCCATCCACAGAGATGAACGTTTCTGGATCTTCAGGAAGTAAGTCTTGATAATTGAGGTGACTTCGAAAGGCGCTCAGTAGAATGTAGAAAACTTCTCCTAGATTTCAATCGTTGTTGAGCAGGTTGACAATCATCTAATGAATGTGTATGGGAAACGTCCACTTTAGATTTTTCATGTTGGGCAGCTACTTCACGTCTAAATCTGGGGGCGTGGGGGGCTGGGCAATGCCAGCCAAGCAATATACCTTATCACAAGGTGAAGATCTTAGTCAACCAATTATAAGCCTGCAAGTTTCATTTAAAGTATTATCTACCTGTTTGGCATGACATGATCTATGCCAAACAGGGCATGCCAATTCTGCTGCAGAGTAGCTCAGTGCTAAAGCAGTAGTTCTCATTGCTTGAGCTTACATTCCCTAGTTGGTACCGCATAACTTGCAAGAATGGAATTCTGCGTAGATACTTTGTGTTTCGTGCTAACACAGTGTTGTTCATACGTGAGTGCACGATCCAGAGTTACCCATAGATATTTAGGTGTTGAGCAATGATCCAAGAGAGCACCCTCCGAGAAAATCTTCAGTTTTTTCTTGTCTGCATATTCTTTAAGTGAAAAGCGCAACCTTTTGTCTTTGATGTGTTAGGCTTTAGATGGTTTTCTCTATAGTATGCACTCAGTTCATCTAAGGCTCCCATTAATCTCCATTCAACACTCTCAAACTGATCACCCTGGGTGACAATAGCTCGAAAATTTGCATAAATTAAGCTTTTCCTTCCTTTTAGCAAGGGTTGATCTTTCGTGTAAATATGAAATAATACTGGAGGCAAAACACTACCTTGGAGTAGCCCATTCCTGAGGTTCTTCCAACGACTATGTCGCCCTTGTAAAGCTACAAAGAATCTTCGGTTTTCAAGAAGACATCGAAGAAATTCAGTCATCTTGTTGTCTTTGTCATCTTATAAAATTTACTCAACAGAATTTGGTGACTAACTGTGTCATAGGCCGCAGTAAGGTCGATGAAAACTGCCCCGGTTATTTTCCGATTTTCAAAACCATCTTCAATATGTTGGGTCCAATGGGGGATTTGTGATGAACAGTTCTTCCCTCTTATAAAACCAGCTTGCTCTGGGATCAAAAGTGGTTCAACTATTTTTGTAAGCCTTACCAGAATCATTCGTTCTAAGATCTCGAATAAATGACAAAGCAAGGAAATTGGTCTGTAATTTTTAGGCTCATGTGGATCTTTTCCTGGTTCGAGGATTGCTATAACTATAGATTTCCTCCAAAGTTTGGGTATTCTGCATGTTCGAATGCAATTGTTAAACAGATTTAGTACCAGTTCTCTAGTAACAGGTCCAAAATTCTTGATTTCTTGAATACAGATTTCATCTACAGCAGGAGCCTTTTCCATTTTTACTGATATTTATAGCCTTATTCAGTTCTGCCATTGTTAAGGGATTAGAAAGCATACTGGTCTCTGGTACGAATTTTGTCTTAGTAACATCCACTTTTGTTTTAGAACTAGTTTTTGCAGACTTGCCATTTTGGACAAGTTCGTGAGCAATTTAGTTTGCAGATACGTTACAAAGAGATGATGCTTTATTAGGATCATTACTGAGACGCCTGAGTAGCCTCCAGGCCTTCTGACTACTCCTACCCATGTTAACATCTTCCATCAATTTTAGCCATTGTTCTCGTTTAGTCTCTGAAATAGCCGAGAGAAGTTGTTGTCCGCTTGCAATAGTTTCAGCACTACAATGATCCCTTCATTACAAATTGAAGTAGTTTGTCAGTAGGGCAGATTTTTCCTGGGAAAGACCTTGTATGTAATTAGTTCTTCATCTACTTGGAATGGCTTCTTTTGAACACAATCTAATGGCATCAAAAAATTGGCCATATGCCTCCGGTATGGGACTGATCATATTCATCATTTTTATCTAAAGAGGAGGTGAAACATTCCCAGTTTGGCTTTTTGAAATTATATCTTCTCCTAAAGTAAACCTCTGTGGTCTGACGGCTGCTAATATCTGGCACATTATGGGACGATGTTGTGTGTTAGGAATAGGAAGGCAGATTTAACACACTGATTCGCAAACCGCCCACTCACAAAAATAAGGTCTGGATTATATCCACGTTTCCACCTTCCACTGTTGAAGGATGAAGGAAGTTTATTATCATGAATGAGGGAGAGTTGGTGTTATTCTACCCAATACATAACAGCTTCTCCATTCTCACCACCATGTGGATAACCCCATATAATGCTGTGGCTGTTGAAATCCTCCACGAAGATGGACACTTTCTGCAAATTCAGATTATCAGGTTGTCTGAAGGAAAAGCTTACCTTTGAGGTTAATAAATTCTATTTCAATAATTTCAATGTTATTTTCATCTGTGACGGGGGTTGCAATAATCCTGATATCTGGTTTAGTGAAGATCTCACTTCGACATTGGCCATGAGGACGTTCGACTGTCAGTCTCATTTCAGAGATTTTAGGACGCCGTTGATTAAACATCCATATGAGTTTCTTGTATACCGTACATAAAACATCACAATTATGTTTTAGGCATATTTCATGTAAAAGATCTTCATTGCAAAAAGAATCCGACTCGTTGGCTGAACGGTCAGCGAACTGGCCTTCGGTTCAGAGGGTCCCGGGTTCGATTCCAGGCCGGATCGGGGATTTTAACCTTAATTGGTAAATTCCAATGGCACAGGGGCTGGGTGTATGTGTTGTCTTCATCATCATTTCATCCTCATCACGACGCGCAGGTCGCCTACGGGAGTCAAATCGAAAGACCTGCACCTGGCGAGCCGAACATGTCCTCGGACACTCCCGGCACTAAAAGCCATACGCCATTTCATTTTTTCATTACAAGAAGACAGTCCTTCAGTGTTAAGAGAAATAATTGTTAAATTGGACTCTGATAAGAGCCTTTCCCTACTAGAATGAATCATTTCAGATAGTACTTTAATGATGCTTCTGGAGTGTTGACGTTCAGTTCAGTAACGGAAATTCAACTCCGACTACCTATCCATGGGCACCACGAGCAGGAATCAGCTTCACAGATAATAGATGGTGAGGAGACGTTTACAAAGTCGCAAGTTTCACATCTGTACCATGCACCGTTACGCTATAATAGCACAATGAAATTAGTGATGTAAGGGGTTAACGGCTCGAAATGCAAGGCAATGGAGTGTACAAACACCTAGGAATAAGTGTCAGAACAAATGTCCTGTATCTCGATTCATCTACGAGTAGTAGTAAAGTTACGACTTTAATGGTATCAAAGAACGTGTGTCAGCACAGCTACGAACGATACACAAGGTCGGCGGCCTCGTTGGAAGGGCGGAGCGACCTATGACGTAATATTTACAACCCTTACATAACTACAGTGTAGCTAGTGAACACATATACCACAGTTTAGCTATAGCACAGTTCACACCGAGGGAATGTTTGAACATGATTTTAATTTATAGCGAAGTAAGACGGTGTGCAGCTGCCGAGATATATGCTGAACGATTTCCACACAGTAGGGCTCCATATCGGCGTATGATTAAAGCAGTTGTGCAGAGAACAGCTGACATTGGAGATGTCATACCCAGGCTTGAAGCTGGTGAGCCTAGATGTGATTTTCGTGCAGGAGATCTCCTATTAGAACTTATTGCTGAGAACCCCGGTGGTAGTGCTCGCCAAGTCGCGTCAGTGATAGGAGTGTCCCATTGTACTGCACACGCTCAAAGCCGGAGTCCCAACCAGCATTTATCTCAGGGGCCGTTACGGTTCGAATCTATCGCAACTAATAAACAATTAAAAAATTATGTAGATTCGGAACCTCCGGGCGCCATCTAATCAGTACTACAGGGTTGAACAGGGCACTCAAATATTTAACGTTAAGACTCATCATAAAAACAAACACAAATATATTAAATCAGATCAATGGGAAAAATTTGCAGGCTCCTTCCTAGGAAAGGCGACGGATATTTTAAACGGTCACCAAGGGTTTACTATTCTACAAGAACAAGAACCTGGAATGGTTTCCTTGCAAGTGCCAAAGGACCATTTTATATTAAAATAAATTGGAACACACACTAAATTCGTTGACCCTTATTTTGCCCAAATTTGGCATATCGTTCCTGAAATTTTCACATTATAAAATTTTACACTGTAGACCACCCATCCACTTGGGTGGTTGAGCCGTTGATCGCTGATGGTTGAAATACGACCCTCGTGACAATACCATGACCAACTATGGTGGGGACCAATTAGTTTGTTCCAGAGACTGTTTTAAGGAATTATTGTTTTTCTCCATAGTCTTTTTTAAGACTCATTAGACTGTTCATTATACCCTTCTAACGACTTAAGTTAAAGAGCCATAGCCCTCATCATATCCGCAAGCGTAAGTGATTCATTCTCCCCTACATGTCCATCCTGGGATTTCTCCCCCTCTAACTCAGACATAAATTTATATAGTTAAAAATGAGGACCAACCGGCTCCTCGCCCTACAGCACTACATTTAACAGTTGGTCAAGGCCTTTTCATATGATGGTTCACTACTCACATTAAATTTCTAATATCTTAACACAATTTAAATTCAATCACTCGTATAAAACAACGAGTGTCATAAGGATAACAAATCTTGCTTTATTCCCTCCAGAATAAATACGTATCTGACACTCATAAAATGATAATTTGGAAACTGTCATGTCAAAAAACGCCTAGAAATTTTTATATTACACCCAGCAATCCCATAGCTTCAAATCTGAAATAAATAAATTCTCGTCGATACAGTTCCAGTTCTCACGCCTGCATCAATTTGGAGTTTGGTACTCAGTATGATTTTACCATATTCTCCTTTTTCATACTATCTCCTCCTACCTACCCTTTGGTGACCAAAATGTGGAGCCTCCACATCAGCAAATGTCAAAATCGCATCATCAACAATTACTCAAGAATAAAAGAATTTAGATTCTTAACTGATGAGCACATAGCCTATGCTATGTTAATGAGTGTCCAAGCACAATAAATGAATAAATAAAAAACAAGTGAAATGTAATAAAATGAATGTCATAAACAATCCCTATAATAATGGGATCACCTCGCACAGTAGATGATGTCATCATATTTAAATTTACCATCCTAGATCTGAATAAATATTTCCCAACAATGCATAGCCGTGACGCGGTCTATAATCAAATACCCCGATTGGGTTTAATCAAAATACTATAAACACTATGTTGCGTCTACATGATGCAATCACCCCACGTTGGGCGCCATAATGCACCCGCTCAAAGCCTCAGTCCAAACCAGCATTTATCTCAGGGGTGTTAGGGTTCGAATCTAACGCAACTAATATCCTACAAAAAATATGAAGATACGGAATCTCCAATTAAATATCTGGGCGCCATCTAATCAGTACTACGGGATCGAACGGGGCACTCAAATTATTAACTTTTAGGCTCATCATAAAAGCAAACAAATTACATTGGAGAAAATGGAAGGCTGCGTCCTAGGATAGGGAACGGATATTTTAAACGTTCACCAAGGGTTTACTCTTCTATAAGTACAAGAACCTGGAACTGTTTCCTTGCAAATGCTAAGGTAAGGTAGGTAAGGGTAATTCTGCCCAAAGGCATGTCCGAACCTCCGCAGAGGTGTTCCTGAGCCTGAGTTTACGTGCGGTAGGGTGGCCAGTTCCTTTCCGCTCCTCCATCCCTTACCCCCACCAACAGCGCGTGGCCACCCATCCAACTACTGACCACGCCCATTGTTGCTTAACCTCGGAGATCTCACGGGATCCGGTGTTTCAACACGGCTACGGCCGTTGGCTGCAAATGCTAAAGGAGCATTTTATTTTAAAAATAAATAAATTGGCACACACACACACAAAATACGTTGACCCACATTTTGCCCATAATTTGACAAATCATTCCTGAAAATTCACATATTAAAATTTTACATTGTAGACCACCCACTCACTTGGGTGGTTGAACCGTTGATTGCTCAGGGTTGAAATACGACCCTCGTAAGAACATCATAACCATTTATGGCCATGGACCAATTACCTGTTTGTCAGGTGGGCGCGATCACATGAATCATGACATAGTCTCCACCTTAATTGAGATGAGACCAACCTGGGATAGTAAAATACCGTCCCCGGGTTGCTAACCAAGATAGGCTATCGTTAACTGTAGGAAACGACAAAGGGACTCTAAGCTAATGGTCCAGATGTAGGGATTTGCCATCACATTAAACATCACAAACTTAACTTATTATTCACAACAACTTGAAATTATTACGTTATTTCGCCAGCTGACTTCCCTAATATCCGTCAACATCATCATCCGAAATAATTAAAAAGATGTTTAATTTTATTATTATTTTTATTATTATTATTATCATTATTATTATTATTGGAGATTACCATTATCACAACACTTAATCATAGTTGATTTAATATTTCAATTTCATTTTTCACCCTTAATATTATTCTCAGAAATAACACACTAAATTCTTGTTCTTATGCTCCTTCAAATTATTATTATGATAATTTAATTTCACTTGTTACATGGCAGTTAACTATTATGTTTAACACATAGCCCTTTACAATTCCGGTCTTGTTTGGCACTAAGCAATCAATTAAGACACGATTTACTTGGAATATTATTATTAATTATTATTAATATAATAATAATTTGAAATTTTATATTTTAATTTCCAATCTTTAGAATTTAGTCACATGTTAAATCCCATCTGAAGACCAAGATCCGATTTCACATCGGTCGGGACACAATAACGGTATTCGAACCGCAACCTTATTTCATTTCGTACTGTCGTTAATTTATGAGAACACCATGTTCTCCCAAGACAAGTCTCAAATCCCATGGCACCTCGCGGCTGGCAATCTCCCTCCAGTCCCTGTGAGTGCTAAATTAGACCTTCCTTCTCATTTGAAGTTCATTTATTCCACTGGAACTCCTCAATATTTAATTTATTAATCCCCGGTGCTTGGACTGTTCTGCCACTCATAATACCGGAATCGACATATAATATCGACGTAGACCTCGCGATTCATCTATTTCTTCATCAACATCAGTACAACTCAATTTAACTCATGCCGGATTTTTGTTCCAAAATAAAAAATTAGCTTAAACCACTCTGGGCTTTCAACATAGCGTGACCATCACATACTAGTGCCTTTATCGTTTCTAAACAAATTATTATGATTAGTATGAGTCCAAAAACGTTAAATCAACTATTAATGTTAAAATCAAAATTTCTCCCCGAATTAAAGTCTTCCACGCCACATTTTATCTCCACACTTAAATTACTTTATCTTGCAACCATTCTATGAAACTACGTCCGTACCATCATTCAAATAGCATTTAGACATCACCCGTGTTCATTTATCACCCCGTTACTACTACTGATTATTAATATTGCGGTCCACTGGCGAAACTTCGCGGCACACATAATCATTGATATTTACAGACAAACAAACGGATTTCATTCCAGTCCCACAACATTTAAATTCACTGGATAATCTTACAGCATGCCTTAATATCTATAAAGTTTACGATGACCTAAGTCAGACAAACACATTGGAACACTTCTAAAATGAATATCAATTTATCTTTACGTGCAAAATGCTCCTATACAATCACAAACACTTCAAGCACAAAAAATCATCCCGAATCTACTCTACTAAATAATCAAAAAATTATGAGTGCTTGATATAATTATTTACATATTAATTTGTCCCTTTGTCTACCTATATCTGGATTTAACGAGCCGGGAAGTGGCTTGTTTAATGATCAAGTTACCATAATTATCCCCTTTCGTTAACGTTAGCAATCTACAAATTTACATTGATATGGTACTCATCTCAGCCTGTAGTCTGCTGAACCGGACGAAGAGCACATGCCCCGTCCAGTTTAGCATGCCATCTTGCTGGTCTCCATGTCAGCAAGTAGAGGTAATCCTTTACACATTTCAATATGACACATTTTAAATTGTGGAAAAACAAATAAAAATTAACACTTGGAAAATTTCACACTCTAATTTTAACATTAATTTTACACTGCTGGCTTTTTATGTAGCTCACTTAATGCAAACATACATTCTTAATTCCTTCCCGGCACTAATGAACTAGTGATACATCGATATCACCTTCAACGGCCCGGCGCGCACTCGAGTTTTGAACCCGTCACTTCCGTAACTGTTCCCGTTTCTCCCGGCTTACGTTCGCATGGCTGACCAGGTATCTGTTTGTAATCGACTTTTCACTGGTGAAATTATGCCGAACCCCCGCGACCGTTCTCGCGTAATATGCACTGTTCCCTAGATAGAATATATCACTCCTACCCGTAGGCTTATATTGAATTAGTTCAGTAAATATTTATACATTTCTATTGATTTGTCAGTAGGCAACTACTTGTAACTTTCTCCGGTATTCGAACTCCTGATAATGTTGAATGTTCAAGTCCGTAACGCGTACTACTTCACGTACTGGATCACTGTGCTAACGAACGTAGTAACAGCTCCAACAACCTTTCCAAAAGTGTCTTCTCCGTCGCCCTGACTTACTATTTAAGTGCATGTCCATCCCCTCTTCGAGTTCACGAGAGGTCACCTTAGAGTGAGCAGTTCCAATATCCCCATTTGACTATATGCAGACCTGCCAGTGGCTTGAACGTGGGTGGGCAAATACGCGCCATTTGTGGCGTCCCTTGCCTTTGGCCAATCAGCGAATAGCGTCATTGATTTCTCAGAATTATTACAGTCATTCTTCATTAATTAATTACTTTTAATATTTGGTTAGGCTTCTGAATTACTCCTTATCTGGAATTTATAGTCAGTTTTCTCTTATCAATTTAATGAAGTTACATTTGATAGCGCCGCCTATAATATGAAGTTGGCGTGACTGCCTATTGGTCCATAGCTAAGCGGGAATGTGAACTTTCATATTTTTTCCATAAGTGCTAACTGCTCGCTTCACCCCCGGCTGCCACCCCAGTTTTTCCCTGACGTCATTTCCAGGAACCTTGCGCGTCGTAATTTCGTTGTGCTAAATATCACTTCGCACTCAGGCTGGGGACTTTCCATTGACTCGGAAATAACCATTCCCTTCTCTTTCCAACTTGGCAATAATTTCTGCGAAAACTAATTTTGCTGGCCATTGTGTTTCATAACCTCTAGTGGTAGGTTTCACAATACCTTCCGAACTGGCCAGTACTTAAAATATATCATGTAAGATATTATTGCTTAGCGAATATGAAATATATTCCTTAATAGATAATTATAATTGAATGACGCAACTGACACCCCCACCAGGGTACAGTACCGTCCAACAAACTTTACGGGAAGACTGGACAAATATGTACCATCTTTAGCGTGTTCATCACCTATCGGACAGAGATTATGCACCACGCCTGCCCTTCTGTCAATGGGTCCATCGTAAACCCGACGGTTCCAACATGATTGAGCACACTCGCACATAACCTAAGCAGTGCGCCTCCACCTGGACGCCACTTATCCGCAGCGATGGATTGGATGTGGGCCCTGTCGGCTAGCCGGCAAGAAGCCTCGATTACCTCCTTTGAGGTTACATGAAATCTAAGGTGTATCGCAGAGAAGTGGAAACCCTGCAAGAACTTCAGGAACGTGTCTTGAAAGCTGCTCAGGACATCATTCAAAACCAGGAGGTACTGAGGCGGATTCGAAAGAATTTTCTCCGAAGATGCCGAACATTTATTACCACCAACGGTGGACACTTTGAATATCTGCTGTAATAATGTGCAGCATTTCCCACGACCAATCTGAGCAAGTGTGTCACTCTCTAAAGGAACACAAACGCTTTGCCACTGTGTTCTCATACTTTTTATATTAAAAAGGTAAATTACACTTAGAGTTTTAGGTCACCATTACTTTTGTATTCATGAGCCTTTGGACCTCCATTTTATGTGTAATACGACCCATAGGACCTGAACATTCCTTTCGTAAATCCCTCATGCATTGACCGGGAATCAAATCCGGAATGCCTTGGTGGGAAGCGAGTAGCGATGGCACTGGGATTGTTTCTATTTCACCCCATTTTTCCCTTTTACTTGCGGGATCAGGGGTTGAAGGAGATTTGGAAGAGTCTTACGGCCAGATGCCCTTCTTGACGCCTACCACTAGAGGAGAAATGCTGCGTGTTAATGTGGTGGTGGTGGTGGTGGTGGTGGTGGCAGTGGTGGTGGTGAGTGTCGTGTCTTGTTGTGTGCTGCGAACAAGTATTGAAGACGACAGAAACAACCAGTCCCCGCCATAGGAATACGTTTGTTAATATAATCATCTGTGGCTTGGACTGGAATCGATTCCGGGGCCTCAGGGAAGGAAGGCTAGTTCGCTAGGCATTCAGCCATGCAGCCGAAGAGTTGCGTTCTCATTATGGCATGGTTTATTACGGGACACTGGGACTGAAATTTCTAATTCCTGTAAATACACTAAAGAAAATGGAAATTGCAACACCATGCAGGTATGTAAACAATCAAAGTTTCAGACCCATTGGATTGTTGTTGCAGGTCTCCCCACGTGATTGGTCGCTGAGAAATCAACTCCAGTATACGGACTCTGGTGTAGCGTAGTTGACTTGCAATGAAGTGTTCCCCGTCAAACATGCCTCGACGACAGAGAAGAACACACTATCAACAATTGTCGCCGTTTGAGAGGGCTCGGATAATTGGGCTGTGTGAGGCTGGATTATCGCTAAGGACTGTCGCTGCACGTGTTGGCCGACAGGCATCTACGGTACAACGTGTATGGCAGCAGTGGTCAAATGAAGGTACCCACACTCGTAGACCTGGCTCAGGCCTAGCGCGATAGACAACTGTGAGAGAGGATCGCCGCATCATTCGGATGGCCCGGACGGAACCCCATGCAACAGCAGCGCAAATTCGAGCAGCTGTGGCACCCCACGTTACACAACAAACAGTTTGTAATCGCCTGCGTGCAGCTGGCTTACGAGCCCGTGTCCTGCAGAATGTGTTCCATTGACCCCATAACAGCGACTTGTAAGGCTGGCCTGGTGTCGAGAAAGATCGACGTAGGTCGACGAATGGCATAGGGTCGTCTTTAGTGATGAATCGCGCTTCTGTCTTGCCCGCAGTGATCGCCGGAATCGTGTGCGCCGACGTACCGGAGAGAGGGGCCGCTCAGATCTTATTGGCGAGAGGCACACAGGGCCAACACCAAGCATTATGGTCTGGGGAGCTATTGGATTTAATGTGAAATCACAATTAGTGCTTTTGGGGGGCACTATGACTGCTCGACTGTACGTTGATAGGGTACTCAATCCAGTGGTTGTCCCTATGATGGCGAACATTGCTAATGGGATGTTTCAGCACGAGAGTGCCCGGGTTCACACTGCACGCATCTCCAGAGAAGCTCTCCACGACATCACAACCTTAGAATGGCCCACCAGATCTCCGGACCTCAGTCCTATTGAGCATGTGTGGGATATAATGGGTCGACAACTGGCCAACGGTCCTCAGCCACCCACAACTCTGGAACAACTGACCCGTGCAGTGCAGCAGGCATGGGCCACAATTCCTCAGGAAGCGATCCAGGGCCTTATTGACTCCATGCCTCGACGAATTCATCAATGTATTGCAGCTCGTGGTGGGCACATCCTGTATTGATTGTTGTCTAAACTTGCGGTCAGAGGGGCCTGAAAGTGTAATCATCGAATCACAACCGAACACTCGTCTTGCATATTCAATTGCAGCAATGTAGCACCACTCCTTCTGGGTATTGCAATTTCCATTTTCTTCAGTGTATTTTCTTAATATTTTATGTGATCAAGGTATGTTACAGTATAAATACCTGTACCAAATTTGATCAATATAGCTTTATTAGTTTCATAGATATTAATTATTTTCCAATATTTATATGCAAATTATTGAAATGTTCTAAATGTCAAGCATAACAAACCGAGCCAGATTCCGCAATTTTTTTATAATTATCTACTGCCTTATTATTATACAAATTTTTTCCCACATCGACCTTTATTTTTTGTAAAATTCTTGAAATTTTAAGGTTTGAATTTTTTTACGGGTAAACCTGAGCTGCAATCCTAAAAGTAATGCACACGTTTGTGGGCAAAGTACTAGGAACAAGTATGAGAATTTACAAGATAATAGCGTCACATCTGTAATGTGTAGTAGATTTTACACATCTGAAAATGTGAAACTGAGAATGCATTTTTCTAAAATCGTGCATATTTTTTAATATTTCCACTTCAACTTACTAATTAAAACTGTCCTGCAGCATAAGTCACACCCTCCTTCTTCCGTTTTGCAGCCTTCTTGTTCATCTTTGTGACCTTCATCCTCCGTCGAGTTGCTTTTTCTCTTCTCAGAGGGACGATCGCTGACTTTCATACTTCCTGCGAGCATCAAGCCTAAGGACTGCCTGTTCTGTCACATGAGCAACTGAAGTTCTTTTGATGTCCAGCTTCAGGTATATTGTTGCACTACATCCCATATTGAACTCTGGCACAGCATTACATGCACAAATTTCAAGTCTCTTTCTGGATACAAAAGTTTCTTTTGGACACTTTCTCCAGATGCTAGAATGCAGACATTCATTCTGATTCTGCGTGGCGCCACGGACACATCGGGATAGTACTTCATCAGAGGCCAGCCTCTGATATACAGGAATAATTTTGCACACTAATGGCTCAGAAAGCTGGACAGCCATTTTGTCATGACTCTGAGGCACCTACTTTCTGCTATGCTTTTGTTGTAGAAGCACCAAGAATCTAAGCCTTGAGGACATTTCTTATGCTGGGTTTACTGTCAGTTGACATGTAGTGGCAGAGAGTGGCATAGATAGCATTTTTCATATTGGTAACATTAGGTGTGTTTTGCATTCCTATAATAGCTGGTAAGCTTGGTAATAGTAGCATTAGTAAGCCCACCTGAACGACCACCTGACTGCACACCCTTTATTTTCCAAGTCTGTACCATCTGTCGCAAACCTGATCCCATTCTTTTAGAAATGTGGTTCACACATTCCTCCTTCTTCAGTACTTTGTTGGTGCCACACACATTTTTTCTGACCAAATGGCTGAAAGTTTTAGAGTCACCAACAGAGAGAATAGTTGTGTAGCGCATCTGACAGTCTGTAATGGAACGATCCCATAAAATTCCAGCAGCAAACATTTCCATTGCTACAGAACTACCCTCATAATTTTGCTGACATTCCCCACTCTTCTTATGATTCTCATACCACACATTAAATTCTGGAGAACCTGAACCAAGCTCAGCAGAGGTCATGACACACATTGGGCAGTATTTTGATATCACCTCATAGTCTAAGACTAACCCTGTTAGAAGGTCTATTACTGTGCCTATGCCATAAGCTGAAGTGTATCCTCGTTTATGCCAGGTCCCATCATAGGAGACTGCAATATCAATTACAGCATTACTAGTACCTTCAGAATTACCATCAAGTGTGCCATATGCCCTACGTACCACTTCTCTTGACTGGGAGAGAGTAAGATATTTTAGTCTCTTGGATTCTACAGCTAACAGAGTCATATGTCTTGTGAATGTTTTAGAATCCATGCCACCGAGCTTGATAGCTGCAGTCGCTTAAATGCGGCCAGTATCCAGTAATCGGGAGATAGTGGGTTCGAGCCCCACTGTCGGCAGCCCTGAAGAAGGTTTTCCGTTGTTTCCCATTTTCACACCAGGCAAATACCGGGGCTGTACCTTAATTAAGGCCACGGCCGCTTCCTTCCACTTCCTAGGCCTTTCCTCTCCCATCGTCGCCATAAGACATATCTGTGTCGGTGCGACGTAAAACAAAAAAATAGCAAAAAGAATCCATGCCCGACATTCCCAATGTGGCACAAAATTTCTCCAACCCCCTGTGCCATACATCTACACTAAGACATGCATCGACACTCTTCCTATTGATGTCAAAGGGGGGGCCTTTGTGTTTTAATGTCATCTTTTACCCGAAGACTCGAATAAGTTTGACTTGGACAGGAGTCACACTTGGTACACTTGACACATAGTTTATGAGCTAAGTCATGCCTTTCTTTTACTTGGACAGTTAGCGATGATTCCCCACACTCATTACATTCAAATTCTTCACTAGTTCACAAAACATGGAAGAGTGTACCAGAATATATTCATCATTTGTTGATTGTAATTTAGGTCTACTTTCAAAATCCAGTTTTTCAAATAAACCTAACTTTTGTGCACTCTTACAAATAATATCTCTTTCATCAGCAGTGTTCTGGGAATAGATGGGAGCTTCAAGAGGTGAGGTCACAAGCACGTGTTCATTACCAGTTTGGTCTGAAATGCCAGCTTCCTTACCTGAAGATTTCCACCTAGCAGCAGCAAGTTTCAAACCTTTTTCAGTTTTCTTCCTGTTTTTGCATTTCGCTTACGTCAGTGCGAAGTGACTGAATGCATTTCGTAATCACTAACTAATACACTCACAGAAAGCAATACAAGTCAAAAAAACTTCACAACCACAATAAATTACAAAAGAAGGTACAACTGTATCTCGATAACTTGTTTGTAAACAGAGGCAACCATGCGCCACGGAAATCTGTAGTCATTACATCAAAATCTATTTATTTGCAAATGAGGTGTCTACCTCGGTGGCAAATGGTACACTAAAATACATTATTGTCAAGCACTAAATTTTAAATTAACACGAGACGAAGAAAATTTTCCTAGGATACAATATTATACAATTTACGCTAATAATTTTTTCTATTAAACACACACATCATCCTTAATAAATTTATATTGTTTACAAAATTCTACTTATAATATCTTACAAACATAGTCAACTCATATACAGTACGGTATGTGAAATTACTTTTAATAATACTATACAAGTGGTATAAGATTAAAATTAACATTGAATTTATTTACATATTTATATTTTACCCATTTTGGAAACTAAGTAGCATAACGACCTGCTGCGTCTTAACCAGAGCCCCTTTTGCCACCACTTTTCAGAGTTCCTGAAGGGCCTTCACAGCTACCGTAGCGGTCCCAGGGCCCTCGAAGTCCCCACTGTACTTCACCCCTACAGGCTGTCCCCTACTTGGGCTGTCCAAACTCCTTAGACCAGGGGATGGAATTAATTTAATCACACACATTTTTTATTTACAATATCCTGCACTGGTCAAATGCCCTCTAACATTTAATTTATTATCTCTGTTGTTGTTTATTCTCTTCTTGAATATTTGTACAGATTTTGGAAAAGGATCAAACACTACCCCTGGTAAACTGTTCCACTCCTTCACGCCCTTCCCAATGAAAGAAAATTTACCCCAATCGCTTCTGCTAAAATTCCTTCTAATTTTGTACTTGTGGTCAGTTCTACCGATATAATTATTTTCCAACTGAAGCCTCTCACGGATATCTCTCCATGCTGCACCCATCGGATGAGTCTGATTGGCAACATTTTAATAATTGGATTTGTTAATAAATAGTAATAGCCAGCGTTCTTAAACAAAGGGACAGCATTGGAAATTTCTGGTAGCTAGCTCGTGAAAATGAAGCCTTGATAAGAACCCACGCTTCGTTCTCTGCTAAAAATAAATTATTGGGACACCTGTTATTACATCATCTTTTGGAACTGCGTAGTTAGAGTGGAAAAGTACTGGCAGGAGTGACTGAGATGGAGAATCATGGTTTTTGATACCCGAATCCCCTCATTCTGGAATGAACTCGTCCATATAGATGAACATCGGAGTATGCGCTCCAATCAGACTGCTGCATTTAAATAATTTCCAAATTTAGCGCGACCAAATGACATGTGGCTTGAAATTAATCCTTGTCAGTATTTAAGGAAGATTATATCAAAGGAGATGTCAGTAAATTATTGTAATAATTCTGAACTAACTTATTGGTTTGTGGCAAATGGATTGGAATATTGTGTATCCAGGTGTTTGTTATCAGCGGCAGTGGGAACCCCTTGTCAGAGTGGAGAGTGGTTCACCAGCGCGGCAGAAGATATAGTCCAGCTAACGCCTACTGTATTGTAAAAGAAATTACGAACAATTTAAGAGTCACGGTGCATCATGGCGGTAACTAGAATTGATGCAACCTGCGTGTACAAGACATTTCATGTTTTTGGTAATTTTGTTTGGAGATACCCAGCATTCCTTTGGTTGGGATTTTCAGTGGCAAGAATTAGTGTTCCTACGCCGATTAGTGCGCCCAACATCCCCCGAGTAGTCGCTTCTCACGAGTCAGTCATCATCAAGAGTCTTGAGGCGGACAGACGTGTCTTAACTTTGCTCCATATTTAAGTACAAAGGTACCGAACTGTGTGTATTATTACTACAGTGGAGGTGGAAGCACGCTTTATAAACAGTAGTGGGTTGTTAAGGTATTTAAAACATCCAAGTGAGTGGAGTATTAAATTGACAGATTTTACGAGTGTTCAGTCTATGCAGGGGCGAAGACGAAACTTTGAATCATGCAGTAATTGCATCTGAGGTGATGCAGTTCTAGTATGTAGCCTGCAGAATAACGCAGACAGTTTAAACTATACGTGTAAGCCGTAAGTAGTGGAGAGCAATTGGCCTTCTACAGCGGGGCTGTTAGTGTGTTTGAAACATCTGAGCGGAGGAAATACTCTCCCTTTCTATAGTATTTAGGTCGAGTGGGGATGAACACTTTCTCTCACAGCTGGGTCTTTACAAAAGGAAACCGTTGAGCCCATGCGAGCATTCGCTACGTGAAAAGCAGTGGTGTGTTACAGTAGAGTACGTAAAATCCGGCCTAAGTTCCAAATATCTGAGTACTGCGTACGTGTGTATATATGTATTACAGTGTAATGTTTAGTTTTAAAACAAGTTATTGTGTTTAATATTATGGGTAGAAAATAACGTGTGTAAAGTGGAAAGTAGTAATATAAGCAAATGCCGGATACAACAAGAATGGTCAAGGATATTAACATGTTGGTCATGAATCTGTAAGACAACATGGCTGCCTTTAGTCCTGGGGATCCCGAAGTGCCCTCAATGTGAGTACACAATCTCATGTTTGATTAAAAATCTAAAGCTTTCCTTTGATAGTGGTATCATTATTTAGATAGGTATGCGAGTGACGATGATGTAACTATAAACCCGAGTACACAGCCAGAAAATTAGGATAATTCTGTTTAGGAGTAGTGTAAATATATTATTATTATTATTATTATTAGTCGTGCGTGTACTATTTTGTTCTGTATTGACCAAGTTATATTTTCGAGGCAATTATAATGAGTGATTTGCATATACGTGCACTTTTATTATTATTATTAGTAGCATTGTTAGTATTTTATTTAGGTGGAATTTTATTTGTTTGACGCAAGCACAGTTACCGTAATGGAGGAGTGATGAAGTCAATTAATGATAATAAAACATATAAAATATATATATATATATATATAATCAATAGTTACTGTCGAGAATTCTGTTGGGACGACAGTAACACTGATACATCAACATAGTGGTTGCTATGGCAAGTAACGCGGTTAGACGGTTGAGTGAACAATGTTAAATAAAAGGATTTATTTTTGGTTCATGTAAATCAAGATGTTGTCAAATAATAAGAACGATATTGAGCAACGGTAATTTATTTGAGATGTTTGAAGGTCCGTAGTTGAGAGTATACGGTAACACATGAGGTTATTTACCTGAAGAAAATTATGGGGAACAAAGAGTATGGCGAATATATTCTCAGTAAACTGGAAATATAAGTACCAGCATGATAGCTGAGAGGTAATAGAATTCGTGCAGAATAAGAAATGATGATGACGTCGTAAATGAATAAATGTGAGGAAATAAATAAGCCAGTTAAAAAAGGTATATGAGTTAGAAGGACCAGATGATACATGTAAATGCTTTAGCCGTGAGACAATATCGTTCTATTCAGAGAAAGTTATAGTACGCATTTAAATGATATTTCAAAGTTAAGTTGGTAACATGGATCACGCAACTGGGCTGGTATGAATGCTTGCCAGTAGGAACTATTTTATTGGTTTTAACAGATTATTATTATTATTATTAATATTAAATATACATGTTATTTTTATTTGCCTCGTATTAGCCATCATTTAGGTACATTCTTTTATTGTCTGTGCATTGTCTATGCATTTTTGATTCTGTAGAAACCACAGTAACATTTTCAATGGGTCATGGCTATATTTCAGCGAATTAAAATATGTTGAGACGCTGAAATAAGCCAAAAGTGTGGTATGTGCTGATGACAAGGTTCATATATGTGTATAGTAGTGGAACTTTGGTATTAGGTTAGGATTTCTGGCTGCGTTACCTCGCTTGGTGTACATATTAGCATAAGTTAGTGTATGTTTCTTTAAAGTAGGAGAGTTTGTCTTTTCCAGATTAATTTTACGATATCTAAGTAGTGGTCACTCGCATATATGAAAGCAAAGCTTTAGATTTTTGTGTGCAACAACGACCAAGGTCCATTATGTGAGATAAAGTTACTGAATTCTCAGGTTAAAGCAAGTATTGTTTATTGCACCTGGAAGGAAGATATTGTAATTATGGGAACTCAGTAACAGTTTTGATAAGAGAAATATTATTATTATTATTAATATTGGTGAACTCTATTATGAGAATTTCATGGTTACGCCTTTACACAGTGGATTAGGTATTTCATTAAATTATGGCAAACATGGTTTTATAGATAAAGAAAACCCAATATGCACTGTTAAGTAAGATTCTATTCAAATGGTGTTACTCATGGCAAATGAATGTTCTAAGATAACTGACATAAACATACTATAATTTATCAGGATGTTGGATCAAGAGTACCGTAATTACAGGTCATGTTAAGATATTATTATTTATTATTATTATTATTATTATTATTATTATTATTATTATTATTAATATTGGATATTATTATTTAACATTTTACCAATGAATTTCACAAGCAATTAGGGAGTCTTGATGAGTACCATGTTAATCACTTGTGTCAGTCAATTATGGATTTATTAATTAATTAAATAATTCACATTTTATATTTTTTTTATTATTCAATTTATCTACGATTTGGTTAACAACAGTATTGGATTTTGGTAGGCGATTATAATATTTCTTTAGGACTTTTCTTTATGATATCCAACATAGAAGTAACATTCATTAAGTGATATTATTATTCTCGTTTCAATTATTATTATTATTATTATTATTATTATTATTACTATTGTATTACATTTTAGGTTGGTTTTCCAAACTACAGATATGCATTTGGGATATACTGTGGAGACTTTCCTGTATTCTTTTAATTGGTTTACAATGTAATTCAGTGATATCAAAACAATTTTATTAATTAGTTAATCGATACTTTATTTTTTTTATATCTATATAAAACAATTTTATCTATTATAATTATTTTGACTGATGGCACGTAGTTTTTTTTGATGAATAACTTGAATTGTCTATACAAAAATTTATTCATATCAATATTATTATTATTATTATTATTATTATTATTATTATTATTATTATTATTATGGTTATTATTATTATTATCATCACTAAATGTTCTCATGAGTATATTGTTATTCAATTGATCCACCTGGTTTATAAACAACATTATCCTAGTAAATATGTAGAGTTACACCGACATTATATAAGTGGATGAACAAAAAATGGGAAACATCATTTAAAACAAAATTTTATGGAAAATTATAAATATTATTCTTTAGGGATTAATGAGGTAGTCATGTGTGTCATTATTGAGAATTCGTGTACAGTCTCATAAGGTAATAATGTAACATTAACAAAACTTATTTTACATTTTATAAAAATTTATTCACTTTTCTCTTTTGATTTATCAATAAAATTTTATATACATATTTAAACTCAAATCAGTCTGAGTCATAAGTCATTGTAGTCAATAGTTTTACCGAATGCACTATCCCTATGCATCCTGATTCGACGACAGGGACTGATCGCGCCTGAGAAGAGGACCTCACCACCTTCGGTAAGTATATTTTTAGGGCAGCCGAGGCAACGTTGACATCTAGTCTACACCGAAGGAGCTCTGCAAGGGTGCAATGCTTCTTCTCCTGTATAGGCTCTATATAACCCTATAAGTCTAGTTTTCTCCCTTCTCTTACTTAAAGTTTCCCACCCAAGTTCCTTTAACATATCTGATACACTACTCTTTCTCCTGAAATCCCCTGTTACAAACCTTGCTGCTTTCCTCTGCACACCATCTAGTTCTTTTATTAGGTATTCTTGGTGAGGATCCCAAACACTGTTTGCATATTCCAATAATGGACGAACCATACTTAAGTAACTTTTTCTTTTAACTCTTTGTTGCATCCTTTAAGTAGCCTCATTATGACATGTAACTATCTGTATGCTTTCCCAACAATGTCATCAACATGACCCTTCCAGTGCAAATTACTTTCAAATCTCACACCTAAGTATTTGCACTTGCCATCTTTTGGGATAACTACCTCATCCAAAGTATATTCAAAGTCAGTTTTAAAGCTCCTGTTTGTAAATGTTGTAACAGTTGATTTGCCTCCATTAATCTTCATATTATTTTCTTCAACCCATTCTTGGATACTCTCAAGGTCCCTTTGTAATTCTGAACAATCCTCAATGTTATTTATTTCCCTATAAACAATTATGTCATCTGCATACAATCTTATTTTCGATGTTATATTGTTCCCTAAATCATTTGCGTATATTAAGAAAAGTAACGGACCGATTATACTACCCTGTGCAATTCCCTTCCAAACTTTCTCTTCCTGTGATATATTATTTCCTACTTTGACTTTCTGAACCCTTGAATTTAGAAATGTTCTTATCCAACGTATAACCCTTACGTCCAATCCTATTCCCTCCAATTTAATAATAATACATGTTCCACTCTATCAAAGGCTTTGGAAAGATCTATGGCTATGCAATCTAACTGGCCTCCTGAATCTAACTGATCTGATATGTCCTGCTGAAATCCCACCAGTTGTGCCTCGCAAGAAAATTTCTTTCTAAATCCATACTGGCTCCTCATGAACCAATTTTTATCATCACATATCCCTCTGATGTACTTTGCTATTAAACTCTCCAGTATTTTACAAACTATACTGGTCAGGCTGATTGGTCTGTAGTTCTCTGGTTTCCTTTTATCACCCTTTCCTTTATAATTGGTATTATTATAGATTCCTTCCATTCCTTTGGTATTACACTATTATTTATGACATAGTCAAAGAGAAATTTTAAATAAGGCACTATATACCACCCCATTGTCTTTAATACCTCCCCAGTAATTTGATTACTTCCTGCTGCTTTTCCTTGCTGAAGCAGTTGGATTTCTCTGAAAATATCTTCATTTGTGAACGAGAAGCTTCTTTTATCCCTGTGTGTCTCTCCCTCTCTATCTTCTGTTACGGTTTCCAAGTCCTGACAATCTTCTACTAAATCTCTGAATTCCCTACTAAAGAGGTTTGCTTTCTCAGTATCTGTTAAATAGTGTTCACCCCCTTCTCCCACCATTGTAGGAATTTGGATTCCTTTTCCTTTTTGATTCCTAATATATGAATACAGCTTTTTCCATTTCCCTTTGTGGTCATTACCCTCTTGAAGAATGTCATTCATATAATTCTCTTTTGCTTCCTTTTTCACTCTATTCAGTTCCCTCATTAGCTGTTTTCTAGTTTCTCTATTCTCCCTACCTTCTTTGATTTTCCTGTTTACTATTCTACATTTTCTTTTTAATTTTCTTATTTCCCTTGTGTAATAAACAGGGTCTGAGGTCATTTTACCCATCTTAACAGGTACAAATCTCTTCTCTCCTTCCCAAATGATTCCTTTAAATTTAGCCCAAAGTGTATCCACATTATTCCCTTCACTTATCCAACAACTGAATTGTGATTTAAGGTAAGTCCCAAATTCATCAACTTTAGTTTTTCTGTATAATTTCTTGTCTTTTGTGACCCTCTTATTAAGCATTTTTGGTACGAGTCCTACATCCATTATTACAGCCTTATGGTCACCTATTCCTTCAATTACCTCAGTTTTATCAACAATTTCCCATGGTTTAACCAAGAATACAACTAGCAAGTTATTGAGACGAGTTGGTTCTTGTACTACTTGTGTAAATGCTCCCTCCCAAATTAACTTATTTGCCAGTTTCTGTTCATGGGCTTCACTTGCAGCTCCATTCCATTCAACTTCAGGCAAGTTTAGATCTCCCCCAATTATTACCGTATCATTATTCATTTTATGAGTATAATCTATTATTTTCTCAAATATTTCCATGTCTCTTTCCTCTCTTCCAGGCCTATTTGTTCCTATAATTCCCACCTCCTTCATATTATCACAAACTAATTTTATCCCTAATATTTCATCCCTTTCATCAGTAAACCATTCATGCGAACAATAAGTTTCCTTCACCAGAATAAATACCCCTCCTCCGTTTTTATCTCCTCGGTCTCTACGATAGACTGTATACCCTTCTGGAAATACTTCTGTATTACCCACCCCTTCTCTCAACCACGATTCCACTCCTATCACCACATCCGTCTCATAAGATTCCATCAATGTACCGAATTTTAATTGTTTATTTTCTACTACACTCTGACAGTTTACCAAGAGCAATCTCAGACCTCCTTCCTCCCTAAAACTTGACTGTTGCAATTGGGTAACGTTTGACTTATGAGTTGAGAACTTCTCTGGAACCCAGATCCTTGTACATAGATCTTGATTTAAGGGTCTGGGTTTTCTGGCAAGTTTCCCTGTATGTGCCAGTTTAGTGGTATGGGTTTTCTTAAGTACAGATTAGTTTGCAAATCTCTGTTGATAATTGTAGCGATTTGTCTACAGAGAGTTGCTTTTCCATTACCATTCAGATGTAACCCATGCCTAGTGAACATTTGCCTGCCAAGACCTAAAGTATCTACTACATAGACATTTCTAAAACTCATATTATAGAAATAACACTAGTTCATTTACTGGTAGTATAAGCAACTATAATCTCTCAAGAAATAAGAAAACAAAATCTAAATATATCGTTTCCTCATGTCGACCGTATGAAATATGTATTTATTTATTTTCAAACATTTGAAGTATTTGTATAGTTTACGTAGTACTAGTGTCGATATTCAACGCTAGATAGAAGCACAATGCTGAGCCATTAGTACAGCGGGCATTTCAAGTGCAAGATTCAAAATTACCCGATGAAAAATGCATATATTCCTGTACAGAATAATGCTCTGTAAGGAACCAATAGAAAGGGGCGTTTAAATGGGTAAACGGCGGAAGTAACTATGACTCTCTTCTATAGGTCATAGATCTCGGGGAGGCACGTCGTTTGAGGTGTCGTGCATGTAAGTCCTAGTATCCGAGATGAAGCGTACGTTATTTGCTCATCGTTTGAGTTGTCGGGCGTATAAGACCTAGTATCCGAGATGAAGCGTACGTTATTTGCTCATCGTTTGAGTTGTCGGGCGTATAAGACCTAGTATCCGAGACGAAGCCTCTGGAGCAGCTCGAGTATCTCCCCGTTACCCCCAACGGGTCTGTGTTTTCAGCACCTGTTGGTCAAAGGGGTCGATGGTCGGGGCAGGCACAATGTGCCTTGTCATCTGCACAAGCCTGCTGCTGGAAAGTCAACCCAAGTCCCTACGTGTAAATGCTGTATCGGCAAGTACTTCATCTGTAGACTTTCCGTGAAGCAGGCTGGCACATTTATGACATTTTTTGACTTTGGATACGTTGCGTACTGTGTATATTCCTAGATAATAAATTAAACACTCCTTAGCAAGACTGTGGCTATCACTATTATTGTAAGTAGGCCTAAATTGTTCTCCCAGTCCGTTAAGAGGTCATCCATGTTCTAGTGCTTGCCTTACTTTTTTGTGCTTTTTCTACTAGCTAAAGCCTTATTTCTCTCTTCTGTCTCTTAGCCAGCGCTCTCATATCATTGACGAATGATGTCTATGTCAGTTCAAATTTGGGCTTACAATTACTACCCGATGAGAGGGCAAATTTTGTTGGGATATGTATAGACTGCAACATATGTAAATTCAGAAAATTTATTGCTGAAGGGTGGTCGTCACAACTTAATGAGCGTAGTATACCGAAGTGCCGTTCTTGTAGATTTTGATTAAATTTGGCTGTGAGCACCTATCGAAATCCGTTATTCCATAAATACTCGGACACTTGTATGGTACTCTCATTTGTTACTTTTAGGGATTCAAGAGTTCTTTCTGAAGCAAAAGTATTATTCTTCCCACTGAGGTTATCTCTCCATTTTATTAAGGTTTGATACCCTATTGAATTTTTATATAGAGCCTCTGCTGGTGTAGAATTACTTAATATATCTATTAAGATATTTAATTCCCTAGTGAACGTTACTCTCTGTTCACTGTCTTCAAATTCATCTGAGTTTATCTGCCATTTGCAACAGAATTACTAAATAACTGAAAAGCAAGTCTCACTTGCATGTGGGGTGTAAATGTGCAAACTTTCAAACCTGCACATTAATAGCAGTTATCCATTTCAAAAACCTGTCGATAGAATTTATAGTCCACAACTTCATTATTGTAATAAACTTGCCGTTTGTCGAGGAAGTTATTTTTGATACACTTAACTGTATGTAAAGCATCTGAAAAGGCCCAAAGTCTCGTACTAGAATCAAAATGATTAGAAATAGAGCACATGACCTTCCCTTCTTTTCCATTTATTCCTAAACATTTCCACACCTTTTTATTAGACTGACTTCCGTTCGTTCGTAATCTGTTTACCCTCCAGGGTCGGTTTTTCCCTCGGACGCAACGAGGGATCCCACCTGTACCGCCTCAAGGGCAGTATCTTGGAGCATCGGACTCTGGGCCGGGGATACAACTGGGGAGGATGACCAGTACCTCTCCCTGGCGGCCTCACCTGCTATGCTGAACAGGGGCCTTGCGGGGGGATGGGAAAATTGGATGGGACAGCCAAGGAAGAGGGAAGGAAGCGGCCGTGGCCTTAAGTTAGGTACCATCCCGGCATTTGCCTGGAGGAGAAGTGGGGAAACCACGGAAAACCACTTCCAGAATGGCTGAGGTGGAAATCGAACCCACCTCCCGAGGCTGAGTGGACCCCGTTCCAGCCCTCGTACCACTTTTCAAATTTCGTGGCAGAGCCGGGAATCGAACCCGAGCCTCCGGGGGTGGGGCAGCTAGTCACACTAACCACTACACCACAGAGGCGGACTCTTCATTTTTCATTTAACAATAATGCACGACACTTAAGATTTTTGCATTTACAGAACAACACTACCGGTGCTGCCCGTGGCGGACGATTCATCACAGTCCCTATTTTTTTTTAATGGTATTGAACCTGGTCCGCCTCTGTGGTGTAGTGGTTAGAGTGATTAGCTGCCACCCCCAGAGGCCCGGGTTCGATTCCCGGCTCTGCCACGAAATTTAAAAAGTGGTACGAGGGCTGGACCGGGGTCCACTCAGCTTCGGGAGGTCAACTGAGTAGAGGTGGGTTCGATTCCCACCTCAGCCATCCTGGAAGTGGTTTTCCGTGGTTTCCCACTTCTCCTCCAGGCGAATGCCGGGATGGTACCTCACTTAAGGCCACGGCCGCTTCCTTCCCTCTTCCTTGCCTATCCCTTCCAATCTTCCCATCCCTCCACAAGGCCCCTGTTCAGCATAGCAGGTGAGGCCGAATGGGAGAGGAACTGGTCATACTCCCCAGTTGTATCCCCGACCAAGGGTCTGAAGCTCCAGGACACTGCCCTTGAGGCGGTAGAGGTGGGATCCCTCGCCAAGTCCGAGGGAAAAACCGAACCTGGAAGGTAAACAGATGATGATAATGATTGAACCTGCCTGTAATTGGAATGCAGGAAGTGTAGAGTGTTGAATGTGAGGAAAGAAACGTTAAGGACGACACCAACACCCAGTCCCCAGGCCAGGGATATTAATCATTTAAACATTTAAAAAACCACTGACTCAGCCGAGAATCGAACCCGGGCTCACCACCTGACAAGCGGATGCCTTGCCCCTACACCGCGGGGCCAGTCGCAGTCCCTACACTAGCCAATAGGAAACAACTCAAGAGCTCACACTTTCTATTCCACTCGTTATGCGGAAACTTTGCCCACAGTCGGAACATCAGTATATTGAGAACGCATGCTAGCTGAAAAAATGAGGCAGAAGGGTCGACTTGGAAATGAATAATAAATTACATGACAGTTTGCTGTTCCCTCGTTTGGGCTGCGTTATAACAGATAGAACCTTTTAACTTTGTCACTCTTAAATTATCCCCTTGTTCCCGGAAGCATATGGTGCCACTGTCCACACTTCCAAGTTCGTCACATAGCGCATTCAGTAAGTGAGCACAAGAGTCTATCTAAAAAGGTTTTAAGTGCCATCCCATTGTCCGGTCCCACTTCTTCACTCCACAGACTCATAACGTTCTCTCCATTATCGGCCATACTAGCCGTCACCTGCTCTAACCACCTGGTTATCATTAGTAGCATCCGGAGCAAAATTTTATTCATGAATCACACTGTGTGACGGTAACAAAGCTCGTGTTCATACTCTTAACTAATGCCGAAAAGAAGCAAATGAATTTTCGAATAGTGTGTCATAATTAACTTAGTATAAAAGCAATCTGTTAGAGCTTCCCGCTAATTACGAGGCGTGTTTTTTAAGTAACGGCCGTTTGAAAATAACTACACAACGAAGGACGATTTTCAAACACCACATTTATTTGCTGAGTCTACATCATCATCATCATCATTTGTTTACCCTCCAGGTTCGGTTTTTCCCTCGGACTCAGCGAGGGATCCCACCTCTACCGCCTCAAGGGCAGTGTCCGGGAGCTTCAGACTCTTGGTCGGGGGATACAACTGGGGAGTATGACCAGTACCTCGCCCAGGCGGCCTCACCTGCTATGCTGAACAGGGGCCTTGTGGAGGGATGGGAAGATTGGAAGGGATAGGCAAGGAAGAGGGAAGGAAGCGGCCGTGGCCTTAAGTGAGGTACCATCCCGGCATTCGCCTGGAGGAGAAGTGGGAAACCACGTAAAACCACTTCCAGGATGGCTGAGGTGGGAATCGAACCCACCTCTACTCAGTTGACCTCCCGAGGCTGAGTGGACCCCGTTCCAGCCCTCGTACCACTTTTCAAATTTCGTGGCAGAGCCGGGAATCGAACCCGGGCCTCCGGGGGTGGCAGCTAATCACGCTAACCACTACACCACAGAGGCGGCTTGCTGAGTCTACATACTTTACTCTATTTTTCAACATGGCCGCCAATCAATCAATCAATCAATCAATCAATCAATCAATCAATCAATCAATCAATCACTACTGATCTGCATTTAGGGCAGTCGCCCAGGTGGCATATTCCCTATCTGTTGTTATACTACCCTTTTCTTAAATGGTTGCAAATTGGAAATTTATTGAACATCTCCCTTGGTAAGTTATTGCAATCCTTAACTCCCCTTTTTTACTTACTTAATCTGCTTACCCTCCAGGGTTGGTTTTTCCCTCGGACTCAGCGAGGGATCCCACCTCTACCGCCTCAAGGGCAGTGTCCTGGAGCTTCAGACTCTGGGTTGGTGGATACAACTGGGGAGGATAACCAGTACATCGCCCAGGCGGCCTCACCTGCTATGCTGGGGGATGGGAAAATTGGAAGGGATAGACAAGGAAGAGGGAAGGAAGCGACCGTGGCCTTAAGTTAGGTACCATCCCGGCATTTGCCTGGAGGAGACGTAGGAAACCACGGAAAACCACTTCCATGATGGCTGAGCTCCCGAGGCTGAGTTGACCCCGTTCCAGCCCTCGTACCACTCTTCAAATTTCGTGGCAGAGCCGGGAATCGAACCCGGGCCTCCGGGGGTGGAGCTAATCACACTAACCATTACACCACAGAGGCGGACAACTCCCCTTTCTATAAAGGAATATTTGCCCTAATTTGTCCTCTTGAATTCCAACTTTATCTCCATATTGTGATCTTTCCTACTTTTAAAGACACCACTCAAACTTATTCGTCTACTGATGCCATTCCACGCCATATCTCCACTGATAGCTCGGAACATACCACTTAGTCGAGCAGTCCCAAGTCTTCCCAGCCCAAACTTTGCAGTTTAAACACTTACCATGCCTTACAACTAAGTTTTGACCCCCTCTTCATAGAAACTTGCCGCCTGCTCCGAAAACCTTGATCTTGCGCTGGGACAGTCTGTTTGGCCTTCACCTTTACAGCCGAATGCGTGTCTCCATTCCATGCTCTGTTGCTTCGATTCGGGCGTGATATGCGAAATCCATGTTTCGTATCCCGTTACGATCGGACTCAACATGCCGTCACCTTCTTCGGCATAACGAGTCAAAAACTTCATCGAACACGCAAATATTGCGGTCCTCCGTTAGGAGTTTAGGGACCCAACGGGAGCACAGATTCCTAAAGTTTAGGTTTTCAGAAACAACGGGGCGGGCGAGTCGATAATCTCGAACATTTGAGCAAGCTCAGAACAGAACCGTATAATTTAGCAGAGCTGCAACTGAGTGCCATTGTTCCCGAGGCATGCCGGCACACGACGTAGGCGCTCGTTGCGTCGCGAACTACTAGTGTCTACAACAAAACGGCTCTTACTTAAAACACACACCTCCATTTATTTAGGAACAACCTCCTGTATTTACAGGCTGCCACTAAGTACAAGGTAAAACATATCAAATTTTCTGTACAGATCTATTAATTGAAGAAAACTCTAAATTATGAAGAAACAGTATAATTAGTGCGGCGTTTCAGAGATGTAGCTGTAGAGGTGGTATCTCAGGATCTTGATGGAGCCTCGGAGGACGAGAGTCGCAATTTCGGGGATGAGCTTCATTGGGAGTTGGAAGCGCTTCCATGTGGCGACGAAGTGACGGGGTATGGTACCGCGAGCTCCAACCATTATCCCTATTATTTCAATTTCCTGAAGGTATACTGACTTCATGCTTCATTTTAATGATATCGCTTTGCACCATACACTTATCATTAATCAACTATACGCAGTAGAAAGACGAAAAGTCAAATATTTATTCCGTACTTAGTTTTGGGGATGTTAGTTTATTATAGTTTCGTACGTTCTCGTTTGTCATAATTAAATTTCTACTCCCTGTACGATCCATATTAGATGGATTTCAGTATGAATAACGTTATTATTTGTACAAGAGAACTATATTTATTTGTGTCTCAGGACAGTGGTCGAAGTATAAAACAAGCAGAGGGGGTATGTTTCTCGGCAACTTTTCATAGCAATACCTTATACAAGGATACATTGTCGAAACATATTTATATTTTAGATTATATATTCAGTGGAGAGATGGTGTACAATGACGTTACAAATATAGACGAATTTGAATGAGGTTTTTGAAAGTAGAAAATAGTAATATGAAGATGAAGTTGAAGTATTGAGTGCTGAATGTGGAGAAGTTCTTTGATTCTGGTAGAGCGGAAAGATAAGCGGAGGGAGAAGAGTGAGACAAGATGTTCCGAGCGGTAATGCCGCTTAAGATTCCATGGAGGAAACTCAGGTGAGTTGCCTGTCGCTCGATGTGCAGCCCCTAATACCTGCTACGTAGATAGATTTCTGAGTTGGAGTTTCTGTTCCTTACAGTTCCAGCACTGCTCTTTCTAACTGGTTAATATTGGAGGGGGGAAGTCTATTGTCCAAATAGGAGAGCAATAGTACAAGAGAGGTTGAATGGTCCTGAGGATGAAGTGGCGAAGAGCAATGGGATCAGAAATTTCTGTGAAACTGTAAAGAATGCCTAGTAATTTCATAGCCTTCATTGTACTGTACATGTTTTACGTGGTTCTAAAATTGTAATTTCATATCGAATGTTACACCTAAGTCACGCTGTTGGGTAAATATGGCGACGGGCTTAGAGGGGATTTACGTAGGGTTATGATCATGTGGCTGCATTTTAGTGGATTGGGGATAAGATACCAAGTACGGCACCAGTTCGAGAGAACGTTAAGTGAGGGCTGTCGAAGAGCTGCATCTTCTGGATTCCTGATCTTCCAGTCGTCAGCAAAAATGTAAACTCGTGTCCTCATCCTGAAGTCGAGCAGCTCTTTTCAGGCACACCCACAATGGCGATGAGCTGCAGGTTCCATTTCAACCACATACTAGCCCTCCTGCCGTTCTTAAATTTCTAGCAGTACCGGGAATCGAACCCGGGCGCCAGAGGACGGCAGCCACTAACACTAACTGTTACGCTACGGAGGCGTACACGTGATGTGAGTATAATGGTGCGTCAGTAACAGAGACGAAAACTCGTTGCTTCTGCGCAGGTACGTCACGTGGGGAGCACTGCGAGAAACTGGCTCTGCGGCTACATGGTTTGTCGCTGTTGTATTTTTAATGTGTTAAACATGCGTTATGTATTAAATACGTGCCGTACAGTATTTGCAGCTCTTTTATTCTTTTCATTAATCTGCACGGATCACACTTTTGAAAATGCCGGGCTGTGCAGTAGCAGACTGTTTAAGCTATTACAGGAAAACCAAGGATCATACACAAAGTATTTTTCATTCCCGAAAAATGAACATCTTGCCAGACTGTGGGAAAACGTTGTCGGCGCAATGATAAATTTAGTGTGAAACACGGTACGTATTTATCATCATCATCATCATCTGTTTACCCTCCAGGTTCGGTTTTTCCCTCGGACTTAGCGAGGGATCCCACCTCTACCGCCTCAAGGGCAGTGTCCTGGAGCTGTAGACTCTTGGTCGGGGGATACAAATGGGGAGTATGACCAGTACCTCGCCCAGGCGGCCTCACCTGCTATGCTGAACAGGGGCCTTGTGGAGGGATGGGAAGATTGGAAGGGATAGGCAAGGAAGAGGGAAGGAAGCGGCCGTGGCCTTAAGTTAGGTACCATCCCGGCATTCGCCTGGAGGAGAAGTGGGAAACCACGGAAAACCACTTCCAGGATGGCTGAGGTGGGAATCGAACCCACCTCTACTCAGTTGACCTCCCGAGGCTGAGTGGACCCCGTTCCAGCCCTCGTACCACTTTTCAAATTTCGTGGCAGAGCCGGGAATCGAACCCGGGCCTCCGGGGGTGGCAGCTAATCACACTAACCACTACACCACAGAGGCGGACACGTATTTATAATACACGATAAATTATTATATTCTTTATTCGATACATGCCGTGTTAAGTTAATACGTTATTACTTTAGGTCGAGTTTCCTCGCTTTATTTCACTGTGACGTGCTTTGAAATCCCTTTAAGACAACAACTTCTAAATTATCGGAATAAAAGCAGCCGTGAGTTAAAACCGGATATATGAGACTTTACCACTAGGAGGAAATATATTAACTCCTGATAGTGGCAGAGGGTTGAGAGGGAAAAACAGAGAAATCGACATAAGGATGTAGCTGAACTTCTAAGATCGCCGGCTGCTGATTTCAACAGGCGAGTGAAGAAACACAATAAATATATGTTTAAATGTTATATAACATTCCATTTTTTTAAACTGAAAGAATAAATAACTCGTCTATGTTAATTTTAGAGAAGATGAAACTGAAGAGAAGGTGGACTAAACGGAGAAAATGGAACTAACGAGTTGGATGATTTGAGAAGAAAGATCCTACTGTTGGAAAGAGAAAATAGTGACTTACAGAAAAATATGAACAGCTATTGAAGAATGAATGGGAATTACTACAACTAAAAAGCAAATATCATTTCTGAGATAATTACTTCAATGTTCGAACATACCTTTTTCTCCAGGGCAAATAAAATTTTAATGACCCGTGAAAATAAAATCAAGTCCGCCTCTGTGGTGTAGTGGTTAGTGTGATTAGCTGCGCTCCCACCCCCCGGAGTTCCACTTCGATTTCCGGCTCTGCCACGAAATTTGAAAAGTGATACGAGGGCTGGAACGGGGTCCACTAAGCCTCGGGAGGTCAAATGATTAGAGGTGGGTTCGATTCCCACCTCAGCCATCCTCAAAGTGGTTTTCCGTGGTTTCCCACTTCTCCTCAATACAAATGCCGGGATCGTACCTAACTTAAGGCCACGGCCGCATCGATCTCTCTCCCTTGTCTATCCCTTCCAATCTTCCCCTCCCCACACAAGGCCCCTGTTCAGCATAGCAGGTGAGGCCGCCTGGGCGTCGTACTGGTCATCCTCCCCAGTTGTACCTCCCGACCCAATGTCTCACGCTCCAGGACACGGCCCTTGAGGCTGTAGAGGTGGGATCCCTCGCTGAGTCCGAGGGAAAACCAACCCTGGAGGGTAAACAGATTAAGAAAGAAAGAAAGGTACAACTGTTCAGCAGCCACAAACAAACAAACAAACTGGCTCCAATGTGTCTCAAGAGGAAATTTAATTAGACCCAGTTACGAGTTACTGAAAGTTACAAATATAATGGAGAAAGAATTGAATGACCTTCACGGTAACTACCTTTGCGGGGAACCCTACATATCTGACAAACTAACAGAGAGAACTTTGAAACAATTACCGCCAACGGTGAAAATTCCTCGAGAAGTGTTTAACCTTAGCGTGCACAAGATCTTGTATTCGCTTGAAACAGTTAAACAGGAAGAAAATTAGATAAACGTCCAAGAAAATGTCAAACATTATAAACTGCTAGAGCTACCGTATAACGCTTATATGTAAGGCATTCATTGCATAAATGTAAGAGTAAAACACTTAGAATATTAATGACATAATAATAAACTGACTGTAGTAATATATTACTGGTCTCTCGATTGTAAACGAATACATTTTGAACGAAGCGCTCTCTTCACGGAGCGAGAAATGTTACCGCCTTCCTTGCTTTGCTACCAGCGTGACGTCACTGCGGTAGGCTGGATGCGCACTGACACACCATTATACTTGCATCATGGGCGGACAGTCGTCAGCAAAGAGTAGGGTATTGTTGTATCGCTGAGTTTGGACGGCAGATAATCCATAAACAACGAAAACAACAAAGAACCAAGAGCTTGAAATTATTTAAGAAAAGACCAGGTACGATTAATAGGGAATCCGCTTCCTGGTCGACAGCCCAAAATGCAGATCAGTGGATATTTTGATTGATCGATACGATTGGACTGAGTGAATACAACCACATACCAGCCCTCCTGCCATTCTTAAATTTCTGGCAGTACAGGGAATCGAACCCGGGTGACTTCGATCATAGCTGAATAGGGGTGTATGTATGTATGTATGAACAAAGGGCAGTGGTAAGAAAAAAGGTCACCTGACAAAAGGTATAGTAATCATCAGGACTGTTAATGTCCGCCTCTGTGGTGTAGTGGTTAATGTGATTAGCTGCCACCCCCGGAGGCCCGGGTTCGATTCTCGGCTCTGCCACGAAATTTGAAAAGTGGTACGAGGGATGGAACGGGGTCCACTCAGCCTCGGGAGGTCAACTGAGTAGAGGTGGGTTCGATTCCCACCTCAGCCATCCTGGAAGTGGTTTTCCGTGGTTTCCCACTTCCCCTCCAGGCAAATGCCGGGATGGTACCTAACTTAAGGCCACAGCCGCTTCCTTCCTCTTCCTTGTCTTCCAAGGCCCCTATTCAGTATAGCAGGTGGGGCCGCCTGAGCGAGGTACTGATCATTCTCCCCAGTTGTATCCCCCGATCCGATGTCTGAAGCTCCAGGACACTGCCCTTGAGGCGGTAGAGGTGGGAACCCTCGCTAAGTCCGAGGGAAAAGCCAACCGTGGACAATAAACAGATTAAGTAAGTAAGTAAGTCATCATCATCTGTTTACCCTCCAGGTTCGGCTTTTCCCTCGGACTCAGCGAGGGATCCCACCTCTACCGCATCAAGGGCAGTGTCCTGAAGCTTCAGACTCTTGGTCGGGGGATACAACTGGGGAGAATGACCAGTACCTCGCCCAGGCGGCCTCACCTATGCTGAACAGGGGCCTGGTGGAGGGATGGGAAGATTGGAAGGGATAGACAAGGAAGAGGGAAGGAAGCGGCCGTGGCCTTAAGTTAGGTACCATCCCGGCATTCGCCTGGAGGAGAAGTGCGAAACCACGGAAAACCACTTCGAGGATGGCTGAGGTGGGAATCGAACCCACCTCTACTCAGTTGACCTCCCGAGGCTGAGTGGAAACCCGTTCCAGCCCTCGTACCACTTTTCAAATTTTCGTGGCAGAGCCGGGAATCGAACCCGGACCTCCGGGGGTGGCAGCTAATCACGCTAACCACTACACCACGGAGGCGGACTGTACATTAAAATTCAAAACTTCATTCATTGACATTCGATGCTTTAGGTGTGTCGGGATGATATTTATCGTAGAAACAGGAGAAACAATAATTATTTCTGCATCTAGCACAAGTCATTAACGCCGCATTTTTACAACCACATCGTTGTTTCAACGTCTACATAGAAAAAAGTCTCCACACGGGGTGTCGAACTCACGACCATCGTATTACCAGTCCCAGCTCTTACCGCAATGCCAACTACTGCTCGGCGGGCGTGTTAACGTAAAAGGCTTACACGGTGCGAGAGCCCCGTCAACATTTTTAATTTTTATTTTCTATCCGCTTGGCCGTCTGAAGTTCCCACTTCGGGTATTTTCCTTTCTAGCCAAGTCCTGCATGTTCTATAAATTTGAGCGAAATCGGTGGTGACGAGTAGGGAATGCCCCCTTGTCAGTCACACACATCGTCATCCGATGCAAACCGATGTGCAAAACTATGTCTCTTAACTTCCTCAAAGATGCAAAAATCGCACGGGGAGAGATCTAGGGTGTAGGGAGTTTGTTGAAGTGTTTACCACACACAAGTCTCTGAAGCGTATTTCTCACAGAGTTGGCTGTGTGAGGGCAGGCGATAGTATGCCCGGCCGATTTTAAAGAGAGATTACAGATAACAAGCTTTGAAATCGTCATCCCAAGGTGGCAAAAAATACAAAGGAATCCTATAATGAAGGTATGATAATAACATCTTTCCCCTGACTGAATGTCTTCCACTGCGTTGATTTTGTGCACTATATGTTAATACAGGGCTCATGGAAACTGTTGTACACGTGGAGATCGAACTGCGATCCCAGCAGTAGAAAACTCCTCCGTGAACAAGCTACTGATGTTTGCAAAGGAATGTTTTAAATTAGGCTTCTTCCAGAAAAGGTTGTTTGAAGAGGCGCTCCTCTTTTTTAAATAAGAGAAGTTCGTTTCTTTTTTATCTTATGTATTTTCAACAGGAATCTCACTTTAATTGGCGTGGGATTTGCTGTCTGAAGAAAGTCATTCAGAAGAGCGCCTTCTTGCCGGAAGGCAAAGATGGAAACTTACAAATGCATTAATTCATTTTAATATTAAAATACATACAACGGATAATATTTAATTATATTTTCCCTTGTAAGTTTTCAGTTTAATTCTATTATTCCTGAAGCTGTACAGCAGAGGAACAATTGCCAGAAAGAGGGAATTGAAAATGTCCTGACTTTTGAAGAAGCCCTCTCTTATGGTATTTCCACTTTTAAAGAATATACCTTCGTTCTCATTTAAATTATAGAATCTCTAAAGGCATTCCTGTTATCCTCAGTAATGACAGTAGCCAAGTTAAATTTTCTTTTCCAACGTTAAAAGTTCTCCCCTTCAAATATTCTTTTATTTTACATTGATTAAAATCATATTAGTTTCCCTGTTCTTTGCTATTTCCTTTTCCGAAAACAAATCTTACTCCAAAAGAGAGATAGCAATAATGTTAGTACGTCACCGAAGACATTGCTTGAAGTGGCAAACATAGCAGTCGACAAAGCTCAAGCTCCCAAATTAGGGTACAAGTACGGGAATAATTTGCCCGTGTGCCTCAGAAGGTTGGACACTCGTAAATTACCCGTCTGCCTCAGAAGGTTAGACACTCATATACTGTTCTCAGAGGTGCGGGATCGAATCCTAGAACAGTCGATTTGCATTTAACCCAAGGGTGTTATTATTATTATTATTATTATTATTATTATTATTATTATTATTATTATTCATCTGTTTACCCTCCAGGTTCGGTTTTTCCCTCGGACTTAGCGAGGGATCCCACCTCTACCGCCTCAAGGGCAGTGTCCTGGAGCTTCAGACTCTTGGTCGGGGATACAACTGGGGAGGATGACCAGTACCTCGCCCAGGCGGCCTTGTGGAGGGATGGGAAGATTGGAAGGGATAGGCAAGGAAGAGGGAAGGAAGCGGCCGTGGCCTTAAGTTAGGTACCATCCCGGCATTCGCCTGGAGGAGAAGTGGGAAACCACGGAAAACCACTTTCAGGATGGCTGAGGTGGGAATCGAACCCACCTCTACTCAGTTGACCTCCCGAGGCTGAGGGGACCCCGTTCCAGCCCTCGTACCACTTTTCAAATTTCGTGGCAGAGCCGGGAATCGAACCCGGGCCTCCGGGGGTGGCAGCTAATCACGCTAACCACTACACCACAGAGGCGGACGGTTATTCTGCCCGAAGGCAGGTCCGAACCTCCGCAGAGGTGTTCCTGAGCCGGAGTTTACGTGCGGTAGGGTGGCCAGTTCCTTTCCGCACCTCCATTCCCTTACCCCCACCTACAGCGCGTAGCAACCCATCCATCTCCTGACCACGCCCAATGTTGTTTAACTTCGGTGTTCTCACGGGATCCGGTGTTTCAACGCGGCTACGGCCGTTGGCTGTTATTATTATTATTCAAGGGAAAGTTATTAGCACAGAGGCTTAGCTACTGGCTTTCCACTCAGTCGGCAATTTTCACCTGAGAACACATGTAAAGTCAGTGAAGGGTATCTGGCCTTAGAACCACCGCCTAAAACTCGATATTATTCATGCTGGTTCTTCCAGCGAGCAAATACATATCTTCGATAAGTTGAAGAAAGCATTCCTCTTCTTCCCGGTCTTTTCCCAATGATTTTCGGTCAGCACTTCATGTGGATGATGCCCTTCCTGTCATCAACTCGACGTTGAAGGATGTGTGTCACAACCAGTCCTCGAGGCATGGGAGATTGACTGCATACATACATACATACATACATACATACATACATAGGCCTAAATACATCTTCATTCCAGCATTCAGTTTACAAGCCTCTGTGAATTTAATAAATCATATATTTGTTACTAGTCCTGTGGCCTCGTTTAGATCTATACCTCTTAATTCATTAGAAACTGAGACTAACCATCATCGTTTTGGTCTTCCTCTACTTCTCTTACCCTCTAAGACCGAGTCCATTTATCTCCTAGGTAACCTATTCTCCTCCACTTGCGCCACATAACCTACACCGTTGCTGGTTTATGCGTACATATTTCTTCAGCGAGTTCATTCCTAACTTAGCCTTTATGTCCTCATTCCGAGTACCCGCCTACCATTGTTTCCACCATCGTCTACGTAAATTATAAAGGCTATGAAATTGAGAGGGTTTCATCTGTAAAGCTTAGTTCTATGTCATTCCTCAATTCACCGCTATGATCGCTCGTATGCTCCCTTTTTAGGTGCTTAACTGCGTGCCTCCTAGTATTGTGAAAATGTTTCTGCGGCTGTGGTATATCTGTGTGTTCTTCATTAATTATTTTACCATAATGAAGTGTTGTTATTTACTTAGCGAGAGTGGTAAAGATATACAATATAAAATGGCGTAATGCATCCTTCCTTTTCGTAAATCGGGACGAAGTGTACCAAAGGGGTGTCGCTCCATAAATTCCCATCCGAAGCCGCAAGAAGAAAACTGTGCATTCTAGCTATTTCACGACAAGGCAATCCGCCTGGGTCCCTTTGGTCACCACGTGATAGCACGTGAGGCATTTCAGAGTTATCAAGTTCAGAATTAGTACCTCAAGAAAGAGACTGAACTAGATTATTCTTCAGCTTTTTAAGGCGTAAAAAATTATAAAGCCACTTTTAAGTAACAATCCCACAACTCATTTATAGATGTGCCAGCAATTTCTAAAACTCAGTAAGAAATCTCTCAACGGGAAGGTTTTAAAATGTCAGTAAAATTTCGGCAAAACAAAGAATTCGGCCCAATTTCTATATATGAAAGATAATGCAGCCTTAATTTGGCATCTACTTATTTTTTCTTCAAGTGAAGTTGCATGTTCAGTTTGAGAAGTTAGTGTAGAAATAAAGATTTGGAAGTATCAGTGTGAGGTATGAGGAGATTTAAGATAAAAATACTTCATTAGTACGAACTGCGCGCATTTGAAAGTTGGGGAAGTATACAGCTTAACTACGAAACTGGTGAGTGATTATTGAAATATTAGCTTGCCGCTTGTCTGCCGGCCTTATAACATTTCGTAGGCAACAGTTCTCACCTAGATGGACGGACGGATGGATGAATTACCCCATTCCTGGGGCACATGGTTTTGTTTGGCGTGCGGCCAGCTTTGAATGCCTTGCTGAGGTATTTAAAAAATCGTTCGAAAGGCCACGTCCACTTCCTCGAAGAATACCTTCCGAATTTCACTGTATTTCATAATTCCGCTCTTGAATTTCCGACGATTTCTGTTATACTGGTGTGTATTATCAGATGTGCACTCTTTCCGTAGTTACGTATGCAGATGAACATGATAAATAGTCAAATTATCCCTCAATCAATCACTACTGATCTGCATTTAGGACAGTCGCCCAGGTGGCAGATTCCCTTTCTGTTGTTTTCCTAGCCTTTTCTTAAATGATTGCAAAGAAACTGGAAATTTATCGAACATCTCCTTTGGTAAGTTATTCCAATCCCTAACTCCCCTTCCTATAAACGAATATTTGCCCCAATCTGCCCTCTTGAATTCCAACTTTATCTTCATATTGTGATCTTTCCTACTTTTAAAGACACTATCCAAACTTATTCGTCTACTGATGTCCTCCCACGCCATCTCTCCACTGACAGCTCGGAACATACCACTTAGTCGAGCAGCTCGTCTCCTTTCTCCCAAGTCTTCCCAGCCCAAATTTTGCAACATTTTCGTAACGCTACTCTTTTGTCGGAAATCGCCCAGAACAAATCGAGCTGCTTTTCTTGGGATTTTTTCCAGCTCCTGAATCAAGTAATCCTGGTAAGGGTCCCATACACTGGAACCACACTCTAGTTGGGGTCTCACCAGAGACAAATATGCTCTCTCCTTTACATCCTTACTACAACCCCTAAATATTCTCATAACCATGTGCAGAGATCTGTACCCTTTATTTACAATCCCATTTATGTGATTACCCCAATGAAGATCTTTCCTTATATTAATACCTAGGTATTTACAATGATCCCCAAAATGAACTTTCCCCCCATCAACGCAGTAATTAAAACTGAGAGTTTTCCTATTTGTGAAACTCACAACCTGACTTTTATCCCCGTTTAACATCATACCATTACCTACTGTCCATCTCACAACATTATCGAGGTCATTTTGCAGTTGTTCACAATCTTGTAACTTATTTCTTACTCTGTACAGAATAACATCATGTGCGAAAAGCCTTATCTCTGATTCCACTTCTTTACACATATCATTGATATATATGAAAACATAAAAGTCCAATAATACTGCCTTGAGTAATTGGACAGATAAAGGTTCACCTACTCTAATTCTCTGAGTTCTATTTGCTAGAAACAGAGCCACCCATTCAGTCACCCTTTTGTCTAGTCCAATTGCACTCATTTTTGCCAGTAGTCTCCCATGATCTACCCTATCAAACGCCTTAGACAGGTCAATCGCGATACAGTCCAATTGACCTCCTGAATCCAGGATATTTTTGCTATATCCTGCTGGAATCCTACAAGTTGAGCTTCAGTGGAATAACCTTTCCTAAACCCAAACTTTTGCCGTTATAGATGACAAATCATGTCGAGAAGAACTTGCCCACCGCATGTGTCGTGTATTTTTGTTTACGTCTCCTGGAGAATATTACAATCTTCAAAGTTCAGCTGGGGTTAATCGTGTTAGATTTACCAATAAATAACTGGTATTAGTAAATTACAGCTCCCATATAATGTGGCTCACCATAATAGAATATACAAACCATTTTAGTGAAATCTATTCTAATCTTTCAACACTTAAAGGTCGATCATTACTGTTTCTTTTTTTGCTCTTTGCTTTACGTCGCACCGGCACAGACAGGTCTTATGGCGACGATGGGATAGGAAAGGCCTAGGAATGGGAAGGAAGTGGCCTTGGCCTTAATTAAGGTACAGCCCCAGCATTTGCCTGGTGTGAAAATAGGAAACCACGAAAAACCATCTTCAGGACTGCCGACAGCGGGATTCGAACCCACTATCTCCCGGATGCAAGTTCACGGCTGTGCGCCCCTAAACGCATGGCCAACTCGCCCGGTGATCATTACTTTTAGTGGCAGGTATATTTATATACAGAGTGTATCAGAACAAATTAGGGATGCTCTTCGAGTTATGTTAAGAACGATGGTGCAGTCTGATTTGCGGAGAAATTATTTATGTTCCAGAAAATGATGTTAATTTGTTACTTCCGGGCCCTCGATTCATATTTACGAACTTGCCGTATTTCCTATGCCAGAGAGCCAGGCGCTGCCCGTTGCTGTGCGTCAGATGAGGGAAGTGGGAGACAGAGGTAATGCTCGGTACGAATGCACAAGTTTCTCGTTCGTTTCGTGTAGTCGCTTCCCAGCCCCAGTAGGCAGTGTACAGTTTGTTCTGCATAAATTTACTACTATGCGATCGCCGTAGAAAGAGATGATGAACTTGTACAAGATTACAGACAACTTTCCACGTCATTCGCGACACACACCATACCCTGAAGAGAGTCCAAAAGTCACTGCTATACAGTTGTGAACTGTGCTTTGAATTAGGGAGAAATGGGAGAAGGGCATAATGACCATCTACTGTAATCAAAACTTTGGGCGTATTGTTTTCTTCGTTCAGTATTTCATTCCACTTACAATGTTGAGAGTTGAACCCTTGGAGGTCCACAAAGGATACCTACCTTCCTTACCTGTCAGCAATTGGCATGTGATCTGTCTCTTTGGTCGTTAAGGGGTTCTTCGTCACTTGATGAGATAATATGCGGGTTTCAGTAATATTAATTTATCAACTTAAATGAAAGATCAAATCTAAGAAAATTGTGATTTATTTAAGAATTATTGAAGTTCGAAATGAGAAAAAACATTATAACTCGAACTTATCTTGTTCGATCAATATAATCAACCATAATTACAACGCAGAGGAGAGATGTACTGGTTTGAGAAGCTTTGACTCAACTACCTGATGAGCATCCTTACTAGAAACCACTGTCACAAGTTAATAATGATAATATAGTCTGGAAATCCTTAAATTCGGCTTCAATGTGAGACTACATGTACCATCATAATGATTCGTGATGATCCAGTCCTCGCAACACGAACTCTGAACTCTTGGTATAATTAAGGCAGTCCAATCGGTATGTGCCACACAGTGGTTGTACGGCATGGACCCTTAATTGAATCGATGTGACCTGCAACTATGTCATGGACCGACATCTAACTTTGCAAATTTAAATTCATTGTGGGTGATGACCGCAAGGCAAATGATGCTATAATGGCATATGCCCTTAATCCAAGTCACTGAGGTTGATGAGCCAAATTTCTAAGCTGAAGGCTAAACACAATTAAGTTAAAGTAGTTGATAACCAAGGTTTCCACTTCAATAATCCCAGCACAGTTAATGCTCAATCAAAGTCAAATAATACAACAACAACAACAACGCTCACGATACTTTGTGGCAATAAATTCCTTTGCATTCGGACATGTCCCCTTAATTGTTATATTAACAATTGAACTTTCTCAGCAAAATAAACTAAGATTTCCAGAATACATTTTCAAGTTAATCACTTGGCTTTAAGTTATTTCTCAAATACGGTTTCCACTGAATTTACTAAATAAATTGAAATGATTTTTATAAATCCTAATTAACAAAAAATTCTATCTCCGCGGACGAATGGTTTCTTTAACAAGTCCCTACTCAAATTCTGACGTATTTATATTATAATGTTTAGCGTCGTAGTAGCTGGAAACAAAATACATTTTATTCCTTTTCATTATCATATTTGTTTCATGACGTCACACCATAAGTTTAATTTAACATTAGCCATTATTAACACTTGGATAACCCTAACTATTCAGTACCCAAAATATGCATAAGTAGAACTTGACCTAAAATAAGCCAACACTATGTCACCTCCCATCATGATATTTAAATAAGGCTTTGTGCATCCGTAAAAAATAAATCAATAACTACCACCAATACTCTATTTTGCAAACCCTGGAAATGTTTAAAATACGCTCATTATAGTCTAACTTCCGTTGCTTCAAATATACGTTCAGATCTCTGTTAAGTGAAGTAATATTAGAGAATGCGATCTAATAACGTACCCGTTACTCAATAATAAGAATTTCAATTAGTTTCTTGCAAAAACACGAACTCCATTCTAAAGAATACGGTCTGATTTTTAACACGTCGACAGACCACAAAGATACCAAGTCGCAAACTCCCGTATCAGCTGTCTAGAGGAACGAGCTACCTCTTCATTATCATAGCTTTGACGGGAAACACCTCTTATAGGCATAGATATCAAGGATAATTTATACACGTTTAAACTGGTCTTTGAAGAAATTATATCCAGTCTCGCTGATAAATTTACAAATACGATATTACTGGCCCAAACAAATTATACGCAGAGATTTACTGTAAGATGTCATTCAGTATTCATACATATCGCGAACCTACACTTTTACGTGGAATTCACCCAATTTCCATCTCTAAACATTACACCAATAAATCCCTCGGGTTCATGCAGAATCTCCCGGCATCAATTATAGGTTTCGAATTACCTGATTCACCAAAATCTTACTTCAACTCACATTTTAACAATGCTTAAACCACTTGCTTCAAAAACACGACAAATGTCGAAGACATAAACATGGAATCCTTAGGATCCACAACGGATAGCCACACGAAATATTCTGATAATGAAACATCTCCGCATAATGTGACCTCGTATTTTTGAACTAGACTTCACAAAAAATGACAGACAAAATTTACTGATATTTATTGTCAGTTATACACAGTTTAAACGAAAAAAAAAATAGCATTCCCTTCGTAACAGATATTTATCGATCTTGCTTCTTAACTCTCCTTACTAAAATTTTACATTGCTCAACACGACAGCATGCGTACACTCGATTGAAAATGGGTGACCACGAATTTCTTACACAACTCTCGTCATAATTTCAAACAGAAAATTTTACATCAGATTAAAAATCTTAACTTGACACCACAAAATATAGCAAATAGACGCGCGGAAATGACCATCTACTTTAGACATTATATCGTTTCATAACCATCAAATTGACTATTTTACAACACTTCACAACACTTCGTAAACTTTGCTAACTTTATCCAAGCGTTAAAAAAATGACATTTCGTCATATTTCCTGACATTTCACAAAATAAATGGGTGACCAAACTGCGTCGCAAATACCCCTTCAAAATATATATAAGTGGTGACATCATGAAACAATTACATGGGTAGTGATGGTGGCAATTCACCTACCTCAACAGAACGTCAGCTTAATTTCGTAAGTTCACCAGTAACTTTCCGGTAATTTATCTAGCCATTCTGACACTTCTGGCTTCACATTTAGTTTTATTCATTGTTGCTTTCCTGAAATAAAATGCACAAGAAAAGAAATACCCTTCACTCGATAATTTCGCGAACCAAACGCGACTGTTTGTACTGTCGACTGCAAAGAGATACATTTTTACAACACAATATTATTTAAACTTCACTAATACTACTGCGGTCTAAATGCGACCGTCCTCACATGTTATTAAGACTCTCTAATGAACAAAAACAAACCACTTAGAGATAATACTCCGGCCACATCGACCACATGGACTTAAGTCTGTTAATCGCCAATAAATTACTCAACAGTTATGACATTCTCTCTCGAGTTCAAATGATTCAATGCAGGATGACTTTAAGATGGCTCGTCCCTTTTTATAGTCTTTATGCCCTCTCTTAGGCATTTTTCTTTCCCGCCAAGAAAATGTACATATATTTTCCGACCTTGTGGAAATGTATTTAAAGCAGTTTTTACTGTAACCAAGTACTTGCTAAATTACTACTGACATTATTCATGAACATTTAAAATTATCTCGTAACAGATTGACTGGTTAAACGACCTCGTTTGAGAGGCACAATATTCCGGTGACGTGAAATAGGTCGACCAGACCAGCGCGTCCTTTTGCAAAATTTCCCTTGGAAACTGTTTAGCGATCTAAAGTTTGTATTACTGATAACCCAATTGTCTCACACGCAATTATAGGACGTTTGTTATATAAGTTTTGCACCTAATTCCTTTTAATCAATATATTTATTTAACCAACACGTTGGTTGTATCCTCGACACGTGCGAGTGACGTCACGTCTGATAGCGGGAGAAAGAAAGTGGCAACCTTCCCTCCGCGTGCCACTTCTGAGAGATAACAATAACTGAAGCTTCTCATAGCAATTTCATGGAGCCTCACGTGGTAACTTTAAGACCCTAATTCCTTGGGACGCAAAGGTCATGGGTTCAGAGTAAAGGAATACACAATCGTGGAGCGACAGCGTTGCATCCTCGGGCAATAAATAATAAAGATCGTTGCTGCAACCAACAGACGAGAGGAGAAACGATCTGGTGCATTCCTTGACTGATATGTGTGTCTTAATTAGAGTGTGCTCTTGTACTGTGTGTGTAGTTACGGCTGTTTAATAAACGAACTGTGGATATTGCCTGTAAGAGACGAGGACAATCCTGTGCGTCTCGAACGAGGAAACTTGTGTGCATTAGTGCGGAGCATTATCTCTGTCTGCATCATACACCCCAATAACCCTCCCCCCCCCCCCTTCTCTTCCTTGAAGCTCGGAAGCGGCTTGTGCCCTGGAATAACAAATACGACGAGTTCGTCAATTTGAATCGCGCGCCCGGAATTAACAAGGTAACCCCATTTTGTAGAAAAGAAAAGTTTTCTCCGCCAATCCAATTACACCATCGTTCTTCACATAACACGAAGAACATTCCCGATTTTTTTCGGTATAGTTCTGATACAACCTGTATAAGGTCCGAATAAGTAAGGTAGAATGTTAAAAACTGTTGATGAGGAGAAGGAAAGGGCCAAGGAAAGAGAAGTACATGGTGTTGGGAAGTTCTGATTTAGCTACTGTAAATTTATACAAAATTAGTTTGTGTCAGTCTCACTGCGCTGATTAAGAATGGAGTTGTACGTTGTAGAATGAGGACTTGGCCTCTTGTGAACCTTTTCTTAAAACTCTTATAGCCCCGTCACGGACATAATATCTAATACAGGAATTAGAGAAGTAACATATTTATTATCACAATACAAACGATAAACCCGAACATAATATCTGTTTTACGATTTCAGCGTACAAAACAATGTAAAAGGTTGGTCTAAAAATAGCCTACAACAAGACGAAGGTACTGAATACGAAGACCGATTAGAACGTAAAAGGCCAAGTGGTAGAGAGAGTCTGCAGCTTGCGGTACTATGGTAAGAACATCACGGGTAAAGTACAAAGCTACAAAAGTACCGCAGACAGAGTTCAACTGCTGCTGCTATTTGCTTTACGTCGCACTGACACAGATAGGCCTTATGGCGACGATGGGATAGGAAAGGCCTAGGAGTTGGAAGGAAGCGGCCGTGGCCTTAATTATGGTACAGCCCCGGCATTTGCCTGGTGTGAAAATGGGAAACCACGGAAAACCATCTTCAAGGCTGCCGACAGTGGGACACTGCTGCTGAAACTACGATATGCAGCCATGACTACATGTGGAAAGAAGAACCTCTCGAGGAACGCCAGACTGAGACACTATATGATAACCATTAGGAATGCTGCATTATATGCAACTGAAACGCTGATATTGGACAAGAGAGCGTGCATACAATTGGAGAAGGAGGAAGGAAGAATCTTGGGACATACATGGGGCACCAAAAAGCAAGGTGAAATCTGGGTACACAGATCAAGGGAGGAACTATATGAGAGTATAGAACCAATCTCGAGTGTGATAAGAAAGAGGAGGTTAGGATTTGTTGGACATCTCATGAGGATGGATGACAGTAGGCTGACGAAGAAGATATGGAATGCAACCTGCTTAACTGGAAATAAGTGGATGAAGGAAGACAGACAAGACTGGGAGGCTATTGGCATGAAGGGAAAATATCCACTGATGACAGTACAGAAAGCTCGTGGAAGGTCACAGATGGACGAACACCAGGATCCGGATTCAGATCACAGAAGCAGAAAGAAAGAGCAGGAGTGAGAGAATGAAGAGGTATTGGGAAGAAAGAAGACGTGCCGAACAAGTCACTCGTGATACTCAGGGGTCGTAACGAACCGAATAGAATAAAATGCTGATAAAATTGTTTGTTGAAGCACTACCCACAATTTTAAGGAAGAAAACGTGTTTATCATCTGGAGAAACCTAACTTCAATTGCTACGACTACCTTACATGGTAAAATTTAAAGTTGTATATCTCATAAATTACAAATGCTACCTAAACAAATATTTCGTTTACAATATACTGCCAGTTTATCAGGTCGTGTTCAGGGCATATAGTACTGAAGAAATGTTAAGTACAGAAAAAAATGGTCAACTGGATATCAGTGGAATCCGAACCCACAACTATCTGATTTCGTGTCGGATGCTCTCTATCAATTGAGATATGGTGGCTTAAGTTGATTTCGGGTTGGCAGGTTAGGGGTACGGATTCCACCGGTGCCCGGTTGATTATTTCTTTCTGTATTTAACATCTCTTCAGTATGTACTGTATATGCTGAACATGACGTAATAAACAGTTTATTCCAAGTAAAACGTGCTCGTGAAAAGTAAATATTCACTTGAAATGCTCCACAACGGGCAACAAGCGCGCACTCCACAGCTGTGCTGGTAGTAGGGCCAGACCTGTAGTTCAGATCGTTTCCAGCAGAACAAATATGACTTAGGCCACCGTAACTCAATCGATAGAGTAGCTGACGCGAAATCGGAAGGTTGTCGGTTTGGATCCCACTGACATCTGGTTGGCCATATTTTCTGAACTTAACATCTCTTTGGCATGTAACGCATGTAGTGATTACGAAATACGCTGGAAGCCGAGTAAGACGGCATTACGGTTCGGGTCACGAAACAGTGCGCTTACATTTGAAAGATGGTGAGTTTGAACCGCACCCCACCGTCGGCAGTCCTGAATATGGTTCTCCGTGGTTTCCCATTTTCACACCAGGTAAATACGCCAATATGATAAAACAATTAAATTATATGATTTTAAAAATCACCGGGTGAGTTGGCCGTGCGCGTAGAGGCGCGCGGCTGTGAGCTTGCATCCGGGAGATAGTAGGTTCGAATCCCACTATCGGCAGCCCTGAAAATGGTTTTCCGTGGTTTCCCATTTTCACACCAGGCAAATGCTGGGGCTGTACCTTAATTAAGGCCACGGCCGCTTCCTTCCAACTTCTAGGCATTTCCTATCCCATCGTCGCCATAAGACCTATCTGTGTCGGTGCGACGTAAAGCCCATAGCAAAAAAAAAAAGATTTTTAAAATCTGGCCATTATTTTAGTGAATGTACGTCAACTATAGAAAATTGTAAGTGAATATTTAATTTTCACAACCGCATTGTACATGAAGTAAACCACTCGCAAAAATAAGTGGAAGGTTTATTTCATACAATGCGGTTGTGAAAATTAAATATTCACTTACAATTTTCCATAGTTGACGTACATTCGCTAAAATAATGGCCAGATTTTAAAAATCAAGTAATTTAATTGTTTTATCATATTGGTGTAATCACTTTAGCTAAATGCTACTTGTACTATGAATACAGTACTATAGTTCATTGAACATTTACATGATTCGGTTACTGTACCATAATGATTTAAAGACGTCTATCAACAACACTCTCTAGAATCTCTAATTATCTTAATCGTTACATTTAATAACTTTTCATCAGATTTTTACGAAACTAATGTTATTCTTTTAAATTAACTATTTTGTATCGAAGAATGGAACCTAGAGCACCATGTTTATATAAATTAAATACACTACCACACTAAATCTCATCCAAATGTCTTCTGTAGTTTTTGAATTATGATGAAAACCATATAGAAAATTGAAAGTTACGGAAAATAACCAACAAACATATGATAGAATGAAACGTTGCAGTGGCATGCATGGACATTTACAAACATATCTTTTGTAGTATTGGAAATTATTATTTGTTTCCACCAAAATTAAAGAGCAAATTGCACTCTATAAAGAAGACAATAAATTAAAAATATCATTTTTACCATAAAGGTCTACCTCCCCTCTTAAGAGATATAAAAGTCTGCCTGCCAGTGATGACAATGAGATTTCAGGCAAGATAAACTATACTTAGGAACACATCCCGAAATATACGTGACGTTACTGTAACGAGACATTTCAATTAGAAACTGTATGGGACGCCTTGTTAGAGTAGGGAGGAACCAGAACACGTACAACACAATGTAGATATCGCCGTATTTGCTCGAGTAACAGCTCTTGTGCTTTTGTTGTGTATCTCCACCAATGTTTCTGCTCCCTCACATCCGCAACAACCAGCATTCCCGAAAGAAAGCAGGAAGCTTAATCAAAATTGAGTTAGAGACCACACAGGGATAGCAAATTCAATTTCAAGTTTCTCGGTTTGTTCGAAATATCGGACGGGAAATCACGCAGAGCAGAGGTCTAGCCTCTAAGAGGCCCGGCAGTACAGGGATGGGGAAGAGAACAGGGGTGTACAAAACAGGCTTATAGGTTGTAAGGAGCCCAGCAGTACAGGAATGGAGATGAGGACAGGGTTGTACACAGCGGGGTTCTAGGTTGTTAGTAGCCTAGCAGTACAGGAATGGCGAAGAAAACAGGGGTGTACACAACAGGCTTATAGATTGTAAGAAGCCTAGCAGAACAGGAATACGGAGGAGGACAGGGTTGTACACAACAGGATTCTAGGTTGTTAGTAGCCTAGCAGTACAAGGATGGGGAAGAAAGCAAGGGTGTACACAACATGATTCTAGGTTGTAAGAAGCCTAGCAGAACAGGAATACGGAGGAGGACAGGGGCGACCAGCCTAGGGTTTTAGGTTGTACGAAGCCCAGCAGTACAAGGATGGGGAAGAGAACAGCGGTGTACAGAATAGTGCTCCTGATTAGTCGTGTATGTGGATAATAAGCCATCCTTTTCTCAATTATGTGTATCCGTGTGACTCAGTGCATACGGATGTAAATGGTTTTACGGTTAGTTTTTCACACGTAGTCACGGTTTGAAAGATGAATTTTCATTTTAAATGTTATATAGGCCTATATATGTCTCCCAGTTAGTGTGCTTCACTTTCTTCCTATATTTCTTAATGATACGGTACTTATAACGTTTCTAAAATTTTTAATCTCTGTAGTTACAACAAAAATAAAAAAATGAAACTGTTATTACACTCGGTCACATAATGTTTTAAATTATAGGAATAAGTACTTCAAACCATGATATTAGCGTGATAGTCACAGCTAACTATGTTGAGCTGTCTGAACTATCTATTACCGGCCGAGTTGGCCGTGCGCGTAGAGGCGCGCGGCTGTGAGCTTGCATCCGGGAGATAGTGGGTTCGAATCCCACTGTCGGCAGCCCTGAGGATGGTTTTCCGTGGTTTCCCATTTTCACACCAGGAAAATGCTGGGGCTGTACCTTAATTAAGGCCACGACCGCTTCCTTCCAACTCCTAGGCCTTTCCTCTCCCATCGTCGCCGTAAGACCTATCTGTGTCAGTGCGACGTAAAGCCCCTAGCAAAAAAAGAACTATTTCACTACATGTCAATTGAATGTAATCATTAGGTGCCTGTGCACGGTTTCTCTAGAGTTTCTTTAATGCATAATTAAATTATGTATACGAGAGAATGTTTAATTTTCCAAGACCACGTTGTACTCGGAATAAACTGCTTATTAGGTCATGTTAAGCATATACAGTACATACTGAAGAGATGTTAAATACAGAAAGAAATAACCAACTGGGCACCAGTGGAATCCGTACCCCTAACATTCCAACGTGAAATCAACTTAGGCCACCATATCTCAATTGATAGAGAGCATCCGACACGAAATCAGTTAGTTGTGGGTTCGGATTCCACTGGTATCCATTTGGCCATTTTTTCTGTACTTAACATTTCTTCAGTACTATATGTCCTGAACACGACCTGATAAACTGGCAGTATATTGTAAACGAAATAGTTTGTTTAGGTAGCATTTGTAATTTATGAGTTATACAACTTTAAATTTTACCATTTAAATTAGTCGTAGCAATTGAAGTTAGGTTTCTCCAGGTGCTAAACACCTTAAAATTGTGGGTGGTGTTTTAACAAGCAATTTTATCAGCATTTTATTCTATTCTATTCGGTTCGTTACGACCCCTGAGGATCACGAGTGACTTGTTCGGCACGTCTTCTTTCTTCCCAATACCTCTTCATTCTCTCACTCCTCCTCATTCTCTCTGCTTCCGTGATCTGAATCTGGATCCTGGTGTCTGTCCATCTGTGACCTTCCATGAGCTTTCTGTATTTGGACCTATCCTGTACTGTCATCAGTGGATATTTTTCCTTCATGCCAATAGTCTCCCAGGGTTGTCTGACTTCCTTCATCCACTTATTTCCAGTTAAGCAGGTTGCATTCCATATCTTCTTCGTCAGCCTACTGTCATCCATCCTCATGAGATGTCCAACAAGTCCTAACCTTCTCTTTCTTATCACACTCGAGATTGGTCCTATACCATCATAGAGTTCCTCCCTTGATCTGTGTACCCAAATTTCACCTTGCTTTTTGGTGCCCCATATATGTACCAAGATTCTTCCTTCCTCCTTCTCCAATTGTATGCATGCTCTCTTGTCCAATATCAGCGTTTCAGTTGCATATAGTGCAGCATTCCTGATGATTATCATGTAATGTCGCAGTTTGGTGTTCCTCGAGAGGTTCTTCTTTTCATATGTAGTCATGGCTGCATATCGTAGTTTCAGCAGCAGTTGAGCTCTGTCTGCGGTACTTTTGTTGCTTTGTACTTTATCCGTGATGTTCTTACCATAGAAACGGAAGCTGCTGACTCTCTCTACCACTTGGCCTTTTACATTCCAATCGGTCTTCGTATTCAGTACCTTCGTCTTGCTGTAGGCTGTTTTTAGACCAACCTTTTATATTGTTTTGTACGCTGAAATCGTAAAACAGATATTATGTTCGGGTTTATCGTTTGTATTGAGATAATAAATCTGTTACTTCTCTAATTCCTGTAATAGATATTATGTCCGTGATGGGGCTATAAAAGTTCTAACAAGTTCTCAAGAGGCCAATTCCTCATTCTACAACGTACAACAATCAATCAATCAATCAATCAATCAATCAATCAATCAATCAATCAATCAATCAATCAATCAATCAATCAATCAATCAATCAATCAATCAATCAATCACAACTGATCTGCATTTAGGGCAGTTGCCCAGGTGGCAGATTCCCTATCTGTGGTTTTCCTAGCCTTTTCTTAAATGATCGCAAAGAAATTTGAAAATTATTGAACATCTCCATTGGTAAGTTATTCCAATCGTCGCCATAAGACATATCTGTGTCGGTGCGACGTAAAGCAAATAGCAAAATAATAATAAAATAATAATACAATAAATAGCTAAGTCGAAAAAATTCTAAAATATTCGAAAACGTGTATTTTTGTGGTAAAATCATTGCTGTCAGCGGGTTTCAACCCACAATCACCGGGCTTAAAAGCTGATGTTTTTTGTGTATAAATATTTGTAACCGTCTACGCGTGAGCTTAAAGCGTATAGTCGTTTACGTTTACGTGTTCACTGAATATCCGGATTCATTCGTATACACGGTTTTGAGTAACTTTTCCTCTCCAGACAGGGCTGCACGGATTACGTGTACCCATAAACTCAAAACACCATTTGCGCCCATAGCCTTAATACAGATCATGGTTTTAGACTGTAAGGAGTCCCGATATGGAAGAAAACAGGGGTGTAATGAGTAGGGTTCTAGGCTATAATGGGGCCATGAGTACGCGCGAAGACAGAGAACAGGGATGTACATAAGTTATAGGGTTCTGGGCTGTAAGGAGCACAGCAGCACGCGAGCAGGACAGAGAACAGGGCTTTTCAGAGCTGGGTTCTAGGACGCAAGAAGACCAGCAGTTCACGAATAGGACAGAGAAGAGGGTACCGAGCTCGATAGCTGCAGTCGCTTAAGTGCGGCTAGTATCCAGTATTCGGGAGATAGTAGGTTCGAACCCAACTGTCGGCAGCCCTGAAAATGGTTTTCCGTGGTTTCCCATTTTCACACCAGGCAAATGCTGGGGATGTACCTTAATTTAAGGCCACGGCCGCTTCCTTCCCACTCCTAATAGCCCTTCCCTGTCCCATCGTCGCCGTAAGACCTATCTGTGTTGGTGCGACGCAAAGCAACTAGCAAAAAAAAAAAAAAAAGAGAGAGAGAGAAGAGGGATGTATAAAATAGGGTTCTAGGTTGTAAGGACTCCAGAAGCACATGATTTACGGAACATGGCTCTAGGGTGAAGGAAGACCAACAGTAACGGTACATGAATAGGACAGATAACAGGACTGTACAAAATAGAGCTAGGGTGTAAGTCGTCCACCAGTACACGAATGAGATGGGGTATAAAGAACTGGATTCCAGGCTGTAGGGGCCGCAATACACGAGTGCGGTGAGTACTGAGCTAGGTTCTAGGCCTGATGGCAGGCATATCGAGGATAGGGGCTGACTGGTAACTCTACGTGCAGGAGGAACAATTGTTACGACCGCCAGGCCAGGGCGTTATCAGATAGCGCAAGCCTGGAGGTGTGCACATTATACTGTCATCACTACGGTACTCCGAATTATACATGAATACGTTACAGGGAAGGTCGATTGTCCAGAAGAGTTGACTCTCCCTAGGTATAGTCGACTCTTACTGGTCTTTTCAGTAAAAGTTTATTAAAAGCGGTAAGTGTTCAATTTTGATCAACAGTTACCAGTCAGAGTTAACTATACCTAGGGAAAGTATACTCTCACTGGCTTGAGATAGTATTAGCAAGGAAACAGTACTAGCTAATAAAAACAAAAAAAGGCAAAACCAATACATAAAGAGATAGAATTGTTTAAGGAAAACTAATAAAAATGCAAAACCTTTATTATACATAAAGATAGAGATATGTTTATCATATATTACAGCAAGGAAAAGATTTGTGACACTTTGAGTTGCAAAGCAAACATTTCTTTTAACACATACACTTCATAGATTCGCAATTAGTGTTGCAAGAGCATTTAAAGAAACCTTGTCCACTTCCAAATGATCGTGAAGTTGCGACAGACCTCACAGCTATTGTTTTATCCATGGGAACTTCATTCTCTTGTATTATGTTCGTAGGATATTTACTAAATTGAGACCTGAAATAATGGGTGGGTAGAAGATAGGGATCTGCGCTCAGATGGCCTTCACAAAACCGCAGTGGTACGTATAAGTTAGGAAATTTGTTTGGAAGGGTAATAGGGAGGTACATTCAGGGAAACGGGGTGACCTAGGGAGCGGTGCAGGGAACGGGAAATCAAGTAGGGATGACATAAAAATGTTAGTGTTGAACTGTACAAGTATTGTAAAGAAAGCAATAAAATTAAGTAATTTAATAGACATATATACTTACCAAATATTGTAATAGGAGTTGAATCATGGTTGAGAAATGATATAATAGATGCAAAAATTTTCTCACGGAACTGGAGTGTGTAACGTAGAGATAGGATAGGAATGGTGGGAGGGGAGTATTCATTCTGGTAAAAGAAGAATTTGTAAGCTACGAAAAAGTTAAAGATCAGAAACATGAAATTCTAGGTGTAAGGCTCATTTCTAAAGATAATAGGCAACTTGATACCTTTGGAGTGTACAGACCGGGAAAGGGTAGCGCTGACATGGATTCAGAATTATTTGATAAGATAATCAGCTATGTGGGAAACGACATGGAAAGGAATGTGATTGTAGCGGGAGATCTGAATTTACCAGATTTCAATTGGGAACGAAATCCGGACGACAGGAAACATGCCCAAAAAATGGCAAATAAGTTAATATGGGAAGGACAGCTGATTCAGAAAGTGATGGAAACAACCAGAGGGAAAAATATCCTGGATGTGGAGCTGTTAAAACCAGATGAGCTCTATAGAGAAACCGAAGTAATAGATGGTATCAGTGATCATGAAGTTGTTTTTGTCGTAGTTAAAATTAAATATGATAGAAAGGAAGGTCTTAAAAGTAGGACTGTTAGGCAGTACCATATGGCTGATAAAGCAGGCATGAGGCAGTTTCTAAAAAGTAACTATGATCGGAGGAAAACAGTAAATAAAAATGTAAACAGACTCTGGGATGGGTTTAAAGCATTTTTGAGGAATGTGAAAACAGGATTGTACCTTTAAAGGTGGTAAGGAATGGTAAAGAACCACCTTACTATAATAGAGAAATAAAGAGACTAAGAAGGAGGTGCAGATTGGAAAGAAATAGTATTAGAAATGGCTGTGAAAGTAAGGAGAAATTGAAGGAACTTACTAGGAAATTGAATCTAGCAAAGATGGCAGCTAAGGATAACATGATGGCAAGCATAATTGGCAAGCATACAAATTTTAGTGAAAAATGGAAGTGCATGTATAGGTATTTTAAGGCAGAAACAGGTTCCAAGAAGGATATTTCAGGAATCAGTAATGAACAAGGGGAGTGTGAATGTAAGGATCTTCTAAAAGCAGAAGTATTCAGTCAGCAGTATGTAAAGATTGTTGGTTACAAGGATAATGTCCAGATAGAGGAGGAGACTAATGCTAAAAAAGTATTAAAATTTACGTATGATAACAATAACATTTACAATAAGATACAAAAGTTGAAAACTAGAAAAGCGGCTGGAATTGATAAGATTTCTGGAGATATACTAAAGACAATGGGTTGGGATATAGTACCATATCTGAAGTACTTATTTGATTATTGTTTGGTTGATGGAGCTATACCAGATGAATGGAGAGTTGCTATAGTAGCCCCTGTGTATAAAGGAAAGGGTGATAGACATAAAGCTGAAAATTACAGGCCAGTAAGTTTGACATGCGTTGCATGTAAGCTTTGAGAAGGCATTCTTACTTATTATATTAGATATGTTTGCAAAATTAATAACTGGTTCGATAGAAGGAAATGTTATTCCACTGAAGCTCAACTTGTAGGATTCCAGCAAGATATAGCAGATATCTTGGATTCAGGAGGTCAAATGGACTGTATCACGAGTGCAGTTGGACTAGACAAAAGAGTGCTTGAATGGGTTGCAATATTTCTAGAAAAGAGATCTCAGAGAATTAGAGTAGACGAAGCTTTATCTGACCCTGTAATAATTAAGAGGGGAATCCCTCAACGCAGTATTATTAGACCTTTATATTTTCTTATATATAAATGATATGAGTAAAGACGTGGAATCAGAGGTAAGGCTTTTTGCGGATGATGTTATTCTGTATGTTATTCTGTACAGAGCAACTGCAACGTGACCTCGATAATGTTGTGAGTTGGACGGTAGGCAATGATATGTTGATAAACGGGGATAAATGTCAGGCTGTGAGTTTCACAAATAGGAAAAGTCCTCTCAGTTTTAATTACTGCGTTGATTTGGCGAAAGTTCCCTTTGGTGATCATTGTCAATATTAGGTATAATATAAGGAAAGATCTTCATTGGGGTAATCACATAAATGGGATTGTAAATAAAGAGTACAGATCTTTGCACATGGTTATGAGAGTGTTCAGGGGTTGTAGTAAGGATGTAAATGAGAGGGCATATAAGTCTCTGGTAGACCCCAACTAGAGTATGGTTCCAGTGTATGGGACCCTCACCAGGATTACCTGATTCAAGAACTGGAAAAAATCCAAAGAAAAGCAGCTCGATTTGTTCTGGGTGATTGCTGACGAAAGAGTAGCGTTACAAAAATGTCGCAAAGTTTGGGCTGGTAAGAATTGAGAGAAAGACGACGAGCTGCTCGACTAAGTGGTATGTTCCGAGCTGTCCGCGGAGTGATTGCGTGGAATGACTTTAGTAGACGAATAAGTTGAAGTGGCGTCTTTAAAAGTAGGAAATATCACAATATGAAGATAATATTGGAATTCAAGAGGACAAATTGGGGTAAATATTCATTCATGGGAAGGGGAGTTAGGGATGGGAATAACTTACTAAAGGAGATGTTCAATACATTTCCAATGTCTTTGAAATCATTTAAGAAAAGGCTATGAAAACAACAGATAGGGAATCTGCCACCTAGGCGACTGCCCTAAATGCAGATCAGTATTGAATGATTGATTGATTGATAAAATATAATCATTGAAATTTGTTGTGTGTCTCCTCCGTCGCCTGCAAGCTCTGCAACCCGCCCAGCATCGACGCTTCTAGAGACCGACGAGGTTTAGACTGCAGCGCGCTGACGTAATCGTGTGTGACGTCAGTCAGCGGATATAAATTGGGCGACGTCTTCTCCACTGAAAGCACTCCCACAGTGTCCAGCCATCAGACTACACCGTATGTCAGACACGGAGGTACCCTCTTAAAAAGTGTTCTGAACAGGTGGACTAATTCTGGTCGGGAGGTTTCACCTCAGGACATCTCCGTCTCAAATATCCTGCCTCCCGTATCACCGACATGCATCCTGTCCTAGCATTGTGCTACTCACGAACTTTACCACAAGTTCCCTGCAAGTTCTCCAACTTCGGCCTAGCATTATGCCACCACGAACTTTAATCCAAGTTCCCTGTATAATTCTACAAACTACAGATAGTCATCAGCTATCACGGACATTGGTTACTTCAAGCGTCCTATCTTATCAAGATAGACAGCATTGTACATATGAATATTAATATATATGATTGTATTTTTTTCACAGACCATCAGTCTACTAGTTTAGGCCATTACTTAACGTGTGCAGCGCTTCAAGCATCAACAAATAATAAACTTTTATGTTATGCTTTGTATATCGAGTTCCTTGTATACAACGAAATCTGAACAATTTCATACTACGGGCAGTGAGAGAGAGAGAAGAGAGAGGGATATACACTGACTGACAGAGCAAATGCAACACCAAGAAGGAGTGGTTGGAAAGGGATGAAAGTTGGGGAAAAAACAGAGACGGCACGGACGAATAATTGATGTTTATTTCAAACCGATATGCAGGTTACACAATGCGCACGGCATCGACTCAGTAGGATGTAGGACCACCGCGAGCGGCGATGCACGCAGAAACACGTCGAGGTACAGAGTCAATAAGAGTGCGGATGGTGTCCTGAGGGATGGTTCTCCATTCTCTGTCAACCATTTGCCACAGTTGGTCGTCCGTACGAGGCTGGGGCAGAGTTTGCAAACGGCGTCCAATGAGATCCCACACGTGTTCGATTGGTGAGAGATCCGGAGAGTACGCTGGCCACGGAAGCATCTGTACACCTCGTAGAGCCTGTTGGGAGATGCGAGCAGTGTGTGGGCGGGCATTATCCTGCTGAAACAGAGCATTGGGCAGCCCCTGAAGGTACGGGAGTGCCACCGGCCGCAGCACATGCTGCACGTAGCGGTGGGCATTTAACGTGCCTTGAATACGCACTAGAGGTGACGTGGAATCATACGCAATAGCGCCCCAAACCATGATGCCGCGTTGTCTAGCGGTAGGGCGCTCCACAGTTACTGCCGGATTTGACCTTTCTCCACGCCGACGCCACACTCGTCTGCGGTGACTATCACTGACAGAACAGAAGCGTGACTCATCGGAGAACACGACGTTCCGCCATTCCCTCATCCAAGTCGCTCTAGCCCGGCACCATGCCAGGCGTGCACGTCTATGCTGTGGAGTCAATGGTAGTCTTCTGAGCGGACGCCGGGAGTGCAGGCCTCCTTCAACCAATCGACGGGAAATTGTTCTGGTCGATATTGGAACAGCCAGGGTGTCTTGCACATGCTGAAGAATGGCGGTTGACGTGGCGTGCGGGGCTGCCACCGCTTGGCGGCGGATGTGCCGATCCTCGCGTGCTGACGTCACTCGGGCTGCGCCTGGACCCCTCGCACGTGCCGCATGTCCCTGCGCCAACCATCTTCTCCACAGGCGCTGCACCGTGGACACATCCCTATGGGTATCGGCTGCGATTTGACGAAGCGACCAACCTGCCCTTCTCAGCCCGATCACCATACCCCTCGTAAAGTCGTCTGTCTGCTGGAAATGCCTCCGTTGACGGCGGCCTGGCATTCTTAGCTATACACGTGTCCTGTGGCACACGACAACACGTTCTACAATGACTGTCGGCTGAGAAATCACGGTACGAAGTGGGCCATTCGCCAACGCCGTGTCCCATTTATCGTTCGCTACGTGCGCAGCACAGCGGCGCATTTCACATCATGAGCATACCTCAGTGACGTCAGTCTACCCTGCAATTGGCATAAAGTTCTGACCACTCCTTCTTGGTGTTGCATTTGCTCTGTCAGTCAGTGTATGTTTCGCTTATATTAGCATTGAAAACTTACCTTGAGAAAAGCTGCTTTAGAATTCCGTTTCTCGTTCCAGTTTGATACAATCCATCATCGACAACCTCCAGTACCACGCTAAGGATAAATCGAGCATCTCCTCTACCGCGGTCTACATCGGGGACAGGAATTCGAACTGATGTTCCCTTTTCTACTGGTGGATGAATATGATCTGAGGTTTTCTTTATGCGTTTAGCTTGTTGTTCTCGACAGTACAAAGCTTCCTTTCTCCGTCTCCTAATGTCCTGAGGACATAATCACTGTCATCTACGAGCTTTCCACCATTGATCAATTTTGGTTTGTTTCATTTTCATCAGGATTTGAATTTCGTTTTCTTCATGTTGCTGAATTAGATGAATTGTGCATTGATGATCTTCTTTTGTTTCAGTTGGTAGTTTTGAACTAGATAAGCCGTGTCTCAGGCGGTAACCGAACCTTGCCTCATACGGGGCTCTTTTTATGCCATTAAGCAATGCACTGGTTTTTTTATAAACCGGGCGAGATGGCCGTGCGGCTAGGGTCGCGCAGCTGTGAGCTTGCATCCGGGAGATAGTGGGTTCGAATCCCACTGTCGGCAGCCCTGAAGTAGGTTTTCCGCGGTTTCCCATTTTCACACCAGGCAAATGCTGGGGCTGTACCTTAATTAAGGTCACGGCCACTTCCTTCCAACTCCTAGGCCTTTCCTATCCCATCGTCGCCATAAGACCTATCTGTGTCGGGGCGACGTGAAGCCACTAGCGGAAAAGAAGTTTCTCATAAGTTGAATTAACTTTAAGCCTTCACTCCATTTTGATGTTTGCCGGGCTGAGTGGCTCAGACGATTGAGGCGCTGGCTTTCCGACCCCAAATTGGCAGGTTCGATCCTGGCTCAGTCCGGTGGTATTTGAAGGTGCTCAAATACATCAGCCTCTTGTCAGTAGATTTACTGGCACGTAAAAGAACTCCTGCGGGACTAAATTGCGGCACCTCGGCGTCTCCGAAGACCATAAAAGTAGTTAGTGGTACGTAACGCAAATAACATTATTATTATTACCATTTTGATGTTTTGTGGTCTTTCATCCAGGTTGTTATCGTTTTCTCTATGTCCTGGTTGGCTCTTTCGACGCTACCTTGACTCTGACTATGTCGCAGTTTGCCGTGCACCATTTTGAAGCTAGGCCATGCGCTAACCAGACTGTAAATAATTTTATTAACAAATTCTCTGTCTTTGTCCGACTGTAAAAGCACAAGGAGCACCTAACAAAGTAAAAATATCAATGATATTATTACATACTTTGTCTGCAGTCTTTGATTTCAGTGGTCTTAGCACAACAAACTTCGTCAAATTGTCCTGGTACACCATCGTAAATTTGAAGTCTTCATCACGTAGCGAATGAAAGTCAATCAAATCCACTTGACATCGTGAATTCATTTCCTGCAATAATAAAGTATTTACAACCAGTCCTTTTTTCTTATGTTTCAATTTTTGAACACATCCCACTATCGGCAGCCCTGAAGATGGTTTTCCGTGGTTTCCCATTTTCACACCAGGCAAATGCTGGGGCTGTACCTTAATTAAGGCCACGGCCGCTTCCTTCCAACTCCTAGGCCTTTCCTATCCCATCGTCGCCATAAGACCTATCTGTGTCGGTGCGACGTAAAGCCCCTAGCAAAAAAAAAAAAAAAATTTTTGAACACAAGGTTCGCACAAGCTTAAAATAGTAAAATGTCCCTTGTAGTAACATTTTGAAATATTTTCCTTTGAGTTGCTGAATCATACTATCATTTTTTCCTCCATATCCAGTGGATATGTGCACTTCGTTAAGAACTTGGAACAACTCTTCATCAAAAACGTAATACCTCATGCTGTCTTGGTCTGTGACAGGGTGTATTAGTTTTGTAATACCATTTATTTCAATAATGTCATATCGTCTTAAAAACCCGATATCATTACTTTCTTTTTAATTGCAGTTTTTAGATTCTTCACTTTTTGAATGTAGCTATCATATTTCAATTTGGTCAATGTCAGTTTGGCCATTAAAATTTTTGTCGTAAAGGGCCTTGGAAGATATTTGTGATTTTTACAATTACGATTAAAGTGAGAAATAAGTAGTTAACTAATATTAAAGTGTTTAGGTGATTAGGTTTATTATAAAATTTAATTAAAGCGGGGGGGGGGTGGCTTCTGTATTTAATAAACTGGATATTAGATCAATAGGTGTAAGATCCATATTTCTGGTGAGTATGTTTGTAAAATATGGATCACTTATTGATGAAATTATTACGATTAAGGTGATTGACAGGACGACGATGACAAGATATTTTATAGTATAAAATAGTTCATTAGAAACCATACTTCAATTTGGTCAATGTCAGCGAATTTACCTTGGAAGTCTAGCGTTCCTGCTTCACTTTTTAACGAAACAGTTCTGCCGTGGTGTCTGACATAATAAATGATTACACACTTAAACTAATTATTTAAACGTAAATGAATCTTTTGACGCTATCGCTCAACAATAAAGAACCGAGTAATGACGACTGTTGTGTGCTGGGTAATCAAAAGAAAGAGAAGTTCCAATAATATAAGTTCGAGTCCAAACAGTTGGAATGTTTTAATGATCATAACAAAGGTTTGGCGCGCGCGGTTACATTTTCATACCAGCATCTGCGAATCAACTTTTACTAAACCACAACAGGCATAGTTAACTCTTCCTAGGAAAAATTGATCTGTTTGTTTTCAATCAACTGTTAGGCTACTGATACTTTTAGTAAGAGTTAAACCGGGTGAGTTGGCCGTGCGCGTAGAAGTGCGTGGCTGTGAGCTTGCATCCGGGAGATAGTAGGTTCGAATCTCACTATCGGCAGCCCTGAAAATGGTTTTCCGTGGTTTCCCATTTTCACACCAGGCAAATGCTGGGGCTGTACCTTAATAAATGCCACGGCCGCTTCCTTCCAACTCCTAGGCCTTTCCTATCCCATCGTCGCCATAAGACCTATCTGTGTCGGTGCGACGTAAAGCCCCTAGCAAAAAAAAAAAAAAAAAAGTAAGAGTTAAATCTGCCCAGGAAGAGTCAGCTCTTACTAAGAATCGACTTTCTCTCTAACATATATACTCTTTCGTATAAGAAATGTTCTCACTTAAATGTGTTCAACACGACGTATGCACAAAATTTGCGAAACAACATGCTTTATAATCACTATGTACTACAAAAATAAATAATAACTTTAAAGGTTGCCATCAGCAATGAAGTACAAAATAAAAGTCTTGCTTTTTAGGGACTTAACATGCTCAACTCTTCTACGAATAATTATGAAGCAGAATAATGCCGAATACGATGCCACTTCTACACCGCTTCCGTAGATAAACGTCATGTTTGTACAAACATAAACAAAGGATAAAAAGTAGTATCTCTTCAAGCAATCACGTCGATACAGAAACACACACTAACAAATTACTGTGTCAATCGTTATGCCACTGTCTATGCAGCTGAATATTACAACCATTACTTGTAGATCAAAACAGGTAACTGAAGCCTGTTATCGGTAGGTGTACACAGCCCTGAGTCAGCAACGTGGAGAAGTACAAGTTGACTGAGGGGAAGAGACTTGCGCCCTCGTGCACAGGTATTTCTAGCATGGGCACTGCACTTACGGCGGGCAACCTTTGAACCCCGTTCTGCAAGGAGTCCAAGTGCACGCGAGTTCGACAGAGAACAGGGGTGTAAAGAGCTAAGTTCCAGGCTGTACGGAGCCCAGCAGTTGACGAATTAAATCTGTCCAGGGCGTTTCTGGCGTTAGTTCCTCCTTAATCGCGTCAGTTTGGACCTTACAGGCGCGTGATACTGTTGTAAGCTCACTTAAAATGTCAATAGCATCACCATCACCTTATTTCGCTCCAAAATCAATAGCTTTCTGAATTAAGTTTGTGAATTATGGTCTATTGAAGATATTAAGGCCCGGTTTCACAGTTTGAGTTTAAGCCGAAGCTTTAGTAAGCCACGCACGCCGCTTAAGCAAGGCTTACTCTTTGGCTTAAACACTACGAGTTTCACAGTAGGGGGACCATGTGCAGCTTTACTAAGCTGAACATCTCCGGAGTTGGTAATGCTTGTGCATGCTCAATGATTCAATTCTCATCTTTGTTTACATCCGTAGCCTATGATTGATTGACTTGTAGGTTATACATCGTTTATCAGCCAAGATAATTTAGAAAAATGAACGGAAAATGTGATTCCAATAATAGTAACAGAAATAAAGTTTAAAAAAGGTCACTCGCCCGTCCTGCTGACCACTACAGTCTAAAATGGCCATAACTTCTGAACCATTCATGCAAATAATGTCCTGACAAGGTTATTGTAATCCTTATAAAATACTGGAGGAGGTCAAACAATTTATTTCGATGAGGAATTCGAGGATAATATCGAAATATTTACTTAATGTTAAGGAGTTATATTTTTTTACCGCTAAGTATAGCATAAAATCGCTTCTAGAGGGCAAACGGTTGGAAATAGGTATATACCATCGCGTACTTTTTTGTAGAGGTTTCTATACTCTACAATTCGTACGCTTACACTTGGGGTCTATCGCTGATGGTTCACGCAGCGTAAGCCAAGAAAGCAAGTGACCGACCGACATTTTTGTCTCTTTTACTGTATATCGGAACACGGAAACTATATTTTCTCGAGCCTCGAAATATATTCAGAAATATAAGTTATTTAATGTTAATGTTATTGGTTTTACGTCCCACTAACTATGAATTTGAGCACCTTCACCACAGGACTGAGACAGGATCGAACCTGCCAAGTTGGTCTATAAGAAGGCCAGCGCTCTACCATCTGAAATGAACCCTTAGCTTAAACCTCAGTTTCATACAGCTTAAGCCAGTCACAGATAAGCTCGGCTTACCACTTGCACTCCCCACTGTGAAACTCGTCCAGAGTTTAAGCTCCCGCTTAAGCCCGATCCAAGGCTTAAGCGTATACTGTGAAACCGGGCCTAAATGGTCTTATACTTCAACGAAAGCGTCTCGAAAAATGTCTTTCAGACGTTGGGGGGAACCCAGCGGTACACGGATAAGACTTAGAACATGGATGCACAGAACAGGGTTCTAGGCTGTAAGTAGTCCAACGGTACACCAATGAGATGGGTAACAGGGGTGTCAAGAGCTGAGTTTCAGGCTGTAAGGAGCTCAGAAATGCACGAATATGATATATAACAAACGAGCACAGTCTAACAACGTAGAAGTCTAGGCTATAAGAGCCTTAGTAGCCTGTTATCAGAGACACATAGGCTACCGGAGACCAAAAAATGCATAAGACATCTATATTACGAGGGTCTTAGTACTAGAGAGCTGCAAGAGAGCGATGCATAAGGATACTAGAGGTCGGCTTTTTCCGAACTCTCTCCCTCTGTAATCGCCCGCGTTCGGATGTGGCCTTTGCTCGCTCGGCATCGCCCAGCCGATCGCTCCCCAGTATAAGGGAGCGATCGCTTTCAAACTATGCTACGTGTAAACTGTACCGCAAATGCAGCGTCTTTTGAAATAGAGATGTGTTGTATATGAAAGTGCAGTACAAGCTAACAGAAGCAGCTGAGCATAAAATATATAATTGTATTTATTTATTTATTTATTTATTTATTTAATTAATTAATTAATTTATTTATTTATTTATTTATTTATTTATTTATTTATTTATTTATTTATTTATTTATTTATTTATTTATTTATTTATTTCAAATTAGTGGTATTATAGAAGTTGTATTGTCAGTATTATTTGATGTTATCCTTTGCGAAGCGTCGCGTCGAGTCGTTTCCCAGCTGATTAACCGCAGTTTTCTTTGTATTTACCACTAGCACTTTCCTTGTATTTTATTAATGCCATGTCATGGATACAGCAGAAAATACACGTGTTAGAAAATTATTTATATACTGAACCGTTAGAGTCAAAAATGTTTTTTTATGATAGTTTTCTGCCCACAAATCAGTAGTAGCAGCAGCTAGAACTCCTTTTCTCTGCCATTTTAAATATTTCTGGCGTTAGTTCCTCCTTAATCGCGACAGTTTGGGCCTTACTGGCGCGGGATACTGTTGTAAGGTCACTTAAAAGGTCAACAGCATCACCATCACCTTATTTCGCTCCAAAATCAATAGCTTTCTGAATTAAGTTTGTGAATTATGGTCTATTGAAGATATTAAATAGTCTTATACTTCAACGAAAGCATCTCGAAAAATGTCTTTCATCTCAGGCGTTACATTAACTTCATTCGTACCAAAGTTCGATTGAGAATACAAGTTTCTTGCAAGAACGGAGGCCCGAACTGTCTTATTAAATCTATTATTTGTTGTTTATGAGGGGCACTGGACAATACCGTGTATTTCAAAGTATTATTGTCCTTTATTTCTACGAATATAGTCCAAGCAGGTCTTGTAACTGTTTTTTTCCTTTCTCCTGCTACTATAAATTCTCATGATTTAATATTACTCTCAGGACATAATTCTGACATTTTTGTCTTGCATTTTCTTACAATCAGCATATAATGATGATGATGATGTTGCTTGTTGTTTACAGTGTCATTTAGATCATCGGCCCAACCGTCAGCATAAATATTGTCCGACCTTCTACTTGAAATCGAGAGTATTGTACCATCGTCAACATTTATCTTGACGCTTAATTAGTATAGCTAGGCCTATTGGTTAGAGCTACAGTCTACCTACAACTACGAGAAGAACATTCAATCAACACCGATCGCTCTCCTATAAATCGAGCGCTCGTTATGTACGTTACTTTGTTATTCATTGGAAATATTCAGAACAGCAGACAGGAGACACACAGACATCAGTTCTGGCTCGACACACATCAACATCTCCACGCAAGGTCTCTTCTTGTTCGGCCGGGTGATTTTTACACCTCTACTATTTCACCCCGCCGACTCCAAACACGCATAACGGCCGGACACCTCGTTGGAAGTCGGCCTCCCACCATGTATACCCGTATCACTGAAGAAGTCAACCTTGCGCTCCCCGAAGATGACATCCAGGCCGCCCTCCGCAGGACCAATCTACTGCTGTCCTTCCGTATTTCGCCTTTGAAGACGACCGCAATCGCCTCCAAGCAACCGGAGCGCTCATCGAACACCGACACCGAGTGACCTCTACTCCATCATATGTATTAGACCAGCTGCCAGAAGATGAACTTGCTACGCCTGTTACAACTGCTTCGCCCGTCGTAACCACACCCCCTCCTCCGTCGCCACCGCCAACGTTGTTGATCCCTAGTCATGCCAACTCTGTTACCACCACAACTACTACCACAACCACCACCACCACCACCTCTGCATCCACCTCCCCAACCATCCCTATTACCACTATAAATCTATCCCATCCTTTACCCATTATGATATCTACACTCCCCATCCCTCCCACCACTGATCAACCAAGACCTCAGTGTACAACCCCCCTGCCACCTGCCGAGGGAACAAACACCGGGACTTTAACAAACATGGCCAATCCACCACCACCACCACCGTCGGCCAACCGCACCAATAACTACAGTTGTGTTGCTTGCGGTGTGGACCCAAGCATTCCTACTGACGACATCGCTACCCACCTCCGCCAGGCAGGACTACCCGTACAACGAGCGCTTCGGATACACAACGCTGATGGCCCAAAGTTTTTAGTTCGCCTCCACCTGCCGACGCCCGAAGACGTGAACCGACTCATCGCTCATGGGACCCAGCTATATGGCCGTCACCATCGTGTGGAACCCAACCTACGAACCGATTTACCTCTCCTCGTCGTCGCACCCGGCCGGAACCTCATCCTGTTTACCCATCTCCACTAGTTTGTCCTCCCCTTTCTCCAACTGGTTACATCCCCACAACCTTCCCAACGTTTGAACTCCTTCGTCTTCTCATCGCTTCTCTCAATCTTATGACAGCCACCCTCAACCTCCTCACCTTGTGCCGTTTTCACATGTGACATATGCTACAGCGCGAAAAAAAACAACTAGCACGAGGTCCAGAAACATGGCGCCGGAGCAGTTTAGGCGAGGACTGGTTTATAAATGTTGAATACGCAATGAAGTGATTGTGAAGAAAGGACTTTACTTTCATCTCTAAGCGGAGAAAACGTGTATATAAGTGTAAATATTGTTAGAATTAAATCAAATGTAAAATGTAGAATGTATGAAAACAAGACGAAACCAAAGATTGAACACATAGGGTAATGTTACGGAGTATAAAATATCGATATTTGTTAATACGAACGGTAGCGACATCTAGGTGTTAGTAGATGTAAGTAAATACCTAAGATAGATTTCCACATCTAGAATCTAATTTTGTTATTCTATGTCCTGTGAAAACGTTAAAACGTTCTTGTTCATTGTTAATGTCAATGTGATGGTAGTATGGAAATGATACGTAAAAATTAGAAATTGTATGCAAAAGGAAGTTATTAAGGGATATGTATATGCAGTTAAACGAATGCAAATAGCCTGAAATAACGGTGATATGCTTATGATTGTATAAAGGCCAAGCCATTATAGAAGGAGCAGCACGATATATAATAGGGATTGTCCGTATCGTAAATAACTTCATATAATCAGAGGTGTATGCGTAATTGATTTACTAGTGGCTCTGTGTGTTGTCAATGAACTAATATTAACCTTTTTCAGGTGTGATCTGCATGAGTCTAAAATGATGTCAGAAATGTATTCAAGAAGTACTAATTCACAGGAGAATATGGAGTGCTAAATCATGTACGAGCATGTCCAGCTGAGATGATGGAGTGGTTACCGGAATGGATAACTTAGGCTAGTGACTTCCATAACCCTGGCCATTCAAGTCAGTAACTGCTTTCCATTATAATGATGTCTTTTTATTGTGTGCATTTTATTTGATGCAACATATATCTGTATTTTATTTTAGTTACTAGTTTCTTTAATGTAGGTAGTAATGTATATGTAGTACATGTCCTGAAGTAGTTCGCCAAGACGTAATAGTAATTACACATCGAGCGGCGTGACATTATGTTATTTGGTATATAGGAATTCATACATGCGTTTGGCGACTCGGCATTCGAAATGCTACGATACCATGCGAGTGAATGAATGGTTATGTTAGTGGATGACTTCGACATCGCTTATATTATGTTGTAGTGCCGTAATTACTGGAAGACACAAGCCTACGTATACATATGTAACATACATTAATATAAAATCAGCATATTTATCGCGAAGCTAACATTGATAATGCAGGTAAGTGATACAAATGTAGTAATGTTATGAGCAATGATACTAGTGTGAATCAACGTGAGATAATAATAATAATAATGATAATGATGATGGTGTGAGTGTCAAATATGTTAAGTACCTGCGATGATGGTGGTCATTGTGTTGAAGAATAATTCAAGTGTATTAACTGCTAGTGATGGTAATAGTTATTGTGATGATGAATAATAAAACATGGGGATGATATCGTGATATGCCAGTGATGTGTGGGTTAGCTTACATAAAATTTAGTGATTGAAATAATGAAAAGTGCTGTGCTGTGAGGATTATTTAATAAGATGGGAGGTGACAATGAAAATTTATCTTGATGTCGCTACATAGAACGTATTATTTAATTGCGTTATTCTACTGTGAAGTTAGATAAAGCAAATGGAGGTGTAATACTCGTATATAAGCTAATGCTGAAATTGTAATGCCCAAGTATAAGATGATGTTAAGGTTATAATACTCTTACATGATTGAATGCTGGGATCGTAATGTTGATATGTAAGTGTAGGCTAAGATGGTGAGGCAGATAATTATTAATTGCGATGAGATGTCGGCCGCAATTGTCCTATCGATTATCGTTACGTTTCGGATGTCATATTCAAAATTTATGTCAATCATTAGGGTTTTTAGTCGGTATGACGGCGACGTGTTTGAGGCGTGCATAAGGCTTACCACGCGTACAGCTTCGAGGATATATAACATGATATTAATAAGTTAGATCTTTACTTTATGGACATGGTAGTTTAGTAGATGTAGTAGAGATATCATATGTGGTTTTATTAACATTTGAGTGTATATATTCTTGTCTTGCCTGCTGCCATTTCTTGATGGATACAGTACATTTGTATCCAACTCTTGGCACAGGCCAGAGTAAAGTGTAGCTTCCACCGAAGTCCCAGTCTCATCCATGGCTGTGACAATATGGAAGCTGCTGGGGTATGGGTGGTGCTGAGTAATGACATTCAGAGCACGACTAGTGCATCTGAGTGTTATGAAAGGTGTTGCTCATAGGGTCAGTCGTGCTGCAATAGCACTTTCTGACCCAGTGAGGAAAGCAATGGCAAACTACCTCACTCCTCGTCTTGCCTAGTACGCCTCATTTTGGTGCTGCCATTGGTTTTTGCGGTTTCCTTATAACCGCATAACCTTTGGTGGTGCTATTTGAGGATCCAACCAGCCTCTGGGCTGATGACCTAACAGACAGACATATTCTTGTCCTTATTTATATTATCTTTGATTATTTATTTTATGCAGCAGCATTAAAGTAACATGATCCTCGAAGGTATGCGCGAGGATGGACGTGTAATTATTGTCGCGTTAAGGCGAACCTCATCAGGACGTATGAGTTAGTTAATGTGGTGATGACTATTTATTTCAATTAGGTTAGGTATCACATATAAAAAGACACTATTATCAGCTGAATTTGACATGAACGAGATTCTCCTATTGAAAATTAGATATCAAATCAAAACTGAAGGAATAAGAGTACCCAAAACTTGTGGAATAAAAGAAAGAGTACGGTCATAATGGTAATTTTCCAGGTTTAGGTACGTTAATGAATAAAATTAGGATTGATCAATTTGAAATCACTGCATTATGTTGAATCGGGTATAAATTAATTAAATTGCGACAGCTGTTTTATGTGATTACTAATTTGTTTTTCAATAATATTTAAAATCTTGGTTATACTTTGGTTTCGTCTTAACTAGTAGGATCATTTAAATTAATAAATATAATCCGATCCAGAATATCTCCATCTTTTCATTATAAAATAGATATATATGGCCTTACTTATGAAATTAATTCAAATTTCAAGATCATATTTGGTATAATCAATTTTAATTCAAGACAAGATCTCGATTGTTACAAGCATGTCATAAATTATGAAAATAGGTGATGCAAACAAAACAGCGATTGACTTAAAAACCTTAATATAGAAATTTGATAATAAGCCGCCCGATAGGATTCCGAATCCAATTTTCCATCGTAGATGCGATTTTTATTCGCCGGAACATATTAGCTAGCTGAGGCACATACAAACTCCTGTGACCCTATGAAATAGCCCCACAACAATAAGAAGAACCCGTCAAGACCCTGGGTGTAGAGTGCTCCCAATGCTAATCTACGGGACAATGCCGCGGAAGGGGCGGGCGCAACCTTGCACCTTCAGTCAATCAATTAATTACTACTGATCTGCATTTAGGGCAGTCGCCCAGGTGGCAGATTCCCTACTGTTGTTTCCCTAGCCTTTTCTTCAATGATTGCAAAGAAACTGGAAATTTATTGAACATCTCCCTTGGCAAGTTATTCCAACCCCTAACTCCACTTCCTGTAAACGAATATTTGCCCCAATTTGTCCTCTTGAATTCCAACTTTATCTTCATATTGTGATCTTTCCTACTTTTAAAGACACTATCCAAACTTATTCGTCTACTGATGTCCTCCCTCGCCATCTCCCCACTGACAGCTCGGAGCATACCACTTAGTCGAGCAGCTCGTCTCCCTTTCCCGAAGTCTTCCCAGCCCAAACTTTGCAACATTTTTGTAACGCTACTCTTTTGTCGGAAATCACCCAGAACAAATCGAGCTGCTTTTCTTTGGATCTTTTCCTGCTCCTGAATCAAATAATCCTGGTAAGGGTCCCATACACTGGAACCATACTCTAGTTGGGGTCTCATCAGAGACAAATAAGCTCTCTCCTTTACATCCTTACTCCACCCCCTAAATACTCTCATAACCATGTGCAGATATCTGTACCCTTTATTTAAAATCTCATTTATGTGATTGCCCCAATGAAGATCTTTCCTTATATTAACACCTAGATACTTACAATGATCCCCAAAAGGAACTTTCACCCCATCAACGCAGTAATTAAAACTGAGAGGACTCTTCCTATTTGTGAAACTCACAGCCTGACTTTTAACCATGTTAATCAACATACCATTGCCTTGTGTCCATCGCACAACATTTTCGAGGTCACGCTGCAGTTGCTCACAATCTTGTAACTTATTTATTACTCTATAGAGAATAACATCATCCGCAAAAAGCCTTACCTCCGATTCCACTCCATTACTCATATCATTTATATATATAAGGAAACATAAATGTCCGATAATACTGCCTTGAGGAATTCCCCTCTTAATTATTACAGGGTCAGATAAAGCTTCACCTACTCTAATTCTCTGAGATCTATTTTCTAGAAATATAGCAACCCATTCAGTCACTCTTAGTCTAGTCCAATTGTACTCATGATCTACCCTATCAAATGCCTTAGACAGATCAATCGCGATCCAGTCCAATTGACCTCCTGAATCCAGGATATCTGCTATATCTTGCTGGAATCCTACAAGTTGGGCTTCAGTGGAATAACCTTTGTTAAACCCAAACTGCCTTCTATCAAACCAGTTATTAATTTTGCAAACATGTCTTATATAATCAGAAAGAATGCTTTCCCTAAGCTTACATACAATGCATGTCAAACTGACAGGCCTGTAATTTTCAGCTTTATGTCTATCACCCTTTCCTTTATATAAAGGGCTACTATAGCAACTCTCCATTCATTTGGTAAAGTTCCTTCATGCAAACAATAATCAGAGAAGTACTTCAGTTAAGCTACTATATCCCAACCCATTGTCTTTAGTATATCCCCCGAAACCTTATCAATTCCAGCTGCTTTTCTAGTTTTCAACTTTCGTACTGTATCTTACTGTAAATGTCATTGCTGTCATAGGTAAATTTTAATACTTCTTTAGTATTAGTCACCTCCTCTATCTGGACATTATCCTTCTAACCAACAATCTTTACATACTGCTGACTGAGTACTTCTGCCTTTTGAAGATCCTCACATACTCACTCCCCTTGTTCATTAATGCTTCCTGGAATGTCCTTCTTGGAACCTGTTTCTGCCTTAAAGTACTTATACATACTCTTCCATTTTTCACTAAAATTAGTATGGCCACCAATTATGCTTGCCATCATGTTATCCTTAGCTGACTTCTTTGCTAGATTCAAGTTCCTAGTAAGTTCCTTCAATTTCTCCTTACTTCCATTGCCATTTCTAACTCTATTGCTTTCCAACCTCCACCTCCTTCTTAGTCTCTTTACTTCCCTGTTATAATATAGTGGGTCTTTACCATTCCTTACCACATTTAAAGGTACAAACCTATTTTCACATTCCTCAACAATTGCTTTAAACCCATCCCAGAGACTGTTTACATTTTTATTTACCGTTTTCCACCGATCATAGGTATTAAAAACTTCTTCATGCCTGTTTTATCAGCCATATGGTACTGCCTAATAGTCCTACTTTTATGACCTTCCTTTCTATCATATTTATTTTTAACTACCACAAAACAACTTCATGATCACTGATACCATCTATTACTTCGGTTTCTCTATAGAGCTCATCTGGTTTTACCACCACCACATCTAGAATATTCTTCCCTATAGTTGGTTCCATCACTTTCTGAATCGGGTGTCCTTCCTATATTAACTTATTTGCCATTTCTTGGTCATGTTTCCTGTCGTTCGCATTACCTTCCCAATTGACATTTGGTAAATTGAGATCACCCGCTACAATCACGTTCCTTTCCTTATCGTTTCCCACATAGCTGATTATCTTATCAAATAATTCTGAATCAGCATCTGCGCTACCCTTTCCTGGTCTGTACACTCCAAAGACATCAAGTTGCCTATTATCTTTAGAAATGAGCCTTACACCTAGAATTTCATGTTTCTGATCTTTAACTTTTTCGTAGCTTACAAATTCTTCTTTCACGAGTATGAATACTCCCCCTCCTACCATTCCTATCCTATCTCTACGATACGCCCTCCAGTTCCGTGAGAAAATTTCTGCATCCATTATATCATTTCTCAGCCATGATTCAACTCCTATTACAATATCTGGTAAATTAAATTACTTAATTCTATTCCTTTCTTTACAATACTTCTACAGTTGAGCACTAACAGTTTTATGTCATCCCTACTTGATTTCCAGCTCCCTGTTCCTTTAACACCGCTCCCTAGGCCACTCTGTTTCCCTGAATGTACCTCCCTATAACCCTTCTAAACAAATTTCCTTACATATGTACCACTGCGGTTTAAGTGAAGGCCATCTGAGCGCAGATCCCTATCTCCTACCCACCCATTAGGATCTAGAAATTTCACTCCCAGTTTCCCACATACCCACTCCATAGTCTCATTTATATTCCCAATCACCCTCCAGTCAGTATCCCTCCTACACAGAATTCCACTGATAACAATCTCCGCTTTCTTAAATTTCATCCGTGCTGCATTTACCAGATCCCACACATCCCCAACTATGTTGGTACTTATACCTGCTTGTCTTACGTTGTTAGTACCAACGTGAAACACACACGTTCCCGACATGTCTAACGATAGAATCCCCTATGACCAGAGCCTCAACCCTACCCACCTCATTTGATCCCCTCCCCTCCTGGTCAGTCCTATCTTTCCTGACAGCTGCAGAAGCTACTTCCTCCTCCCTTTTCTCCATCCCATGACCCTGTTCTGCCTGTCTTTTCCTATCCACTACTCCGCATTTCCCTTTCCTACCTCTTCCCTTTCTCCTGCTTCCAAACTTCTCGGCAACAGTTCCCTGTTCTTCATCTTCCCTCGGTTTTTCTACCTGCAGTGACTCGTACCGATTTCTCACCGACACCTGTCCTGAATTTTGATCCTGAATGGAGCCCTTAGCCTGCAATCTCATTTCCCTTAAAACATTAGACCATCTGTCTTCTACAATCCCCCCCTTTCCTTCCAATCCCTCTATTACACCTACTGTATCCTGTACATTGTTTGGAGGCCTACTTTCCTTCCTGTCCTCTGAGAGAATCCTAATTATCTCCCTCAAGCTCTCCAACTCCTCCCTCATACTCCTTAATGCCTGGCCACACCCACAGTCCCTACACTCGCACTGCTTAGCCATTTTTCACTAAATAATGAAAAGAAAAGGAAAAATTAGATAACTTATTCTGTGCAAAATAAAAATGAAAGGAAAGAACTATTGTCTAGGTTAGTTCACAAAGATCACACGACAGTAAGTTATTTAATATAGGCTACTACTACACTACTATACTACTTAATTGTACTATTTTTATTACTACAACACGCTAACATGATGAAAATTGCTGTTAATTACTGGAAAAAGAATAATACACAAGAATTAGCTTTACCCCGGCACTTCCTTCCAAACTTCATCTCTCCCCCTTGCACACCACCTTTTCCCTCATACCCTTCCATAAATCATCTATGTACTTATGAATGAAATAAAGCGTTTGTTCAATCCTCGGGCATAGACATAATTCCTATCCCATCTCCTACTTCTTCACATCCTTTACCCACCTCCTTCTTCCATCACATCTCCCCAACCCGCCCGCATCTCTTGGCCAGAGAGAAGGCGTTACCCTCTAGGTGGCCGGCCCAACCCCTTCAGGGTGGGGAATGAAAGCATTGTTAGTTAGTTAGGAAACATTCGGTAACTCTCGCGAAAATCACGATCAGCCTTCTCAGTGCATTCGTGGAGGGCTTACGATACGTTGCGTTCGTTTTGTTGCAGGCCACTGTTCTTTACTGTCCGGCTCCATGGCTAAATGGTTAGCGTGCTGGCCTTTGGTCTCAGGGATCCCGGGTTCGATTCCCAGCAGGGTCGAGAATTTTAGCCGTTATTGGTTAATTCCGCTGGCACGCGGGCTGGGTATATCATTTCATCCTTATCACGATGCGCAGGTCGCCTACGGGAGTCAAATCAAAATGACCTGCACCTGGCGAGCCGAACTTACTCTGGACACTCCCGGCACTAAAAGCCATATTCCATTTCATACCGCTCAGTACTACAGCGAAATCTGAGCTATAAGATGCTCAGTAGTATGTGTGAGAGATCCAGGAATCCAAATACGGGGCAGAGAATAAAGGTAATTCGGATATTGTCAAATGGATGTTCAACAGGTTGTTGGCCTACAAGTGTCAACATACAAATATATATAGGATCCTACCAGTTGTCGAAAGGCATTAAATGGAAGGATATGGAGAAATGAATGTCATATGTCAAAAATGAACACTAATTCCGAGGACACTGTACTATCAAGGGGGTAAAAAAGAGAAGAAAAATGAGCCTAATAAAACATTTACCGCATCTAAATGGCATTTTACACTCGATGAGATGGTTTAGATTGTAATGAAGTTATTAATTATCCTACGTTTACTCTGTAGGTGTATAACAATTAACCATTAATGGATGCCAGTGCACAATTGGATTTGTTGATTAGCGAACAGGCTCTACCGCTGTGTATTTTTAAGTTCCTGAGCAATATATTATGCGGTAAAAGTTATGTTTGCTTTGTTCTGCGTACTCTCCTTGAACGTATATGCATGAGCGTGGCTCGCTGTCATTTTAATACTAACCTTATTTACTAATGCCAGGCAGTTACAAATTTTTCATCTCTCTGGATATATGCTGTGCTGAGAGCAGTTGTAAAGATGCCGCCTTCACAACAAGTGGAATGAATTCAGCTGTGAAATTTACGATGCCGTTCAAAAAAAGTGGCAATAATGCAATTAAATTCCCGTCCAAGCCAGCTGTACTTTCATATCCCTTTCCTGCTTTTTTAAATAAATAGTCATATGAATAGACAATAACTCTACTTGAAGCGAATCTTACGACTTAATTACGACATTAAATGCATTGTTACGTCGGACCAAATATAGACGTAAGAATGTAATACTGAAAAATAGTTAATGTACTATTAACCTTGGAGTAGGCATAATAATTAAAATCTCGTGTGGCTATTTCTACCCGGGTGCAGCCCCTGTAAGGCAGACCCTCCGATGAGGGTGGACGACACTTGCCATGCGTAGGTAACTGCGTGTTATTGTGGTGGAGGATAGTGTTATGTGTTGTGTGTGAGTTGCAGGGATGTTGGGGACAGCACAAACACCCAGCCCCCCGGCCATTGGAATTAACAAATGAAGGTTAAAATCTCCGGCTCGGTCGGGAATCGAAACCGGGACCCTCTGAACGAGAGGTCAGTACGCTGACCACTCAGCGAACGAGTCGGACGGAGTAGGCATGACAAATGTTCACGATGTGATGTTGAAGATCTTTGTTTTAAGAGAAAAATCGATAGTGATGAATGCAAGAATCCTTATACCTCGAGTCTGATACCGTTGGCGTCGGAAAAAAACAAATCTGACCAAGAGAGGTAATATATTTACCCTTTCATATTTTCCATTGATCATTCATTGAAACGTATAAAACGGTGCTACGGGCTTTACGTCGCACCGACACAGATAGGTCTTATGGCGACGATGGGATAGGAAAGGCCTAGGAGTTGGAAGGAAGCGGCCGTGGCCTTAATTAAGGTTCAGCCCCAGCATTTGCCTGGTGTGAAAATGGGAAACCACGGAAAACCATTTTCAGGGCTGCCGATAGTGGGATTCGAACCTACTATCTCCCGGATGCAACGTATAAAACGACAGGGAAGGATTCGGTTAGGTAGAAATGCTTTAAGCCAGGCCTGCACTACTGGCTGATATCGGGCAACGTAGCCTTCATGCTGCCCAGGGCAAACTCAGGGCCATTTCTTTCTCGCTGTACGTTTCGCCTTTAGTCTTGGTCACACTCCCGGCACTAAAAGCCATACGCCATTTCATACTGCTCAGTCTTCGTCTGACCTCTCGTTCAGAGGGTCTCGGGTTCGATTCCCGACCGAGCCGGAGATTTTAACCTTCATTGGTTAATTCCAATGACCCGGGGGCTGGTTGTTTGTGCTGTCCCCAACATCCCTGCAACTCGCACACAACACATAACACTATCCTCCACCACAATAATACGCAGTTACCTACGCATGGCTAATGTCGTCCACCCTCATCGGAGGGTCTGTCTTACAGGAGTTCCAGCCCTTCCCTCTCCGGTTACCGAATGTAAAATCCTCACAAATTCCACCTAAAGGTTTCTACAAAAAGGTCTCTGTGCTTACACAGACAAGTTCTTCACTATGTTCGTACTACGTGCCTGTGTGAACAGCTGTTTTCTAGAATGAAATAATATAAAAGCCAGCATTTCAGAGGTTCACCGCAAAAACTCTCTGAGACTAACCAGTGTGCACATCCTGACTCCGAATATTGAAATACTTGTCTAACAAAAAGGATACCAGAAATATAGAAACCACCCCAAATAGATGTGACAAATACGCCAGTATTTAAATTGCGTGCCATTTTGCGTTTTATGTATTTTTTGGACTGTAACAGATCCATCAATTTTCTTTAAATATAGGGACTATGTTTATCAATTTGTGTAAAGTTGAATGTATTGCGGAGGTTTTCATTCATTTCATTTGTTATTCATATGAGATTTTCACTGAGTTAAACCTGAATACTCCAGGACACTGCCCTTGAGGCGGTAGAGGTGGGATCCCTGGCTAAGTCCGAGGGAAAAACCGAACCTGGAGGGTAAACAGATGATGATGATGATGATGATAAACCTGAATAAATTGCCATGACCTTATAATTCAGTATTCTAATTCAGAACATAACTTCCCTAGTTTTTAATATTGCAGCCCGTGTTGTAAACGCGCGTCCTGGAAACATTTTCACGGCATGCAAAACAAATGCATTTGCTCGACTGCACCGCCTCCTGGCGATTGGCGATCTACGGCGGAGAAGACCGTGTTCTGTGCTCCTGTGCTCTAACTTGTGCGGTGTGGCATGACACACTGCTGTCCGTAGCTGTTGCCCTAGAAATGCAGCAAGTATGGTTTGAAAATGACCGTTTACCAAGCTCAAAATGATGTCAGTTGGCAGAAAACCTAAGAGCATTGTATGTCAAGAGGGAATACGAAACTGGGAACAATAGATAATTTCACTTACGAGTATTTAAGATGTGTTTTCTCGTGCGATCGTAGTATGCAGAGAGATATTGAATCAAAGTGTAACAGAGCTAATGCAGTTACGATCAACGGTACACGGTGAGAATGGAGTGATCTCTAAGACGAAATTTCAAATTTATCGGTCCGTTTTCAGACCGACTTCGCTGTACAGAAGTGAACTCTGGGTGGACTCAGGATTTCTTATTCATAAGTAGGAAGTAACAGCCATGAAGGTAGCGATAATTTTTGCTGGTAAAAATAGGTGGGAACAATATCAATAAGGTATTATTAATGAGAAAATAAAGGCTGTTAAGAATGAACTACTGCCTGCTGGCATTTCTTGATGGATACAGTACTTTTGCATCCCTCTCTTGGCACAGGCCAGAGTAAAGTGTAGCTTCCACCGAAGTCCCAGTCAACATCCATGGCTGTGACAATATGGAAGTTGCTGAGTAATGGCATTCAGAGCATGAATAGTGCATCTGCCTGTTATGAAGGGTGCTGCTCATAGGGTCAGTCGTGCTGCCATAGCACTTTCTGATCCAGTGAGGAAAGCAATGGCAAACTACCTCACTCCTCATCTTGTCTAGTACGCCTCGTTTTGGTGCTGCCATTGGTTTTTGGGGTTTCATTATAACCACATAACCTTTGGTGGTGCTATTTGAGGATCCAACCAGCCTCTGAGCTGATGACCTAACAGACAGACAGACAGGAATGAACTCGATTGTTGAAGCTATGCGTATAGACACGTTTTAGTGGTGTGGTCGTCCGCCTCCGTAGCGTAACGGTTAGTGTTATTAGCTGCCGTCATCGGGCCCCGGGTTCGATTCCCGGTACTGCCAGAAATTTAAGAATGGCAGGAGGGCTGGTATGTGGTTGAAATGGTACATGCAGGTCACCTCCAATGGGGGTGTGCCTGAAAAGAGCTGCACCACCTCGGTATGAGGACACGAGTTTCAGTGGTGTGGTCGAGCAAGGCGAACGGAGAGGGATAGGCTACTTAGGAGAATAACGGACTCTACCATAGAGGGCCAGAGAAGCAAAGGGAGATCAAAGCGACAATGGTTGTAATAAGTTTTTAACGGTTTAAAGAGTATAAGTGGTATAGGTGTGGAATGAAGGAGGGCACAGAGCTAGCTGTAAATAGAGAATTGTGGAGGTGCTCAGTTCATTCACAAAGGCTGCAGACTGAATGCTAAAATATAGGCTATAACAGTATATAAATAAGATGTATGGATTGAAATGGCTTAGACTGGATGGAATAGAACAGCAAAAATGGAAAGAGTCCATTAGAAGCAAGTGGAAGCTATATCGGACAGACAGCCCTTCCTTGATTGTCAGTCATCCATAAGCTGAGAGTCTATGAGGAATGACAACTGTGATGACTAGCCATAGAATCAGAAAACTCGCAGTTTCTATATCCGGTATATTTCCATTATCTCTCCCATTACATCCAGGCAACTGGTGGTATGTTACAAATCTCACGACTATGGTGACTTCCTTCCTAATCCTACTCCTTCCTAGGTGCGGAAAAGTGCGCATATTAGGGCGCTATTAGCCGAGGGCGACTAGTCGCGCAACTAGTACTCCAGCGAGTCGGGAACCATTGGATCAAATGGGGCCTACGGTATAAGCCGAGGGCAACTAGTGGCGCAACTGAGTAACTACTGCAGTTGCGACCCGTCATCTGAGCCGGCAACTGCTCTGGCGACCTATTAGCCGTCGGCAACCAGTGGCGCAACTAGTAGCCTGATGTACGTCCCGTGCATATGGAACATCACTCGAGCTTGTGCTCTCACCCACATACGACGGCTGAAAATAAAATAGTGCAATATTGATAAAACGCAATATTTAATGAATTAACAAGCACAATTGCATTATATTCCTTCAATGTAGTCACCTGCAAAGTCTTTTGTCAAATGTCGGGAAGCCGTTGGGGACCGTTGGCAAGGCGTTCTTTGTTGATGACAGCGACGGAGCGCTCTACAGCGCGGAGTACAGATGCCATGTCAGGAAATCGGTGGCCACGGAGGGGATCCTTCGACTTCGGAAACACAATGACTCATGTTTGGTGAGTACAGAGGGTGTTCTAAGAACTCATTCCAACCCGCACGAAACGCCTTGACCCATCGTGCAATCGTCCTATACGATAATGCATTCTCGCCACAGATTTCACGTAATCCTCGATAACATTCTGATGCATTTTTGCCACGGGCAACCTCGATTTTAATCTACGAACGCTAATCGCCTTTTGAAAACATGCTTTAGAGCAGTGAAATCGACGCTCTTCACTTCAACATCACACAGCAACAACACTCCCAACTGGATGCCCGTCGAATGCACACTACACATAGACAACAGCGCCACCTGACCGCTCCCATATCCTATATGTGCATACCCGATCTCCTGCGAGTGTCTGGGCTATATTGCCACTATTTTATTTACAGCCCTCGTATTTCTTCATTAGCTTGTTTGCTGTCATGCTTTGACGGAGTGAATATTTTACTTGTTCAAGTGCATTACCATATAGTGATAGTTCTTTTAATACCACCGGGCGAGTTGGCCGTGCGGTTAGGAGCGCACAGCCGTGAGCTCGCATATGGGAGATAGTGGGTTCGAACCCCACTGTTGGCAGCCCTTAAGATGGTTTACCGTGGTTTCCCGTTTTCACACCAGGCAAATGCTGGGGCTGTACCTTAATTAAGGCCACGGTCGCTTCCTTCCCATTCTTAGGCTTTTCCTGTCCGTCGCCATAAGATTTATCTGTGTCGGTGCGACGTAAAACAAATAGCCTTCAATACCACCTGACCGTCCCGTGTCTTTTAATGAACATGGAAACATCAAGTAAATTAGAACAACAAAACAAGGAGATGATAATACTATGTGAAAGTTAAATAAATACTGAAGACTTTATTTTTGAGGTTGAAAGAAAACCGGCCTTTTGGAATTCCAGGATTGACGCTTACGCAAAGTAGAAAAACAAAATTTTTCGAAGAGCATTTTAAAGAACTAATTCTAGAATTCAAAGAAAACTCTGATTATAATTATTTTAAACGTATTTCGTTAGGAAGAATTTGTTAGCGTGCAAGAACTATGGAACCGTCAATAACTAATGATTACCGAGCTCGATAGCTGCAGTCGCTTAAGTGCGGCCAGTATCCAGTATTCGGGAGATAGTAGGTTCAAACCCCACTGTCGGCAGCCCTGAAAATGGTTTTCCGTGGTTTCCCATTTTCACACCAGGCAAATGCTGGGGCTGTGCCTTAATTAAGGCCACGGCCTCTTCCTTCCCACTCTAGCCCTTCCCTGTCTCATCGTCGCCATAAGACATATCTGTGTCGGTGCAACGTAAAGCAACTAGCAAAAAATAAAACTAATGATTAACTAAAATAATTTATCCTGGATTCAAATTACAAAATTTGCAAACATTATGGATATTTGTACAAGATTTATTATGGGGAACAAAGTAACGACTATGGCGTGGCTTACCCCAGTGTGGAGACCAATTCTTCTTCTGCTGGAAAACACTTGTTTAGTCCTGTATCGTTTCCCGTTATATCTTCTTTTATGCAGCCAAGCAATTTGTAAAATGACGATTTCGGCATGCGAAGACAATAGAAAGAATAGAGTAATAATCCTCTATTCACTCGAGAAACAAACATCCTATATTAAAGATTGTTTGACAATCTAAGCGAGGATTTGCGAGGTTTTTTTCTATTATCTTCGCATGTAGAAATTTCGCATTTGACAATATGAAAATGAGGCATGAGCAATGTTAATGATGTAATTCCTTATCTAGCCAGTCGTTATTATGAATGGTGTGAAAGTGTCGGTCGACGGGTCAAGTGATGCGTCCATTTCATTATATAATAGCATATTCTGCCTCAGTGAGGAAAGAAACGGGAAACTACCTCACTCCTCATTTCCCTAGTACATCTCTTTATTATCGCCCAGCCTGTCTATGATAGCTGATGGTATAACACTTTTAAACACGTTGTTTATTATAGCTCGAACTCTGGCTGTCTGCCAGGTGTCACCATCTCAGGAATGTTCGATAGGGTTGAGGTCGGGGTTGTGGACTGGCCAATCCATTTCCGGATACTTATTTTCCATAAACAAATTACGAAAGATCCCACTTCATGGCAGCGAGCACAATCATGCTGAAACACATAGTGATCATCTCCGAACCGCAGACAACACGTCTAAATGTACTTATACCCTTACCGTGCACTATATCTGTTCTGTAGTATTACGAGAGGACCAAGTGCCTTGCATGAAAGAAACTCCTCACTGGTATTCCATCTCCGACAAAGTGGCCACTGCACGGGCTAGTATGTACTGTATCATTCGCCTGATATTCGTCACATCCAAACTCGACCATCTGACTACTTCATGGTATAGCGTGATTCACTCCACACCACGCGGCTGCAGTCGTCCACGGACCAGTGGCGACTCTCTTTATACTTCTGAACACAGTGCTTGGCGTCCCTAGCGAAATGTACAGTTTATGGATGAGTGTCTGAGCCTTGAACCCCAGTTCCCACAGTTTGAGGCACTGCGGAATTGATGGGCGATGGCATGCGACTTTGCCGTGCCAACTTCTTCCCTAGGAATGGGCACGACTGAAGCCTGGAACCGAGAATGTCGACTTCATCGACTCCGAACAACGTAGTCAGTCCACATGGTGAAGCGCGGATACATAACATGTTTATGTTAATTTCCCCTGCGAGAGTTTATTGTAGATTAGATTGAACTATCGTTAATGAAGACGACGAGTATAATGGTATAGTTTAAATATAAAGAGTCAGGTCGCAGTGTGTCGGCATAATAGACCACGGGCGTTTAATTTCATGTCTTTATTTGTCGAGATCGGAGAAATGGTAAACAGATATGGATGGTAAGTCAGTATGAATTTAACATGGCTAAAAGCGTGAGATATGAAAATAAATCTAGCATGGGTAAGCCATGAAACATTAACAGAATAATAACATAGATACAACCATTAAACATATCTTATTAACTCATTTGAAACATAAACGTATTATATATACTTCTTGAACTACCGACTTTTATACTAATTTAACCACCAAGTGAATTGACCGTGCGGTTAGAGTCGCGCAGCTGTGAGCTTACATTCGGGAGATAGAGGGTTAGAACCCCACTGTTGGCAGCCCTGAAGGTGGTTTTCCGTGGTTTCCCATTTTCACACCAGGCAAATGCTGGGGAAGTACGTTAATTAAGGACACGGTGGCTTCCTTCCCATTCTTAGCCCTTTCCCACCCCTTCATCACCATAAGATCTATCTGTGTCGGTGCGACGTAAAGCAAACTAAAAAATCACTAATTTAACCTTCCAAATTATCCTAACATATCGTCTACAAATGCCACAAATTTAGATGCTGACAGTCGCATAAAACTTACTGAAGTTTACCTTATGCTCTACAACAGTCATCACTTTGGACTCGACGAGCGAATTGAAATATTTAAAGAAATACTTACCCCGATATACAAATATCTATGTGCCCGGGAGCTCTTGCTCCATTTCATGTAATATACCTTGTATTGCGCTCTCTACTTCTAAACATTGGATTTAGTGCTGGTGCCACTTCAATACTGTGCGAGTCAAGCACGTTAACAGCGAACCCGCCCGAGCGCAGCACTCGACAGAGAGCTCTGATTCCAGGCGTTTTTCAAGACGAACAGTCGATTTTGTGCTGGAATAAATGTTTTTTTAGACTGTATTATTTAGGAATCAAGTGCTAGTGCCTGGTATGATCAGCCTTATTCCCTGCAGTTTCTGGCATTAGAGTATTTATCCATAGTACCGAGGGAGATGGCTGTGCGGTTAGGGTCGCGTAGCTGTGAGTTTGCATTCAGGATTCATTGGGTTCGATCCCCACTGTCAGCGGCCTGAAGATGGTTTTAAGTGGTTTCCTATTTTCCTACCAGGCAAATGCTGGGGCTGTACCTTGAATAAAGCCACGGTTGCCTCCTTCCTACTCCTTTTTGTTGCTAGTGGCTTTATGTCTCACCGACACAGATATGTCTTATGGCGACGATAGGATAGGAAAGGCCTAGGAGTTGGAAGGAAGCGGTCGTGGCCCTAATTAAAGTACAGCCCCAGCATTTACCTGGTGTGAAAATGGGAAACCACGGAAAACCATCTTCAGGGCTGCCGACAGTGGGATTCGAACCCACTATCTCCCGGATGCAAGCTCACAGCCGCGCACCCCTAACCGCACGGCCAACTCGGCCGCTCTTCCTACTCCTAGCCTTTTACTCTCCCATCGCCCCCATAAGACATCTGTGTCGGTGCGACGTAAAATAGAAATTGTCGTATTTATCCATAAGTATATTCCATAACATGTTGCTGTTGCCTCCTTATTCTAGAGATTTAGAATGACGGTAACTGGATCCAGTGTAGCACCGGCAAAGAATGGTGACACGAGGTCTGTTCCGATTATAAAGGATTTGTACCCTTTGTTTGTGGCTACTGTTAATGCGTAGTCGGCAAACAGCAGGCACGCAATTAACATTTTTGGGTAAAAAAAAAAAAGGACTTCAAGAAAGAAAGTTTTCTAAAATTTTGGTGTCTGTATTTTTAAAATTTTGGCCTAAAAATAATATTTTTCTAAGTATGGCTGTACTTACCCTCAATTTACATACTCATTAGCACACACTATGTAGGCCTACCAGTTCTACAAACTCGACTGTTCTAGCCGAAAATATGAAACATACATTTATGCTGACATTTGATTGAAAATGAAAACCTACAACCTGTTTTCCAGTCATTGACCGGGTCAGGAATGAAATGAATGAATCATATATAGGCTATTAGTACGATGGGGTCGCCACTCCCAAAGTGATTTTATTAATGACTGATATATGCTATGAAATGAGAATGGAGAGTGTTGCTGGAATGAAAGATGACAGGGAAAACCGGAGTACCCGGAGAAAAACCTGTCTCGCCTCCGCTTTGTCCAGCACAAATCTCACATGGAGTGACCGGGATTTGAACCACGGTATCCAGCGGTGAGAGGCCGACGCGCTGCCGGCTGACATTTGATTAAAAATATAAAAAATCTTATTCACCAGAAGATAATTCCTGTGTTAAATTAGACGACAATAATCTAAGTTACCAACGGCCAGTATACCTAGCAAACTGCTGGATCATTTAGTCTCTTTTGAGTTAAAGTAGAACGTAAATAGGCCAGCGTTTTTAAGCGGCGAGGAGTACTGAACATTATTTTTTGTTTCGCAGCTTGAATTCGGTAAAATCAACAGCTGTCGAGAGGGTTACCCACATTTTGATCACCTCACACAATGCAGCCACAACGTTCTTAACACTCGTATTCTTTGGGAACAATTTCGACTCAAAATATAAAGATGATGACATGTAATCCTCCGAATATAATTTGAAATCTCCGCAGTTTCCTCCTGGCTAATAATCTTCAGTTATTGGAAACAAATAATCACTATCTAGAACATAAGTCTTGGGTCACGTAGCTGTCAGCTTGCATTCGGCAGATAGTGGATTCGAACCCGACTGTCAGCTGAACATTAATGAAGGCACTGTCGCTTCCTTCCCACTCCTAGGCCTTTCGTATACCATAGTGACCATGAGACCTATCTGGGTCAGTGCTCCTCGAAATGCCATTGTGAGACTGTTGAGGGGAGAAATACTGACCCGCAGAACATGTATCCCAGAACGAAAATTCGTTGATGTAGTTCATGCAATACTGAACCTTAGATGACAACCAAAGCTGAAATATTTAGTACGTTTACATGGGGATTGAGATCGATTTGAGTACACTTACCGTATTGAATACGATCGCCGTTTACATGTAGTATTTGAGTATCGTATTGAATCCGCCAGGCAACATCGACGTATACAGACGATGCAGAATTGTAGTAAAATCGATATCACCTCTTAGAATTTAAAAACGCCAAATGAAGTAGAAGCCTAGGAGATAACTTTCAGTTTTGAAAGTATGTGTGGTATTCCAAATGTAATTGGTGCAATAGATAGAACGCACATTCCAATTTTACCCCCAAGAGAAGGTTATCGTGATTTTCTTAATCGCCAGGGCTGCCCGTCTTATAACATGATTGCAGTTGCTGATCATTTATACAGGTAAATATATTTACTGGCTTATTATATTTGTTATTTCGACAGAACTTTAATGATGATAATTTTGTCAGAACATACATGGCGTGTGTGCGCAGTCGTTTTCAGTACGATCCGCGTTTACATGGAACTCAATTCGAACCGAGTATGATACGATCCCAGATTTTACCGTATCGACCTTGAGACTCAATCCGAACTGAGTCCCCGTTTACATGGCGTTTTCAATACGGGAAGTGTACTCAGATCGATCTGAATCCTGCAAGTAAACGTACTAATTATCATATAGCGCTTTTTCTAGGCGCAAGTCTCACCTCTTTGTTCGATACAGGCATGATCGGATATTTTTAAAACTGTATCCGGTACGGTATATTTACCATTGAAGAAGAAATAAAACATTGACATGAGACATGACACAGAAAATTATTGGGTGGGACATGTCCCCCCCCCCCTTCCCCACCCCTCTACCGATGTTCGTGCCATGGAGGATAAGAGACGCAGAGGAAGACTAGCAGACTGGACATTGAAAGAAGTATGTCTTAACACTTTATAATGAAAATGTACAGTATCAAGCGCACACTGGCTGGATGTCAAGTAAGCATTACATACCCAGATGAGGTTAATGCACTTTATTAATTATCTATTTAATAATAATAATAATAATAATAATAATAATGATGATGATGATATCGTTCGGCTATTTCTATAAGGAAGACCCTCCGATAAGGGTGGACGGAATCTGCCATGTGTAGGTAACTGCATGTTATTGTGGTAGAGGGTACTGTTATGTATGGTGTTTGAGTTGCAGGGATGTTGGGGACAGCACAAACACCCAGCCTCCGGGCCATTGTAATTAACCAATGAAGGTTAAAATCCCCAACACGACCTGGAATCGAACCCGGGGCCCTCTGAACCGAAGGTCAGTACGCTGACCATTCAGCCAACGAGTCGGACACCATTTTATGGAAAGCACCTTCTGAGCGTATTCCTCCGAGAGAGTCCCGTCTTGGTACTGAACGCTACTTGCGAGTTCCGTTCACTGTCACTAGTAGCAGCACAAACCACAACACATCCTCTTTCGGCAATTCCTTGTACTATACCTACTTTAGGCGGAAGCAGGAACCAGGAACTTGACCGGCTGAAGGCTCGCACACACAGACGCAATATTCAATTCTGGACGATATAGACTCGAGACATCACTTTGAACCGAGTGAACTATTCACACAAATAAAACACTAGGTATTTTTTGATAACCAGCTAGCCGTGCTCAGACATTTAGTACGTATCTGTACTTCGTGAATATCGTTTCTGGTAGCTCTCAGTGTTTCATGAAAACTTTCAGTATTCATTCTGAATTGTAAGTAAACTCGTATTTCTTCCTTCTTTTCCGCCCAAAAGATGAACATTTCATTTAAACAGCTTGTTATGTACTTATAAGCTATAGGCCTAACCATTTACGCATACACAAAATACTGAACCTATGTAAAATACTTATTAGGGTTCACCTTCGTCTTCATCAAGAGCGACAGACCGAAGAACTCAGGCGATATAACGACGAGATACTGCGCCTGTGTGGGGGCTTCCGTTTACCTCAATGTAGTTATATGAACTGTATATCACATTAGCTTTACTAATTCCTTAAGCTAGAGGCTGTTATTTTGTTAAAACAGTGTTGAATTTAGTATTATACCTTGACAAATATTTTGTTTATATTTGTGAAAATGTGTTTTTAATATTTTTAATGTTTTATTTAGTATTATATTTAGTATGTTTATGTAGCTATATGGGAGTTTCAGAGAAGAATAGAGGCAGCATAAACACCCAGACCAGGAACAAGAGGAATTAAACATCCATGGTTAAAATTACATAACCCTGCCGGAAATCAAATCTGCGATCTCTCAGACTAAAAACTAAGTCTACAGAATAGACATTGATCATTTAAGTGAAGAGAAGAAATATGTATTGAATCACAGGACTATTCGCAATACACGTATTATGTCTATTGGCTTGTCACAGTCATCCACATTTTCTGGCCTTCTGCTTCTAATATTACAACAGATTAAACTTGGTTCAGAGTCAGCTTGGATTTCCATTCACTGTTAATATTCCTAAACGATCGTATGCTTGTTTTGATCTGAGAAGGGGTCTGCTTCACTAAACACGCAGTGACAATTCAAACCGAGCCTGCCGTTTGTAATGAGAAATGTTCCCCTGAGTAACCCTATTGTGCGCTACTTATTGGGATGCTGCGTCTTATTGTCATCACTTTGAACAATCATTACGCTTTTTCTCTTCTTCTACGTCCCCTTCCATAGCTCTGGACCCCTTCTTTCAATTTCTGATATGAAAGCTCTACAGCTATTTCACAGTAATAAATCTCCCGCTGAGATTACAGCACGTCTACTTCCAATAAGGACAACAACAACAACAACAACAACAATAATAATAATAATAATAATAATAATAATAATAATAATACCTTTATTTCTCTGGCCTAAAATTTCTAGAAATATGCATGCACTTATGCCAAAAATGCCCAAATGTGATAAAAATTTGGAAATATGACCCACTGTTATTTTATCTATAATAAACATAAAAAAGGAGGTTATAAACAAATGTATAAATTATATTTTGTAGAACCTCTGGAGCAGAATTTATGAATTCCAGGAAGCTTCCAGAAAAGGAAGACAAGGGACATTATTCGACAATGTGTTTGATGACTTGTCGGGGATATCCTTTTTTTTATCACATTGGATTAAAGATTTTCTTCCACTTGAACAACAGGCCAGCGCAACTACCATGGTTTGTTCTGATCCTCTTCAGCGTCGACCACGTTCTTCGAGAAATTCAGAGTATCGTGTTTAATACTGCCTCTGAGAAAACTATGCAGCTTCGGTTAAGAGTTGTTATTCCATTCTTGTTCCACGAAACACTGATGTGGATGTTTGTATCTGCCAGATCCTTAGCTTTCCTGAGTGGAGGATGTCTAGAACGGAACCTGTTTACTTCGATGCCTGCAATATCCTCATGGATAAGCAGATTAGGTAGACTGTTGTTTTCTTGTACTCCCTGACCATGTTTCTTTCGCAGGTCAGGTGGAGAAATATGACTCGCGACTGACAGCCAAACAGTTGGAGTGAATTTCACCGGGCCTGTAATGATGCGCATAATTTGATTCACTTCAACGTCGATTAGTTTTGCATGGCAACTTTTTAGCCAAACAGGGGAGCAGTACTCTGCTGTAGAGTACACACAAGAACTGGCACATTTCAGCGACACAGCTCCTCCTTCAAACAATGTTATACACCAAGAAATGCAAGGCAAGTCTATAACTTTGCGATGCGTTACGAGTATTTCTTTTTTTAATCGAACCGCATATTTCTTAGTTTTGGAAAAACACATGAAATTCAACAGATGTTTGGGAATCATCATTAAAGTTTTTAGACCATCATTATTTCAAAAACACACCCATACAATAATCTACAAAACCTTGAAAAGACCTGTACTTTGCTATGGAATTGAAGCGTGGACCCTAAGGAAATGCTATGAGAGAAGAATAACTACAGGTGAAATGAAATACATGCGGCGAACAGCAGGAGTCACTAAGTGGGAACACAAAAGAAATAAAGATGTGCTGAATGACCTTAAAAGGAGACCTATATTGGAATACATCTATGAATACCTTAAAAGGAGACTTATATTGGAATACATCTATGAATACCTTAAAAGGAGACTTATATTGGAATACATCTATGAATACCTTAAAAGGAGACCTATATTGGAATACATGTATGAATACCTTAAAAGGAGACCTATATTGGAATACATCTATGAATACCTTAAAATGAGTACTGTATTGGAATACATCTATGAATACCTTAAAAGGAGACCTATATTGGAATACATCTATGAATACCTTAAAAGGAGACCTATATTGGAATACATCTATGAATACCAGAGCAATTGGCTGGAACACCTAAACAGGATGGACACAAGCAGGATCCCCAAAGCAGTCATAATCTACTGCCCCGGTGGGAAGAGATCCCTGGGACGCCCCAGGAAGAGATGGCGTGAATATGCAAATCTTTTATATAGTCCGTAACAGTTCTTCTATAGGACTAATGCATGAAAGGATGATGATGATGATGATGGAAAAACACATGCATTGGCTGAGAGTCAAATGGACTGTATGAATATTGGCCTATCCAAGGCTTTTGATAGGGTAGATTATGGGAGATTACTGACGAAAATGAGGGCAATTTGAAGAAATCGTGATTGAATGGGTGGCTACATTTCTAGAAATGAGAATTAGAGTTGGTGAAGCGTTATCTAATCCTGTAATGATTAAGAGGGGGTCCGGCAGGGCAGTTTATTGGACCTTTATATTTTCTTATATGTATAAGTGATATGAGTAAAGATCTGTAATCACAGGTAAGTATATTTGAGGATGATGTTATATGGTATAGAGTAGTAAATGAGTTGCAGGAAGATGGACACCACACAACGGCATAAATGTAAATGGGACGAAAAATCAAGTTAGAAGTTTCACCAAGTGGAAAAGTCCTCTCAGTTTTAATTATTGTGTTGATGGGGTGATAGTGCTTCATAGGAAACAATGTAAGTCCCTAGGTGTCAGTATAAGAAATGATCTTCATTGAATAATCATATTAACGAGGTAGTTAGCAAGGGATACAGATCTCTTCACATGGTTATGAGAGTATTTTAAGGATGTAAAGGAGAGGGCATATAAGTCTCTGGTAAGACCGCAGTTAGAGTATGGCTCCAGTGTATGTGACCTTCACCTGGACTACTTGATACAAGAACTGGAAAAAAATCAAAGGAAAGCAGCACGATTTGTTCTGGGTGATTTCCGACAAAGGAGTAGAGTTACTAAAGTGCTGCAAACTTTGGGCTGGGAAGACTTTGGAGTAAGGAGACAAGATGCTAGACTATTTGGTATGTTTCGAGTTGTCAATAGTGAGTTGGTGAGTAACGACATAACTAGAAGAATAAGCTTAAGCGGAGCTTTAAAAAGTAGGAAAGATCATAGTATGAAGATAAAGTTGGAATTCAAGAGGACAGATTGGGGCAAATATTCATTTATAGGACGAGGAGTAAGGGATTGGAATAAATTATCAAGGAAAATGTTCGATAAATTTCCAAGTTCGTTGAAAATATTCAAAAAAAGGTTAGGTAAGGAATTATAAATAAATGTAAATATGAGGTAAACAATTGATAGGGAATCTGCCACCTGGGTGACCGCCCTAAATGCACATCATTGATTGATTGATTGATTGATTGATTGATTGATTGAGTCGAGCTCTGTCATCTTGGTTGGTTACGGATAATTACACCACTATATCATCATGCCTTCTACCGTACAACATACGTATAAATAAAATGACATGAGTTTAGTGCTGAACCATGGAAACGATTGTTTAAACTGTAAACTCACCCTATTTCTTGTAGATGAATTCCATGCGGTGATCTTTTTGGTGAACGAAGTAGTCTATGCTATTCGCTTTACGTCGCACCGACACAGATAGGTCTTATGGTGACGATGGGACAGAAAAGGCCTAGGATTGGGAAGGAAGCGGCCGTGGCCTAAATTAGGGTACAGGTCCAACATTTGCCTGGTGTGAAAATGGGAAACCACGGAAAACCATCTTCAGGGCTGCCGACAGTGAAGTTCGAACCCACTACCTTCCGGATGCGAGCTCACAGCTGCGCGCCCCTAACCGCACGGCCAACTCGCCCGGTAAGTAATCTATGACGAGCTTATTAAAGCTGGGAATACTAACTACAAAGTCCCGTTCAATAGACACCATGGGTAACGCATTCATTCTGTCCTGACAAATGATCGACCGGAGAAAGGTTTTTACCCGTTTCACAGCAGGTCCTCCGTTAAGGCATTCTTGGTGACCTCCATGAATTTATGCAGTGTTGCTATCGTCCAATCATCTTCATATCCAAACTTCTTGGAGTGTGTTCCTGAAGTATCAGCTATGTACAAGCTAAAGTGTAGTGGTGCTGGAACTGATCCTTGGGGAAGACTATTATTAAGAGTCCACTGATCACTGATGGCATTTCCCATGATTACTTTGAATGGTCTGTTAGTCAGCATTTGCTAAGCAGATGTGCCATTTTCTAGCAAGGCCGTTTATGAAGGAATTTATAAATCTCTCTCTTTTTTTCAGAGTATGGCATATGCTACGGTCAGAACACAGCTGAGGTTCTAAGATGTTTCTAGAAACCAGCTCTGAGGTAGGTTGTGAATGAGAGAACCTAGTCAGCACAGCTACGATTTGGGTGAAATCCGCCGGGCTCAGCAGGTACAGTTCAAAGTATCTCACTACCGGTTCTGCTGTATAATACTGTACCAAGTAACCTGTAAAACATACGATAACTCTGAAATCTATCAGCCAGTTTGCCTGGTTTTATGATAGCAATCATCTTTATGCTTTTCAGAATCCGAGGTATACAGTCGATATGGATAATGTTAGAGAAAAACTGAGCTATCCATATTTCGGCATACATTCCACGAAGTAGAAGGAACCCCGAATGTGCAGTATATTATCAAACCTTGGCGCTTTACCTGGCTCTACATCTTTCAGTGCGTTAAGGTTTTCTTCAGAGTAGAATGTGCAGGAATACACATTATCCTCTGCACACTTTGCAATCAAGTATGTTAAATCACACCTCATTTCAGCAGTGTGGGCGCGGTGTTTTGGTATTACTGATGCCGAGACAATATGAGAAATAATTTAATTTGGCCTTAAGTGAAGTTACGATCTTGTTCTTGCATGAGTTCATTGTCTTGTACGATTACTCAGAGTTGGCTGAACTTAGAGACCTATAAATGTCTCATGATTCACCGGCAGGTAATTTCGGAGGGAATTAAACACAAATGAAGCAAATCGGTCCAGTAGAACGGACCAACGGATTTGCCAAAGCTGTTTTTAGTAAACTCCATCAATGCCGTATATAGATAATAATAATAATAATAATAATAATAATAATAATAATAATAATAATAATAATAATAATAATAATAATAATTGCGAAGAACTGCATTCTCCACCAAGATGGAAAACCTTATTGATGTAGGAGGAGGGGTAGCATTCCTGCCCCTTACCTGGAGGCCCTGGATTCGATTCTAGGCCAGGTCAGGAATTCTTATCTGGATCTGAGGACTGGTTTGAGGGCCACTCAGCCCACGTGATTAAAACTGAAGAGCTATAATACGGTGAGAAAACGGCCTCGGTCTAGAAAGCCATGCAGCCGTCATTCGGTAGGCCAAGCCCTTCGCGGGGCTTTTGCGCCATGGTGTTTGGTCTGAAAAGTGCTAACCGTGGTACTAAGTGGTTGAAATGATATGTCATATAATAATAATAATAATAATAATAATAATAATAATAATAATAATAATAATAATAATAATAATCTGGCCTCAACTACCATGTGCTGGCCTTTTAATTTGACGTCGTTGAGGCAGCCTGCGTGTTAGTTTTGACGTTCCTCCTTTCTCTGTTAGCTAGTGGAAAATCCGAAACTCTCATGGGTGATCTATGGCTGAGTTCAATTAATGTCATCGGGTAAACACCAACTGTCACTAGATATATATTGCTGACTTTGTATGACACGGGTTGCCGAATGAACTCCGAATTCCTCAGCTGGATTTGAACCCGCGATCTTGGGATCCAGAGGCCAGTACTCGCTGATCTACGGATAGAGCTGACGCAGGTTGCTTGCGGATCCCCGTGTGGTCGGTAATGGTTTTACAGCCTTCAGACCACTGCTCGTAAACAGAAGCCTTACAAGGCATCCACCCGCTCGCTCGCCCTTTAATTGTGACTGGCACAAGTCTACATTTTAATATGGCAGAGCACCACATTTTATTGTGTGGTCGGTGCTACCTGTCTCTGACGCATCTGCTACAACATTTTACGACTCATTCCGAGGGCCAACGTGCCGACACATATTCTGAGGGACTTTTCTCTCCGAGTTTTATGGGGTTATTGCCTGTGATTGAGATTTTGAAGATAGCTTCTTAAATTGTTACATATCGCTTTCAAAGCCCACCCTGTTGGATTTCTTTCCTATTCTTCGTCTCGTTTAGAAATTTCTATGCCTTAACGTATCTACCATAAAAAAAAGTTTATTCCGCATGTTATTGATAGTTACATCTCCTTGTCCTGAATACATGAAACAGTACATAGCAGTCACCACGACCAAAAACACAATATTCTCAGAATCAGTGGTTTCTATGGAGGAGTTTGAGTTAATTTTTCCTATCAGTGTTCTTTGCGTTACTTCATTAATACGGTCATCCTAGATATTGAGTCTTAATAAATATATTATCTTGATTAATAGAATAGCTAAATTGATCAGGTGCTGGCTTTATGTCTTTATTGTTACATAATTAAGTCCTGGCGCAGCCAGATCGAATTTGAGTTTCAGATCACGTAATAATAATAATAATAATAATAATAATAATAATAACCTGGTCGTGCGGTTAGGGTCGCGCAGCTGTGAACTTGCATCCGGGAGATAGTGGGTTCGAACCCCACTGTCGGCAGCCCTGAAGATGGTTTTCCGTGGTTTCCCATTTTCATACCAGGCAAATGCTGGCGGCAGTACCTTAATTAAGGCCACGGCCGATTCCTTCCCACTCCTAGGCCTTTCCTGTCCCACCGTCGCCATAAGACATATCTGTGTCGGTGCGACGTAAAGCAACTAGCAAAAGTTAATTATAATACGTATTTAAACATTCCTCCAATAGCTGACGGTTTTAATATCCATACGAATACCGGTCATTTTCTCTGGAAAGAGATTATTTAAGGTGCCAGTGGATCTACTGCCACGAGTATTTTACTGTATATTCACCTGTTTGTCCTCGTATTCGATCTTTCAACCTTGAACAATAGCGACGAGCATCCAAACAGCTCATCTCAAAATATGGAGACTTGGATCGTCTTGGTCCACAAACCTGCAGTAAAAATATAAATACTCTATCGCAAATTATTCGCTAGCTATCTTCATAAAGTTTGATTTGTATTATTTGCATTTGATATTAAATGACACCTGCCTAGTGAGGCGTCATTAGCGTAGTGAATTAGATGCTGGCTTCTTCCCGGATGGGTGAGATTCGAATCCTGGTCGGTCCTGGGTTGAAATCATGTGGTGTAAAGAAGGGCATCCGGCCTTAAACCTCCGACCAAACCGGAAAATAAACTTGGGTGGCTCCAACAACACCACAATTAGCCGAGATAAAGTGAAGAATGTTTTTTTATAATAACGATCTCTTCCCAAACCCCGTCCAGATAATGAAAAAAATAGTATTAATAATAATAATAATAATAATAATAATAATAATAATAATAATAATCTGGCATGTGGCCTTCGGAGAAGTGCTGGTGCAGATCTTTCGAGTAGACACCCATGGGCGACCTGCACGCCTATGAAGATGGGGCCTTACCTAGGATGAAATCGACCGGGAGAGTTGGCCGTGCGGTTAGGGCGCCTGGCTGTAAACTTGCATCCGGGAGATGGTGGTTCGAGCCCCACTGTCGGCAGCCCTGAAGATGGTTTTCTGTGGTTTCCAATTTTCACAGCACGTAAATGCAGGGACTGTACCTTAATTAAGGCCACGGCCTCTTCCTTCCCATTCCTGGGCATTTAATATCCCGTCGTCGCCATAAGACCAATCTGTGTCGGCGCGACGTAAGGAATTTTTTTAAAAAAGAGGATGAAATCGAATGTTGAAGACGACATAAATACCTAGTCCTTGAGGCATAGGAATTACCAATGACGGTTAAAAAGGCCCAACCCGACCCGGGACCCCTTGGACAAAAAGACCAGCATGCTAACCAGTTTGTCATGGAGCCGGATGAAATATGGAAATGAATTAGGAGTGTATGAATGTTGCAGCCAGGTTGAGAAACTCATATGATAGGTGCTGGCCTTCTGAGTTCAAGTTGGTGGGTTCGATACATGCTCAGTTTACTGGTATATGAATATGCAGAAATGAGTTTCATGTTCGTAGATTACTGGCACGTGAAGTAACTTCCTCAGCGTCTCCAAAACGGTAAAAGTTTTTTCTTTTTTTGCTAGTTGCTTTACGTCGCACCGACATAGATAGGTCTTATGGAGACTACGGGATAGGAAAGGCCTAGGAGTTGGAAGAAAGCGGTCGTGGCCTTAATTAAGGCACAGGCCCAGCATTTGACTGGTGTGAAAATGGGAAACCGCGGAAAACCATCTTCAGGGCTGCTGACAGTGGGATTCGAACCTACTATCTCCCGGATGCAACCTCACAGCAGAGTGACGGTAAAAGTAATTAGAGAAACATAAAACCAATAACGTTATCAGCATTTTACGATGCCAGTAACTCTTTTCCTTACGCAGCCGGTCGTAAACGGAAGCCTTATAAAGCCACTCTCGCCCTTTAATTGTGACGATGTGAAAGTATGATTTGTAGAATCCGTTGGTACATACGTTTCAGTGAGCTTGTCAGACTGATATGTAATAGGATCTTCTGGCTCAGTAAGGAAAACAATTATAAATTTCCTCTACTTACATACTGAGAAAGTTAAATTTCCGGTTTGGATTACTTGACTCTTATTTAGGAGTAAGGTAAATCCGGGACAGATGCCGCCCCGGTAGAGATGCCGCATACACTGTAGCTAAAGGTTCCCATCGTTACAGCTAGATGGCAATATGTGTGGTTTTTCAGTTTCTAACGAAGAACTACTGTCTGCGAGTGTAACGAAATTTGCTCGTATATTACGCCAATTATAGCCGATATCATGAGGCGAGTACATGTTTCCTCCTGACAAAGTTTTTGCGTGTGTTAATTTATTGTACATTAAGTTGGCTTCAAATGCTTAAATCAGACGTTTTTAGTACAGTAGACGTCAGAAACATAACTGTAGTTGAGAGTAAGCTAATTTTGGGCCATGATAGCCTTGAGGTATGAAAACAGGAGGGTGCGGCATCTCTCCCTGATAGTTGGCCTTCGGGCTGAGCAGCGGTCGCTGTGCAGGCCAGAGCCATTTCAAGGGTGTTAAGTGCCGTGGGGTTTTATATAACACAGTGAAGAATCCATTGCACATGCACATTTATAGTAAATCGAAATAAAAATATGATTTTAATGTTGTAAATTATCAGATAGATTATTTTACCATTGAATGATTGTATTATATGGATATAATTGCCTTGTAGTACGTTCTAGTGTTCGGTTATATTAAAGTTGAAGAAATTGGCTTAAATTTGATTTTGTCATTAATTATTTTACTCGCGGCATCTCTCCCGAGCAAAGTCGGCATCTATACCGGGATCCAGGGAGAGACGCCGCAGATGCAACAATTCCTTTGTTCACTCCTTTCTCCCATTTACTTTCAATTGCCAATATTTTGTTCATCCCTGATCAAATGTACATGTTTTCAAATTATGCTCGATGAATTTGCAACAATTTTTAAAGTAAATATACCGAGATATAACAAAAGACATAAAAAGTGCGGCAACTCTCCCGGAATTACCCTATAGTTCAAACCATAAAGAACAAATGCAAATTATTTGAATGTATAGGTAGACCTGTCATGTTTTCTACATTACTCTACATTTCGAACAAACATTTGATATTACTATAATTTGATGGGTGAGGGTAATTTTCTTAGAAAATACATACCAGGATCATGAATTCGTGATAAATTTAATTGTGTAGTGTCGAAATCAGCTCAAGTATCTTTTTTATCATGAAGTATCTGTACCCTACTCATGGTGGAAAACAGTGAAAGGTATAAACCATTGTGCGATTATTATTATTATTATTATTATTATTATTATTATTATTATTATTATTATTATTATTATTAGTAGTAGTAGTAGTAGTAGTAGTAGTAGTAGTAGTAGTAGTAGTAGTGTTATTAGCTATTCGACAGTTAGCTTCTTTATTATATGAATTTCTGCCACTTTTCATTCGTCTCAGGTAAAAAAAATTCAAACTTTTCGTATTCAAAACTTCATAAAAGTGTATAAGATACAGATCTGTGTAAGTATTCTCAATAGCTTCCACTGGGCATTTCCAGTCCAAACTAGAATAATAATCAAGCAACGACAATGACTTAGGTAGTTTGGTTTTGTCAACAAAGAATCTGATAAAAGAAGGTCGGATGATTTCAGATGCCACGTGCAAGCATTTTGATTATATACTATTCAGGCTGCCTCCGAGGAAATTTTGATGTTCCGTTTCCCTCTACCAGATGACATAAAACTGGAACTTTATTGGGCGACCTATTGCTGAGCTTTAATTAATTTTGCTGGGCAAACGTCAAATGTGTCACTAGAACTCTTTTACATGCCGACATCGTACAACATGTAGTGTTGAACTGACTTCTTCGACCATTCAAAAAATCCGGTTATTTTTTGCTGGAGTTGAACTCGTTTTCATGGGACCTGGAGGCCGACGCTCTACCCCTAATACACAGGTGACTGATAAATTAATATAATTAAATGAGGCAAAAATGCTGCCGTTTAGTATTCTAATTTTCACCCTCAGAGCTAAACATTGTCACCTAGCAACCACGTTAATCGCCAATAATTTATTATTATTGTTACCTTACAGTCGGACCACTAAATAATAATAATAATAATAATAATAATAATAATAATAATAATAATAATAATAATAATAATAATAATAATAATAGAGCATTGAAATCCTATCTCGGATTACGTACACAAACTGGAAAACTGGTATTCCGTTGTTGAGCCTTACCTAATATGTAGGCCTACTCTTCAAAACGATTGAAATTGGTAGGAGCATAAAACACACACAAAACAACTGAAGGATTTAATAATAATAGTTTGAAAAATAAAAATATTAATACCTACTCTACCTACTCAAAGAAATCTGAGCGGAACAGTTTTCTCCCAACCAAAATAAAGCTATTTTACAAATTTTTGTACATCCTTACCAGTTTTCCTTTCTCCTTCATTCCTTGTAAATACCCTAGCTGTTATATCATGGCGGTCGTGAGGCTTTTGTCCAGATTTCTTCCGTCGAGGATTACATGCAAATGTGATGAACAGATCAGGGAAGGCCTCTCTCAGGACGGGAGATCCAGTATGAACCAAACAACCGCAGGGAAATATCTTCGGTTTTAGAGATATATGATCGGCATCGTCATAAAAAGGAAATCTATCAATTTTTCACTCCTTTTCAACACCATTAAGTGGATTTTTGGAAAATGGTGAAATATTCCAATTTTCACGTCTTTAACATCTTCAGTTTTTATATAAAAGTATTCTCATTAAAATAATGCAACTTCTTCTTTATCCCCGTTAAGTGGATTGTCCGAAAACAAAAAAATAAATGTTTCTTTATTTTTAAAGGAAATTCCTAATACTAATTTTCACGGCTGTAACATCATCAGTTTTGGAAATATAATTATCTTCATAAAAAAATAATTCAACCCCGTTTTCACTTCTTTTCGCCTCCGTTAAGTGGATTTTAAGAAAAAAATACCCATTTCTTTTTTAAAAAGAGATTCCAAATACCAATTTTCACGTCTGTAACATCTTCAGTTTTGAGATACACTGTAAGTTAAGTATCCCCACTCTCCCCTGTGAACCACGTTATGTTGCGGCCGTCCAGCGTCCCAGTGAAGCAGATAGCCGAGCCTCAGGTGCAATCATACCGGATGGGTAACTGTCGAGAGACCAGACTAACGAATGGTTATCGAAAGGGTGGTAGCAGCCTTTCGGAAGTTGCAAGGGAGGAGGTCTGGATGATTGACTGATATGGCTTTGTAATAAAATTTAACATGGCTTAGCTGTGTTGATACTGCTACACAGCTGAAAGCAACGGGAAACTACAACCGTAACTAACTCCCGAATCATGCAGCTCCCTCTGTATGAATGAATGATGAACTGATGATGGCTTCCTCCAGGGAAAAATATTCCGAAGGCAGAATAGTCCCACGTTCCGATCTCCAGGTAAGGACTACACGAGAGGGGACAATCATCAGGAAGATTAATTCTGACATTCTGCGAGTCGGAGCATGGAATGTTAGAAGTTTGATCGTCGTGGTAAGTTAGAGAATCTAAGAATCTGAATTTGACTAAAGTTATATGTAGCTGGTCTTAAGTGAAGTACATTGGCAGGTAGAGTAGGATTTTTGGTCAGGTGAGTACAGAATTATCACAAAATATCAAACATGGGAAATACAGGAGTTGGTTTAATAATGAATAAGAATATAGGGCAGCGGGTAAGCTACTACAATCAGCACAGTGAAAGGATTATTATTATCATCAAAATAGACACCAAGTCAGTGCCCACCACAACAGTGCAGGTCTATATGCCTACTGGTTCAGCGGATGATGAAGAAATCGAAAGAGTATATGAAGAGAGAGATTTAATACAATATGTAAAAGGTGACGAGAATTGAATTGTGATAAGAGACGTGAATGCAGTGCTAGGGCAAGTAAGAGAAGGTGATGCAGTAGGAGAATTCGGATTGGGACAAAGGAATGAAAGAGGAAATCGGCTGGTTGAATTCTGCACCTTGCTGATAGTTGGTTCAAACACCACAGACGATGCCTGTATACATGGACGAGACTTGGAGACACTGGAAGGTATCAAATAGACTTCGTTATGATTAGGCAGAGGTTCAGAAACCAGGTGTTGGACTGCAAGACTTTCCTAGGAGCAAACGTGGAACCACATCTTCTTAGTCATGACAGGTCATCTGAAGTTAAAGAAATTGATGAAGGGAAGGAATTCAAGGAGGTGGGATGGAGACAAGTTGAAAGAAAAGAGAGTGAGGGATTGTTTCAAAGAACACGTTGCACGAGGACTAAATGAAAAATCTGAAGGAAACACAGTGGAGAAAAAATGGTCAGTCGTGAAGAATGAGATCAGTAGGGCTGATGAAGAAAGGTTAGGAAGAAAGGAGAGATCAATGCATAACTCAGGAGATACTGGACCTGGTTGACGAGCGATGAAAATACAAGAATGCCAAAAATGAGGAGGGCAGAAAATAATGCAGGCGATTAAAGAATGAAGTGGATAGAAAGTGCAGAACAGTTTAGAAAGAATGGCTGAAATATAAGTGCAAAGATGTCGATGCCACTCGGCTATCACGTCCCTAAGCCCAGTCTTCTATGGCAGCGGTCCAACATTTTGAGTGCCATGGTTCCCTTGAAATACTTTTCTTTCTTTTGGCGGATCTCCATAAAACATTTGCATAATTTTGGATGTTAAATGTTGTCTAGCACAACATAGTTGGAAAACTGGATCCCTTGAGAAAGCCGGACAGAGTAGCCTACCCGGTGACTCGTTGGGAGCTACTAACCCTAGGAAAGGTAGATGCTCCATACCGAAAAAACAAGGAAACATTTGGAGAAATGAAAGCTAGGTGTATGAACATCAAGAGCTCAGATAGGAAACCACTTTTAGGGTAAGAAGATAAGGCGGAAAAATGGCAAGAACATATCCAACAGTTGTATAAGTATAAAGGCAAGGAAGTAGACGATATGGTTGTGGAAGGAGAGGATCTTGATGCTGATGAAATGAGAGACCCGATTTTGAGGTCAGAATTTGACAGAGATTTCACAAACCTAGAACTGATACCCTCAGAATTACTGACTGCATTAGAAGAAATCAACTTGGCGAGGTTATTCCATTTAGTGTGCAAATTGCATGATACAGGGAAGTGCCATCTGATTTTAGACAGAATGTTATTATACCTGTTCCGAAGGAAGCTGGTGCTGACAAGTGTGACTGTTGATACCGTGACCATAACCCCAGTACCTCCAATTTTAAGTGGAATCCAAATCATAGGAATGTGATTTTCCATTCAAAAAATCCCACATGAATTGGCCGGGATATGAACCGCGGCCACCTTGGTGAGAAGTCAAGTGGCGATGCCACTCGGCTATCACGTCCCTAAGCCCAGTCTTCTATGGCAGCGGTCCAACATTTTGAGTGCCATGGTTCCCTTGAAATACTTTTCTTTCTTTTGGCAGATCTCCATAAAACATTTGCATAATTTTGGATGTTAAATGTTGTCTAGCACAACATAGTTGGAAAACTGGATCCCTTGAGAAAGCCGGACAGAGTAGCCTACCCGGTGACTCGTTGGGAGCTACTAACCCAATTCGACCACGGCCTACAGGCCTGGATGATGATTTATTTCAGTTGAACCTGAATTATACGTATATCAAAGTGAAATCACAAATTCCCAAATAAACAAATATAACCACAGTAGGCCTATACAGTCCGCCTCTGTGGTGTAGTGGTTAGTGTGATAAGCTGCCACCCCCGGAGGCCCGGGTACGATTCCCGGCTCTGCCACGAAATTTGAAAAGTGGTACGAAGGCTGGAACGGGGTCCACTCAGCCTCGGGTGATCATCTAACTAGAGGTGGGTTCGATTCCCTCCTCAGCCATCCTGGAAGTGGTTTTCCGTGGTTTCCCACTTCTCCTTCAGGTAAATGCCGGGATAGTACTTAACTTAAGGCCATGGCCGCTTCCTTCCCTCTTCCTTGTCTATCCCTTCCGATCTTCCCATCCCCCACTAAGGACCCTGTTCAGCATAGCAGGTGAGGCCGCCTGGGCGAGGTACTGGTCATCCTTCCCAGTTGTTCCCCCCGACCCAAAGTCTCACGCTCCAGGATACTGCCCTTGAGGCGGTAGAGGTGGGATCCCTCGCTGATTCCACTGAGTCCGAGGGAAAAACCAACCCTGGAGGATGAGCAAATTAAGAAAGAAAGAAAGAAAGAAAGGCTTATACAACAAAACAATTTATCATGACACAAGGAACGGAACATGGAAACTGCTCTGTGATATGAATCATTTTCTCTTATTGTTAAAAGAAAAACTGGGGATTAGGTGGCGCGTGAAATGAAAGCATGTTCATCTTAAGAATTGGATTCAGAACGTCACTGCTCTATGCATATACCTTACACTTGCACATTCATGGACATTTTTGAGAAACAGAGACTCCCTTTCTTCTTTTTCTACCGCTTTTTCCCCACATCTCTGCGATCGCGGGTGGATTTGGTCCTGATATAGGGCCGGATGCCCTCCCTGACGCCAACCCTATATGGAGGGGTATAATCACTATTGCGTGTTTGTGTGGTGGTTAGTAGTATAGTGTGTTGTCTGAATATCAAGAGGAAAGTGTTGGAACAAACACAAACAAACACCCTGTCCCCGGGTCAGAAGAATTAATCAGACGCGATTCAAATCTCCGACCTGCCGGGAACCGAACTCGGGGCCCTCTGAACCGAAAGCCCCAACGCTGGCCATTCAGCCAATCAGTCGGACGTTTGAGAAACAGAGACTAGGATAACTTAAATGATCATTCTTCTCGGACCCCTTTGGTAATTCCACGTACCTTCAGGGGTCCCAGCACCACAGATTAAGCGTCTCTGTTCTATAGGATTTGTTCTCAACATTCACTCCTGAATTCTAATTCAGTATTCCCTAATTGATAAAACACGATTTCAACAACACTTACAATGATATGAATTAGGATCCTGAATGTGTTATTATAGCTTAAATGTTTTACATTATTCCACAAGAAATTTATTAAAGGTACATTTTTATCCACCATCATAGAAGGAGAGACTTATTTCTTTTCTACTCATCGCCGACTGGCCTGGATATTTCATTGCACCTGAACGTAGGAGAGGGCTGTAAATTACGGCGGACAGCGACAGTGTTGACTGCAGTGCTATAAACTAATAAAAGTTCTCAGAGCTTTGATGTAGTGCCGCCAGCCAATTGAAGATTCTCGCAGCTGTGACTATACTACCTCAGTTCTATGAGAACTCACGCTGAAATAAGAATATTGTGAAATATTCACACATACATACATACGTGTTCGGTTCCTTGGCTGAATGGTCAGGGTACTGACCTTTGGTACAATTTCCGGCCGGGTCGAGGAATTTTGCCACGTACGGCTAATTTCTCTAGCTCTGGGGCTGCTCAGGCCCACGACATATCACACTACAAGCCATCCCAGAAACAAGCAGTTTGAATACATCCTACCAAGGCGAGAGCAGTCGCCACCTCAGCGCATATGCAGTTCGAGTTTGGTCTGCGACACGCGGCGATGGCGACTTCAGCTGCCACAGCGGCTGCGACAGGAGATAAAAGTACTAAATCTGGGTCAGACGAGAAGTACATGCGGCACGAGTAACAGATGCTATACTCGTAGCTAAAAACATTAGTCGTGACGGACAACGCGAGCTCTTGCATATTCCTTATAGCTGTTACCTACGGCTTCGCTCGCAATTATTTCGTAAGTTGATAAAAAATAATTTTTCCTCGGTACTGCACTAAGACATTATCTCAAAATCCCTAGAGTATAAAAACTCGCCGAAAAATTGCATTTCATTTACCCCAGAACCTCTTTGTAAACCACGTTTGTGGCATTGCCTTTTGGGGCTAAGATGACCAAGCTACTGGCAGACCTAAATCTGGAATTTGTGATATGGAACTCTACATATGAGAAACAGTCCTCTTTTAAATCGAAAAAAAGAAAGGGTTTCTTTATTTCTAAAGAAGATTCCAAATACCAATTTTCACGTCTGTAACATTTTAGTTTTTGAGATATAAGTATCCCCATAAAGAGAATTTAATCCCTTCTTCACTTATTTTCGATCTCTAGCTTAGTTTGATTTTCCGAAAACAAAAAGTACGTGTTTCTTTATTTTTAAAGGTGATTACAAATACAGAGTGCGCACAAATGATTTGAGCAGTTTCAAAAAAATTCCTGTTTGTTTATTATTTGTTGTAACATTACAAAATTATATAGACACAGAAAAACTCACAAAGTTTTTTTATTCTTTTTATTTTTTATTTCCATGAGTGACTCTGCACACATCAACTCTATAGTCAAGTTCGTTTTTTGCTAGGGGCTTTACGTCGCACCGACACAGATAGGTCTTATGACGACGATGGGATAGGAAAGGCCTAGGAGTTGGAAGGAAGCGGCCGTGGCCTTAATTAAGGTACAGCCCCAGCATTTGCCTGGTGTGAAAATGGGAAACCACGGAAAACCATCTTCAGGGCTGCCGACAGTGGGATTCGAACCTACTATCTCCCGGATGCAAGCTCACAGCCGCGCGCCTCTACGCGCACGGCCAACTCGCCCGGTAGTCAAGTTCGTTCCACACCCGACGTAGCATGTCGCTGTCAATTTGACCAAAGGCGTTGATGATGCGGACCCCCAGTTCTGTTAGATCAGCCGGTAATGGTGGCGTAAAAACTGCGACTTTCACATAACTCCATACGAAGAAGTCGCAAGGAGTGAGGCCAGGAGAGCGTGGAGCCCATGACATGAGGGCGTGATCTACATCCCCGATACGACCGGTCCGTCTTTCTGGAAATCTGCTGTTCAGAAAGTCACGAACATCAACATGGAAATGAGGTGGAGCACCATCCTGTTGGCAGATGAAGTTCATGCTATCGGTCGCCAACTGTGGCATGAGTCAGTTCTCAAGCATATCCAGGTAGATGTGCACTGTAATGGATTTTTCAGCGAGAAGGGATAGTAAACTTTAAATTTCGAGATGGCACAGAAAACATCGAGCTTGGGAGAGTCACGAACGTGCTGCACACAGGTACGGGGATTTTCAGTCTCCCAAATTCGTACATTGTGCCTGGTAACTTTACCACTCAGAGAAAAATGCTGCCTCATCACTAAAGACAAGGTTGTCACAAAATTCATCATCTTCCATACGCTCCTGAAAACGAACAAAACTCAAAACGGTTCACTTTGTCAGCCGGCGACAATGCTTGGAGCAGATGCAAATGGTAAGGGCGCAACTGCAATCTTTTCCTTACGACTTTCCAGACGGTCGAACGAGGCATGTTCACTTCCTTGCTCGCTCGACGAGTTGACTTTTGCGGGCTACGTTCAAAACTGCGTCGCACACGCTCAACCGTTTCTTCAGGCACACTAGGCCGGCCTGTTGATTTTCCCTTACACAGACATCCCGTGGTTGTGAACTGTTGATACCACCGGCGAGTGGAGTTGGTACTGGGTGGATCTTTCCGATACTTTGTTCTAAAGTTTCGCCGCCCGGTTGTCACAGATTGGCTGGAATGAAATTCCAGAACAGCATACGCTTTTTCACTGTTAGTCGCAATCTTTACAACTGTTGGAGTCGGTCCATACATAGAGGACGCATCATGTCTGCCGGATGTTGCAACTGTTGCGCTCTCGCGGGCGTTGGGGAAAGCACACTGTATAGAGAGCTATTCAAACAAAACTTTGAGGGATACTTGCCTTACAACATCAAACACCATCACCATATCTCTAGTAATATGGCTACAAATAATCGACAAAACCGCTCAAATCATTTGTGCGCACCCTGTACTAATTTTCACGTCTGTAACATGTTAAGTTTATGAGATATACTGTAGATATACTTTTTTAAACTGCCCCACTACTTGGCTGAGTGGTCAGCGTTGAAGCCTTCGGTTCACAGGGTTTCGGGTTCGATTTCGGGCTGAGTCGGGGAATTAAATCACGTGTGATTAATTCTTCTCGCTCGGGGACAGGTTGTTTGTGTTTGTCCCAAAATTCTCCTCTTCATATTCACTCAACACACCACTTTATCAACCATAACAGGAACACGCAATAGTAATTACATCCCTAGACATAGGGTTGGCGCCAGGAAGGGCATCCAGCCATAAAACAGGATCAAATAAACATATTTTGACACAGTTCGCACCCGCGACCCTACACGTGTGGGAAAAGTGGTAGAAGAAGAAGATATTCATTTTTAAAATTCACCCACTTTTTTTATTATTTCACCCCCTTAAGTGGATTTTACAAAAAAGTGTGTTAATTTATTTTTAATGGAGATTCCAAATATCGATTTTTCACGTCTGTAACATCTTAGTTTTTGATATATAAATACCCTCATAAAGAGAATTCAACTCCTTCTTCACGTATTTTCGATCTCCAGCTTAAGTTGATTTTCCGAAAACAAAAAGTACGTGTTTCTTTATTGCATGTCGCATATTCCAGATTTAGCTCTGCCAGTAGCCTGGTCATCTTAGCTCCAAAAGGCAATGCCACAAACGTGGTTTACAAAAAGGTTCTGGGGTAAATGAAATTCAATTTTTCGGTGAGTTTTTATACTTTAGGCAATTTCACATAGTGTCTTAGTGCAGTATCGAGCAGTGGCGGCTGGTGGTATCTCAAGTTGGGTGTTGCACCAAAATTTTCAGTGTCACATTTTTATAGCTAACAGAAATAACAAGATACTCTATTATCGTTAAGTAATGAACTACATTTCTACTAAAACTGAAATATATCTGGCAATTTCAACCCAGAAAATAAGAGGCTAATTGTACACTATAGTCTAAGTACAGTTATTCTCAATAATAATGTTTTGGCGTTACGTCCCAGTAACGACATTTTTACGGTTTTCGGAGACGCTGAGGTGCCGGAATTTAGTCCCGCATAAATTCTTTTACATGCCAGTATGCCAGTAAATCTACTGGCACGAGGCTGACGTACCACCTTCAAATACCACCGGACTGAGCCAGGATCAAACCTGCCACGTTGGGGTCAGAAGGACAGCGCCTCAACCGTCTGAGCCACTTAGCCTGGCACAGTTACTTTTGCCTAACTTGAATTGAAAATTTACCCTCCAAGTTTTCATCGAAGCAAGATGTTGGTAATATTGTGGCGCGGATAAGAAATTAGCCAGCAAGTTGGTCGAGCGTTTAGCGTCGCGTAGCTATGAGCTTGCATTCGTGGGATAGTGGATTCAAACACCACTGTCGGAAGCTCTGAAGATGGTTTTCCGTGGTTTCCCATTTTCACACACGGCAAATGCTGTGGCTGTGTCTTAATTAAAGCCACGGTCGCTTCCTTCCAACTCCTAGCCCTTTTCTATCCCATCGTTGCTGTAAGACCTATCTGCGTTGGTGCAACGTAAAGCAAAAATTGTAAATTTAAAAAATTGAAATGAAATTACCTTTGCGAGAGGAGAGAAAGCAGGAATGAAGTAATCCCCGCAGAGTGGCGCAATCTAACGGGGACATTTGGAACTGTTTCTCGGTAGGGAACTTGCTATAGTCTCGAGCAACTCCCTGAGACCGATAACGGCGAGCATGCTACCTGATGCTGTACATGCCTTAGGCTCGTCCCTGCTGAGGTACATGCGCCGCGCTGTCCGCTAGGGTTGCCGTAGGAAAGCAAACCCCCTGAGTTTGACTAGAAGCCAGCAGCGTTTATTGGTCCGTTACGAAGCATTAGTACACCGAAAAAAAGATGGTTGATTTCAACATGTTTTCGGATATATGTTAGGTTTATTAAACTAAAACAATATAAGAAAAGACGATAAGTGAAGTGTAACATTATTGGGAGTTGTGCAATACTGCAACAATACCACGCACCACCCCTGGTATCGAGGAACAATTTTTATCAACTTACCAAATCCTCGCGAGCGAAGCCGTGGGTAACAGCTGGTTGTAGATAATCTCGCTGTTGTAGAATCTTGGAGCTGACGTTGCCATGGTTACAGCAATTCATTTCGTTATCCAATTTCTAGAGCAGGGATAGTGCGGTGTCAATATCTCCTTAACGGTTGCTTTTAGGGTCTTAAAACATGGTTTTCGGGCCCTTAGGGCTTACCGAGTTTTGTTCTTTGCGTCAAGGGGCTTAAAATGAGCTTTGTCTCGTCCTTGTAGGACAAAATCGATTTCGCCTGTATTAGGCTATTATTTTTATATCTCCCCCCGTCGCCCCACCTCCGTCGAATTGTTTTGAAAATAAAATGCAGCCCATATTACTCACTGGCAACGCAGATTTCTATAGGTGAAATAATTTTTAAAATCGGTTCAGTAGTTTTTGAGTCTATCCGTTACAAACAAATGTACAAATTATTCCTCTTTATAATTATTATTATTTACATATTTTACGCCCACATTGGAGCACTTCAATCAATACATTTGAGTTAATTTCTTCTTTTTCTTCTCCCAGAACTTTCTCGTCCTCTCCAACCTGGAAGCCTTTGTGTGTCCGATATAGTATATTGTTTCCGTTCAACTGTTTTTAGTTTGAGACTTATGCTTTTGTTCTTCAAAATACTCTTTTCTGTCTTTGATTTGTTGCCGAGTTATACCCAATTCTTCCAAATCATCCTGAACATTTTGAACCAACTATTATTGATTTTATTTTTCAAAAAGTAATCAAATAGTTGTTTCAATATCCTGGTGTCTGGTAATCTTGATATGTGACAGAAAAAGGAAATTCTTCTTTTACGCATGGTAGATATTATTGATTCACATTCACGATAGACAATGTTGTTAGGCAACAATCTCCACTATCCACCAACTTGGTGTTTTTTAGTAACAATTGTTCTAAGAATTCTTCTATCAGTTTTCTGTAATTTGTCTGTTGTAGATTTTACATTTAATTTGAATAAAGTTTCACTAGCATACGTTGCCTCTGGTTTAACTATGGAATTATAGTGTTTCAGCTTAGCGTTTATCGAAAGAGATTTTTTTATAGGTTGGTCAGGTAAGTCTTCGTGCTTGTTTAAATTTAGTTGTTCTGTGTTCTATTGCTTCTTTTTAATTTGTGTTCCATGTTATTATTTCGCCAAGATATTTGAATTTCTGAACAATTTCAATCTCTTTATTACTGTTCAGTTGAATAACTGGTAAATCATCTTTAAAAGTTGGCATCATTTCTGTTTTTTAAAATGAAATTTGTAATCCCATTTTTTTGGCTATAATTTCTAGTTGTTCAATTTGAAATTTAGCCTCTTCTATTGTATTTGCAAGTAATGCTAAATCGTCCGCAAAAGCAAGGCAGTTGAGTTTTAGTATAGATTAAACTGTTTATTATGCAGTACTTATTAATTATATTTATTATTATTATTATTATTATTATTATTATTATTATTAATTATAACTAAAGCACAATTGCACTTTGAAACTTCACGACACCACCTCAATTCGCAAGTCTCACCGCGGACGGAACCTATGTTTATTTTCATGCCTTGAGACCTGAGATAAGCGCATGCGCGGCAACCACATCCACACTACTTCTCGTCAGACGACTAGAACATCTGTTGTGTAGTAGTTAATTATTGACTTTGGGTACGATGTCGAAGCAACGAAAAGTCGAGGGAGTGTTTATTCACTCACATGATATAGCTCTATACTACTTCGGAGCATACATGGGGAGTGTCTGTTTATAAGGTGCTATTTCCACCTTAAGAAAGTTGTGGGAAAAGAGCTAAAAACGTAAAATAAAAGGCACATGGAACGTACCCACGATCGAGTTTGGTACAACTTTTAAGAAATTACATCTTTTTGGCCTGGTTTGCTCATGGCGATGGTTAATATTCAGCTACTTTAATGCACGTGGAAAATAGTGATTTACATTTTAGATGTGGAAATAGCACATTTAGAACAGACACTCCTCAAATGCGTGCACGATTTAAACTATAACACTAATATAAATGGTCAGTTATTGGACATTATAAACTGTCTAGCTAACTCATTCCTGGTTGCCAGCGTTTCGCCCCCGTGTGCTAGGCTGGGCTCATCAGTTGGTACGTAGCACACCTACCAAGACGCTGGCTAGTGCATACCGTGGAGGACACTGCGTAGGTTAATTGTAGCCACCGGCAGTGCCAGTACACTATGAGAGATCCTGTCCCACTAGGTACCAAAAATTGATGCCTGCCTGGCCATCAGATGATGTAAATGTTGATTCCCATAGGGAACAAATATTTCAGATTCCCTATGGAAATCAACATCTATATCATCGATTTAAACTATCCACAGTACAAGGATGTGCCTGTACGAGACAATGTTTGCGATGTCCGGCTCCATAGCTAAATGGTTAGCGTGCTGGCCTTTGGTCACAGAGGTCCCGGGTTCGATTCCCGGCAGGGTCGGGCATTTTAACTATAATTGGTTAATTTCACTGGCAAGGGGCTGGGTGTATGTAACGGCTTCATCATCATTTCATCCTCATCACGACGCGCAGGTCGCCTATGGACATCGAATCAAAGGACCTGCATTTGGCGAGCCGAACTTGTCCTCGGACACTCCCGGCACTAAAAGCCATGCGCCATTTAATTTTAATGTTTGCGATAAGATTGGCGCAAGTATGAAAACACGCGGTAAGTTTACAAATTTCAGCAAATTTAGCGATACTTCTTTCACTAATATAATACGGTTCATATATCCTACATTTTAAATTAAAGTATTGAGTTTATCAGTTTGAGTGTTGTTTCTCAAATTGTAAACGATAGTCTCCTTGTTTCAATTAAATTGACATGTTAATCTTCAAATAAACTAGTCAGCATCAGTTTTCAGAATACGTTGGTATTATCAAGGTACAGATCCTTCATTGGATATAAAGCAGACTTTGAAATTTTATCGGATCTGGAAACCTACGATGGGCGTAACCGCCACGAGGTGTAAATGGAATTACATTTTCAGTGGGTAATGCTATTGCTTTGTCCTGTTGCTTATATGGTTCTCCTGTTCTCTTCAAGGAGTGCATCTCTAAATAGATTATGATGGCAACATGTTGCACTACCATTTTATCACACAAGTTCACTTTCGAAGCGATTGGTGAATAGAATACACTAATTACTTTAGCTAGAAGCGAAACTGTTTGTTGATACCCCAAACCTTTCAGCACCATATGTTCAGATCACTTTACTGAACGTGGTTTTGATCGTACTTCATTGTGTGTCATAAGGCTGAGGGAATGGGCTGTGCCATCTGAGTTTGCTGCTTTCCAAAAGTACCTACAATAAAATCAAAGGTTAGTTTCACTTTATTTTAGTCGTTTGATGTGAGAAATATGCCGAAATACATATTTATGGAGTAAGCTTACTATTTTTTAAATTTAGTTTACAGGAGAGGAGGGTCCTTAAAATCATAAAGACTGTAGCTCTACACAATCTGTAATTGAAAATCCTATTTCCCAAATCTTGCCGTGCTTCATTCTTCGAGTAGCGTTTCACATTTGCTTGGCCAGTCGGAAAGCTCCATCCACCGAGCACGGAATAACATAGAGTAGGCAATGTGCCGCCTGAGTTGAAGTCAGTGGACAAAAGCGGCCGCCATGTTGCTTGTACCATAACATTGGAGACCAGTTAATGTAAGTAAGTGAGCAGTGCACCACGTGTGAAGTAAATAAAGGAAGTTTGTGTTATGATTTTAAAATGCCGACTTGTGTAGCGTATGGATGTGCAAACAGAGCTTCAAAGAAAATACCAGGGATTTTTCACAGTTAAGCAATATGTTTTTGCGAATATTCAGTGCCGAATTGTTTTCCCTTTGCACATGCAGTATAGGTTAAGAAGCCCCTTTATCATTTGCAGTTTTCCTAAAGATAATGAACGAGGGAAGAAATGGATAAGAGCTATACGAAGGGAAAATTGGTCCCCCAAACCTTTCAGCACCATATGTTCAGCTCACTTTACTGAACGTGATTTTGATCGTACTTCATTGTGTGTCGTAAGGCTGAGGGAATGGTCTTTGCCATCTGTGTTTGCTGCTTTCCAAAAGTACCTACAATAAAATCAAAGGTTAGTTTCACTTTATTTTAGCCGTTTGATGTGAGAAATATGCCGAAATACATATTTATGGAGTAAGCCTACTATTTTTTTAATTTAATTTACAGGAGAGGAGGGTCCTTAAAATCATAAAGACTGTAGAAATGCCTTCATTAGACTCCTCTACAACAGTCCAGGAAGTACCTGTTGTGGAAAAATCTATCTGTAATAAAAGTACAGAAACGTATTTTAGTGCCCAAACAGATTATATGAAAACCAAAGAAATTGCCTACAGAAAGAAAAATTATTGCACCAGAAAAAGAGGCGAATGTAGAAAAAGGTGGCTGAACTAAGTACTGTTGTAGCTAGTCTTAAACAGAATGCTCTGATAGATAATGAGTACTGTGAAATGTTAAGTGGTTTGTCAGATACCTCATTGTGTCTGTATAAACGACAACAAGATAAGGCAAAGTGCAAAAGCTGTATGATGAGAGGTTAAAAGCATTTGCCATTACTCTTCATTTTCTTTCTCCAAAGGCATATTCATTTGTGAGAAACACTTTTGACACTTGTCTTCCACATCCCAGAACATTATCTCGATGGTATCAAAGTGTAGATGCTAATCCTGGGTTCTGTGCTGAAGCTTTTCAGGTACTTAAATCATACACAGGCACTAAGATTTGTGCATTTTTATTTGATTCCATGGCTATAAGGTAACATTTGGAATGGGATGGCAATAAATTTCATGGGTCTGTAAATGTTGGGATTAATAATTTAGATGACTCAGCATCATTACCTTCAGAAGCCTTAGTTTTTCACTTAATATTTGTGAATAATTCCTGGAAGATTCCTTCAGGATACTTTTTTGCGCATGGCATAAAAGCTGCACAAATAACTGCTATTACAGAACAGTGTTTGACATTGCTGCATGATTCTGGTGTGACAGTGACTGCATTGACTTGTGATGGTGCTGCAACAAATATTGCTTCAGCTGAAAACCTGAGTTGTAACTTAGATGTAAATAACATGATTACTCATTTCCTCCGCCCAGTTACCAAACAGCCAGTTTATTTTTTCTGGATGCTTGCCACATGTTGAAATTGGTTAGGAATACTTTAGGTGACAAGAAATACTTACGTAATGGGTCGGGTGAGGTAATAGAGTGGAATTTTATTGAGATGTTGAAAGAATTGCAACAAAAGGAAGGTATGCATCTAGGGAACAAAGTCAGGAATTCACACATACATTATAGGAAAATGAAAATGAAGGCCAAATTAGCTGCACAAGTTTTAAGTCAGTATGTTTGTGATGCTCTACTGTATTGTTCAAGTAAACACATTGAAAGTTTCCAGGGTTGTGAGGCTACAGCAGAATTTATACAGATATTAACATCTTACATTGAGGCAGGATACCAGCAAAAGCTTAAAACATCTGCTGTCTTTGTAGATCTCTCTGCTACCTTTGATACCGTATGGAAGGAAGGATTGATTTATAAATTACTCAGAGCTATACCCTGCAGAACGATTACACAGATTATAAACAACATGATCAGCGACAGGAAATCCCAGGTTTGTTTAGGTGAAAAGAAAAGCTCAGTGAGAAAACTGCATAATGGTTTGACCCAAGGATCAGTTTTATCGCTACTAATCTGTACATCTCTGATCTTCCAGAAACAATATCCAGAAAGTTCTGCTATGCTGATGACTTGACCCTGGCCACACAACACAAGATCTTTCAGAAAACTGAAAACATTTTGACTCAGGACTTATCCACATTGGCAGAATATTTCAGGAAATGGAGACTCAGACCCAGTACAGCCAAGACGGAGGTTTCTTGCTTCCATTTGAGCAACCGGCTTGCTAACTTAAAACTAAATATTACCTTCTCCAATCGAGTACAATCGATCACAATAGGTGTCCAAAATATCTCGGTGTTACCTTTGACCAGACTTTATCATTCAAGCAACATCTTTTGAACTTGTCGAAGAAACTGAAAACCCGAACAATATTATTCAGAACCTAACTGGTACTATTTGGCGATCTACTGCTAACACTCTGCACTCTTCAGCCTTAGCACTGGTTTTCTCTGCTGCTGACTATTGTGCTCCAGTGTGGATTAATAGCCTGTATACAACGTATATTGACTCACAATTGAATACCAGCATTCGTCTTATATCTGGCACCATCAGATCAACTCCAGTTCACTGGCTCATTCTGTTGTCTGGAATAATGCCACCTGACTTACGAAGATCCAGTGCTCTTGTTCGAGAGTCCAACAAGATCTGCAATAATCCTCTGCTACCTGTTCTACAGTAAATAACATACCAGCTCTTAGTCTCCAAAGACTGAAATCACGACATCCACCCCTTTGTGATGCTGCTCTGAAGACGTCCACCAATTTCAATGCTTTGGAGGAGTGGAAAAGCCGCTGGAATAACTCTCCCGACGTGCCTCTGCATAACATCTTCAGAGAGGAAAAATTGTAAATGGATCCCAGCTCCACGTGCAACTTGGTCCAGACTGAACAGGATCAGGACTGGTCATGGAAGGTGCAGGGATTCTCTGTACAAGTGGAACTTTGTACCATCACTAGAGTGTGACTGTGGAGCCCCTCGCCAGATTATTCCCCAAATTGTATGCGAGTGTCAACTACAGGCTTATCCATGTAGATTGGAAGACTTCCTATCTCCAACAGCGGAAGCACTACAGTGGATCGAAAAGTTGGACATTCAGATATAACAGATAACACTAATGCCTGAAGTGAATAACTTTTTTGTTATTGTGTATATTTATATTGTATATAATTTCCTTGCCATACGCTAATAATAATAATAATAATAATAATAATAATAATAATAATAAGGGGTAAATACTTTAAGAAAGCTCTTAATTTACAGAATATTTCTGAAATCAAAGATTTCCTTTCGAGGGACAAACAGTACATTATGCAGCTACAGGAGGGATTCAGTGACAAGCCCATGTACTTATCCACCAAAAAGACAGGAATTTTGGGGGTTTCTAATTGATATTGAGAGCACCATTTCAATGTACGATTTATTTCTTGGGGACTCATCAGAAAACTTTCCACTGAAGTATTTTCCTCTGTATAAAGTCTTGAGAGACTGTTTAGTTATATCAGATCCCAGGGTAGACATAATAATAACCCCACTGTTAGGCAATTCACTGCTGCATTGATGAAAATATTAATTAGTTCTGAATTACATGCATCCAGAAATGGCAACGCTCTCCCACCTGACAAAATCAGTATTTTGATCACTCAGAACAAGTCTCCTGAGGATGTGATAAATGCATCATTCCCTAAAGCAAGAATGCTAGGATATTCATCTGAGGTATTGTCCCAAACATCTCTTCAACATTGTCTTCTGGATCATGACTATATTGTATTACCTGGAAAGACAAACTACAATAACATGACATGGGACATCTCTGAGTACATTGCAGGGTTTGTAGTCAGGAGTTTAGGAAGTAAGGTTCTATGCCCAGAATGTCTCAGCATCCTTATAGACACTAGTGATAAGTTAAATGGCCTTATTTCAGTCAAAGATAGGGCTGGTTTAGTGAAACCATGAAGAGATGTTTGCAAAATTTGTAAATTTTGTGAAATTGCATTCAGGCAAAGTATGAGTATTAGGGATGTTAAAGTTCCTTCTGCTCAGAGTTCATTTAAGGTCAAGCATTTGGTTTGTAAAGTGTTACAAGAATGCATAGGAACTGATTTTTGAGGATATTAAAAGCCATTTTCTTGACCAAGAACTTGAAACTAATCATTTCCCATTGCTAATTGATGCAATTGCCAATAGATATTTGACCATAAGGTTTCACCACTTTTGTAGAAACTACAATGATCAAATGCATCCCTCTCAAATTTGCCAACATTTTATCAAACGGGTATTGTTTTCTGGACAATAGAGAAAAAAATTAATTCTTTGTCTACTGGTATGCGACACACATACTGAAATATATTTAATTTGATGTATTTTGTGTGTTCCGACTAGTAAAATATTAGGCTTAGTCATGTGTAAATTATTTTATATGATGTGAATGTCATTGAAAGTGTAATATTTGTGGATGTTGTATGTACCTTATTTTATCACACTTGAAGTCCATATAGCTGTATAGTTATTTAAGGTAAGGTTATTTCATTACATTACAAAATAATCCTTGAGATGAATTTGAGATTCATTTCATCAAGTGTACTAATGTTGTAACCGTCCAGGCTTCTCCAGCCCTACTAATTTAATATAATATCATTTTACGCGATATCATTTGATATCAAGTTTATCCTCCATCGGCAATTATTTGTAATAACATATTTATTCAACGTCAATCATTTGTAATCAAGGCTTTTTGGAATCATATTGTATATATAATAACATCGTTTTAGTATTTAAATTATTATATTATGTAGGATAAGAATTCATTATGTTGTAAATACGGTCAATATGTTGAGACATAGTTGTTTTCATTTCATCTCATGTTTGTGTATACGGAGGGTTATTCTTGAAGCTTGGGATTTTGCGTTAGTCATGGGTTTATTTTATGACCAAGGCTAGTAAACAGCGACCCGTTCGCGAGGCTTGCAAAGCTGGTCAGCTATATCATCGCCACGCCTTCTGGACTTGTCGAGGAAGAGAAGGGGAGTTGATGCTTCGATCTATCGAATCAGATACCTCGTTGTACATGAGTTTTGAGATTGAACTGTTACCAAGAGTGGGGGTGAGCCCAGATATATACTGATTCTCAACACGAGAACGGCACCTAACTAAGTACAACTTCTGCTGACAACCTTACAACCTAACTACGTGATACTCCATCACTAGTACTTCTACTGTGAACATCTATTTTGAACGGCGTGATTTGATTATTGATACAGTATGTGGTCGCTCCGCGACATAGTTATTTTTGTACAATGTGTTATCGCTTCGATACAGTACTCAGCTGCGGTAATGTTATCGGATCTACGAGAAACGAAACAAGCTTATGGCTTGTGTGATATTCAGTAAATATTGTGGACGAAGAACTATGTTTAGTTCAAGTCTACGGAATTTTGGTACAAGTCTGTATCGTACAAATAGTATAGCTCAGTTGGATTGAGATTTCTACTAATATGGAAAAATTCATATCTCTGAATTTTCTCCTCATACGATCAACGCTGATCAGTTTTTTACAAGTATTTTAAAGACTAGGCATGTAGGCAGTGTTAGTCCAGATAGCCCGTACCATATCAGAGAAGGAAGGATGTCCATGGAGCAAAGTCTACATCGAGAAGGAGAGAACGAGTAACCACGGAAACCAGATGACGTCAACGAAAGCTGTAATTGGTGAGCTTCAATTAGATAAAGCAAGCAATAAGTAAATTCAGTAAATTAAATTCTAAATTCCTCCACGCTTTAAGGAAACTTTTCCGATTCATCTCATTTTTTGTATAATAAATTCATTTGTATTTTATATTGCGTTAATTTTCTTTCTTAAGCGATACTTAATGGTTAATTATTTAAAATCCTACCCCTGTGATTTAAGTCTCTATGCTAGTAAATATAAATTTTGGTTTACAGTTTTATTTAAAACTGTAACCATGGCGCCCAAACATTACATAGAGAAATGGGGAACCATGGAATGTTAATTGTTTCTATTTGCGTGGCAATTTGCGGGCAAGCCACAAATAGTTTATTTAATATTCATGTGTCCCAAGATAATAACTTTCATCTCCCCAAGTGTTATGAATAGGTGGAATAGTTACATTTGTCGCACCAACGTGGAGCTCGAAAACCATTAAGTATTCGTGGAAGGAAAGCAGTAAAGTAGAGTCTGTGTTTGTGGGGGTTAAGTGAGTGTCCATATAATTTGTATGTGTAATTTTGGGGGAATCATGGCTGCACAAGGTGAAAAGGACATGAAATTGCGTAGCGGAAACTTAGTAAAGGGAGGCGAGACACTGAATTATAGGGAGGTTGTAGATGAAACTATTGAAATAGATAAAACGGTAGAGAGTGGTGGAAGCATGGAAAATAGCACAGAATCTGTTGTAGCTAGGATGGACGGCGAGAAAGAAAGTAATACGATTAGTGATAAGAATATTCAACAACTGTTTGTGATGATGCAAGTGATATTAGAGCAAACGAATGAAATCAAGAAGGAAGTACAGAAGACGAAAACCGAAATTAGCAAGGAGATAGAACAGACTAAAACGGAAATTAGCAGAGAAGTGAATGCTAGGATGGATGCTTTAGATCATAGATTAGATGAAGCACTAGAGCAGCAGAAACGTTTTGAGAATCAGTTAGCGGAACAGGAGATGAGACGTAGCCAGCATGAGAAAGTGGTAGAAAGTAAGTTAACTGAACATAGGAGCGAAGTAGACCAGCAGATCACAGCAATTAATTGTAAAATGCAGGAACAAGTAGGATAAGTTAGTAAAGTTAGAGAAAGAGTACAACAACAATACGATGATCTGTGTGGTAAGGTAGAGATTAATGCTAAAATATGTAATGAAAAGTTTAAGAAAGCAGAGGAATATGCTGTTGAAATTGGAGCCACCAAGGAAAGACAGGAACACATTGTGTAATGACGCACATGAATTATGATCTCGATGTTAGAGATGAGTTATTACGGGAGGTGGAAGTGAATCAAGTCGATGTTGGTAGTAAAAGTGAGAACCCCGTTGTTACGATCGTTATATGGAGGGCGCAGTATCAGGCTTTATTGGATTCAGGCAGTCAAAGATCATGTGTAAGTTTGAAGTGGTATGAGGACAGAAAGAAGGAGAATATTGAGATTGAAGAAATGCCTGTGAAATCCACATATATCGTCACTGCTGTAGGTAAACGATCCAAGCAAATATGTAAACAAGTTGCCATACCTATTTGTATTAACGGGAAGTCGAAAATTCAGATCTGTCTTGGTATTCCGAATCTTATATTTGATGTTATCTTGGGATCTGACTGGCTAAGTTTATATTCAGCTCGGCTAGATTACAATGATGCGATAGTATATTTAGGGTGGGATAATGAGGATGTTAAAGTCACGTGGGATGCCGAAGTTCAGACGAAAGTGGAGGTTTGTAACATGTGGTGTGTTAATGAGGTTTCAAAAGATGAAGAAGAAAGAGTGGATTTTAAGTTGTGTGAAGTGTGGTTAGAGGAGAACCACGATGATGCTTTGAGTGAAGCGGTAGATAGTAGCAATTTGGAAAAGGTCAGAGGGACCGATTGTTGTATGTGTTGAGAGAACACAAGGAAGTATTTTCATCAAAACCTGGCGAAACACATGTGTATGAACACTCATTTTCAGTGCTGGATAAAAGTATATTCGCTGGACCGAGATATCCGATACCACATAAGTATGCTAAAGCGGTAGACAATCAAATTGAAGCTATGTTAGAGGATGGTATTATTGAAGTTTCGAGTAGTCTGTGTGTCAATCTTTTATTGAGTAAAGCGACAGGTCTTAGTTGTAGTAAGATTATTAGTGACAAGTATGGTCACGAATTAGGTACGCCTACTAGGTTATTATCTGATAGCAGTTCTCAATTTACCTCGAAGAAGTGGAAGGATGTGATGACAGAGTTAGGTATCACACATGTTTTTTCCTCAATTAGGAATACGCAAGGGAATGTGTGTGAACGCACGATGAAGGAATTAGGTAGGATGTTTCGATCTTTAGTTCATGACAAGCACACTGCGTGGGTTGGTTCTTTAGCGTTGATTGAGAAATGGATTAACATGGTTCAGCATGATAGTATGAAATTCACCCCATTAGAGGTTCATTTTGGCAGCAATCCAAGGAATGAGCTGACAAAAGTACTAGGTATTACACAGGAACCTCAGCGGGACTCTGAGATATATGTCAGATTAGCGAGAGAGAATTTGATTAAAGCGGCTGAGAAGCGTAGCAGACAGCAGAAACGTCAGGTGTTAGACGAATTTCAGGTAGGAGATTCTGTTCTGTTACGTGTTCCCATGCTCTCGTCCAGTGAAGAGAAAGTGACGAAGAAATTCTTTTTGTTGTAATAGGGTCCATTCCAGATTCATTGTCGGGTTGGGCACTTATAATATTCGCTCTCTGAGACGATATATTTCTGCGAATTAAGTGTAATGTCTCCCCGATGTTGTTTTGACAACATTAAATGTACTTTAGTTAGAAAACGTGAATTCATGTATAGGTTGTGAACATAGACCTGACACCATTGTACAAGCCATGAGTAACTTGGGATTTTTTGAAACTGCAGAAGGAAATTAATGCAACTATTTTCTAAGTATATTTTTTTGGCAATGATAACAAGAAATTGCTTGCTGCCATCTAAGAGAGGTAATCCAAGTGTGATTACGTGTGTGTGTAGTGTATATATTATTATAACCTGGAACTGCCGAACACTTCGACGGTGAAGTGCAAAGATAGAGTTATTTACCTGTTGTTGTATATGTTACCGAGTTTTTGTGGTAGTTAAGCATGAAAGAAGGTGCTGGGTGGTGAATAGGTCTCAAGCTACTAAAGAGAAATTAAATTTTAAAATTTAACAAGGTTATATTTTCTTTTCAAAATTAGGTAACAACAAATAGAACAGGTACTTAGTAGCCGAAATACAACTTGAAATGTACAATTACAGGGATTAAAGAATTTGGGCTTCGAGCCCTGAAAACACAATTCTTGAGCAACTAGCTCAACTTTACGATATACCAATTTCAACAAAAGGGGCAGAAGACCCCACTCAAACCCTGGAGCCCTTGCTCCAAATTACACAGCAAAGCCTCCTCGAGGCATACAACTCTCAATTTTAGAAAAGAGCCACTCGCTCTTAAAGTTAAGCCTCTCCCAGGCCACACCAAACTCAACTTTCAAGTTGTCCTCAAAGGACATATACACAGGGGTAAAATACCCAACCTACTGAGGTCTATTAGGTGAGAAAAGATTAATACATGACCTCTAAAATACAACTTGAGAGGAGGCGAACTTGCACTCCTAATACACTTTGCTTAAGACCTACTTGGCACTAGGCCGTTAATACAAGGGCTAATCCCATACTACAGAGGTGACTTAAAGGCAATTTACATTACATTACGGGAAAATTGGTTGAGAAAAATAAGTTCACCTCAAGACGATGTGAGTGGGAACTCGAGAGGGTTAGCACTCTCTATCCCATAATGTAGCTTTACAAGAGAATAGAAGAAAAGAGTAGTTACATTTTAGGAAAAGGTTACATGATGGAAAACGCTTCGAACCCGCCGCGAGAGTTAAACTGCCGACCTAGCAAGAAAAGAAGATATTAATAGGCCATTACCTGGTAGTAGATCGCTGCCGAGGAAAGAGGCGCTTCCCGCCTCCTGCTATGTACTTAATACACTGAAAGATGGAACAGAAGTGGCCCGGAGACCCTAAAATCAGCAGTTTAAATACTCTCGCAGAAAATTCTAGGCGTTAGGGGAAAGAAAACACCCTCCCACAAAGATTTTATTGGCTAGGGAAACGAAACCCCTACATAGAGGAAGAAGAAACACATTATTGGTGGAAAATTAATTAAAGAAATTCGGGATTGGCTAGATCCAAAATAAGGGGAAAAAGAGGGGTATACAGCCAACTTAAACCATGACAGAAAGAAATTTAACAAAGAACAAACTCTTGAAATAAAAATTTCTCCAACAAAATAGTTCTTTGATTTCGCACTAGGTTGCACTATTGTAATTCTTCAGTAGTGTCCTCTAGAAGAGAAAGTTCACACTTCTTACTTCAAGCGAAACAAAAACACATCAAAAATGACACAGTTCACAAACTCAAAAATTTCCAGGTAGTGACATCTTCTGAGAAATTAGTAGATTAATAGTGTAGATAAAGTTCAGACTTCCTCCAGAAGAGGAGTTTCAACTGGCGCAACTTTTAAATAAACAGAGTAGAGGTGTACCGCCCGGTACAGACCTCCCCCCCCAAAAGTTCCTCCAGGGGTGACACATGAAATCAGTTTGAAACAAAGTCCAAGTAATGATGTTGATACGAAGATAGATAGCAGAAGCATTTACAAGATTTCTTAATTCAGTTTCAAAATATTGTTGTTGCAGGTGAAAGTCTTTATGTTTGTAGAATTTGAATTTCTGAAGATAAACTTTTAATACTTAAAGGTGAAGAAAAATTTTGCAATGTCCACCAAATATTGTAGTTGAATGCCCAAGTGTAGTTATTGCTTATGGTGACTGTCCATATAGTTGATGTAGATTGAGTCGAATGGCCGGACCGGCCGTTGCAGCTTGCGTCCAACGGAGGCCGCTCGGACCCCTCAAGTACCCTGAGATACCGCTCGCCCGCACTATGAGGGGAGCAGAGGTGTTGAAGTCCGCCGCGCCCGCGGTGAACAGATACAGGCTGCGGGCATGTAGTAGGTCGTGCGCCGCACATCAGCCTTGGCCGGGAGGAGAGCTCCGGCTCGCCGTGCACATGTCGTCCTCGCTGGAGAGGAGGGGGCCCATCCCCCTCCCCAGTCGCTGCACGGTGCTGCGCGGCTGCGGGGGCGCTGAAACATTAAAGCTAGGCGGCAGAATTGTGTTGGACAATCATTTCCTTTGAGGGCACAGGCTTGTAGAGAGAGTGAGGGGCCAGCGGCGTGCAGATATTCATGGTATTCATTAAGCCACTGTGTAGAGTGGAGCAGGAGACGGGAGCGTGGTAATGGCCGTGGCAAAGACAGGATGGCAGTTTAATGGGTCGGGGCAGGTTTCACAAACATGCTTACATAAGAAACAAAATCCTATAGAAGGGGCAGAATGCCTTAAAAGTGAAACTCAAAAAAAAATATAACCTTCATATCCTTTCAAAATAATATGGAGCAAGTTAACACAGAAATTACACCGGTTTCACCTGGGACAGGTGAACTCTAAATATCCGCTCGGTGGCTGGATTACTTAGCAATAAGGTAACCGGCGTAAGAAAATCGAGAATGATACAAGGTCCATGAAATCTGGGGGCAAGCTTGCCCGCGGGAATAAAATTTTTGACCATAACCTGGTCACCTACCTTCAAGGTGGTGGGTCTCCGTCCACGATCATACCTTTCCCTAACCTTTTCATGAGATACTTTAAGATTAGCTTTAGCCTTCTTCCAAAGATCTTTAATGTTGTCCGGATCTATTGTCTCGGGCAGAATGTCATTCAGAGACCAGAGGTTAGAGAGCGGCGTGTTGGGAACGAACTTAAACATCAAAGAAGCTGGAGTAAATTTGTGAGATTCATGAACCGCCGAATTCAAAGCAAAAGCTAACCAATGCAGGGACGTGTCCCACCTAGAATGATCTTCATGATGATAAGCAATGAGAGCGGACCTGAGATTACGGTTAACTCGTTCAGCCAGAGATGGTTGCGGGTAATAAGCAGAAGTAGTTACATGAGATATTGATAAGTCAAAACAGAATTTACGAAATAAATTAGATGTAAAAGCCTTAGCATTATCAGATACAATATATTGACACGGACCAAAAGAAGCAAAAATAGAATTTAAGCAGGTAATGGTGGACTGAGCGGTAGCCAGCTTAGTCGGAAATAACCAGGAAAATCTAGTAAAACCATCTACACATACAAGGATAAATTTGTTGGCATTTCCCTTCGACTGGGGGAAGGGTCCTACATAATCAATATACAGGCGTTCCATGGGGCGCGATGCTTGATGAGAAGACAAAAGGCCCACCTTAGTGGACATGGTTGGTTTACTAAGCAAACAAGATTTACAGGCTTTTACAAGTTCACGAATTTCACCGTCCATACCTTTCCAGATGAACCTTTCACGAATCTTTTCACGGGTTTTAAAGATTCCAAGATGCCCCCCCAATGGGGTCTCATGATAGTATTTGAAGATCATAGGCACGAGAACAGCTGGAACGACAACTTTCATCATCTTGTCATGCCTCGAAGGGCAACATAAAACACCATTCCTCAGAACATAAGGGACGACATGCTCCCCAGAAGAAAGGGTTTCCATTATCGGAGCCAGCGTCGGATCTTCACGTTGGTATTTCTCGATATCCCTAAAGAGCATGGGGGTATCAGTTAAAATGGCATTAACATCAAATAGTGTGGACTCGGGAGGTGATGAACGGTCGACCGGTTCATGGTTCTCAACGTCGTTTGAAAACATACGGCTGAGTCCATCAGCAACCACATTTTCAGTACCTCTGATATGCCTGACATCGAATTGGAAGGCAGAAATACGGATAGCCCAACGGGCTATACGACCAGTACGACGCGGCCTACCTAAGACCCAGCTTAAGGCTTGGTTATCTGTCTCCAGGTCGAATTTGACATGTTCCAGATAGAGACGGAACTTTTCTAAGGCAAATAAGACTGCCAACCCTTCGAGCTCATAGATGGAATACTTGGCTTCTTGAGCCGATAGAGTCCTAGATGCATAGGCGATGGGACGCCTCCCTAGTTCAGTCTCTTGAAGAAGGACTGCAGCTACAGCTGACGACGACGCGTCCGTTTGGACGATGAATTTCTTCGAGAAATCAGGCATAGCAAGTACAGGGGCATTACAGAGAGCTAATTTCAGATCTTCAAAAGCGGCTTGTTGAGAAGGTCCCCACTCGAATTTGATGCCTTTCCTACGAAGAAGGTTTAAGGGCGCCGCTCTATTAGCAAAATTAGGAATGAACTTCCTGAAGAAATTCACCATGCCAATGAACCTGGCGATACCTTTAATGTCCTTGGGAGGTTTAAAATCACGGATGGCCTGTGTTCTAGAATGATCGACTGCTACACCATCAGGTGACACAATATGCCCTAGGAATGACATAGAGGGCTTAGCAAAGGCAACCTTGGACAACTTAACAGTTAACCCAGCCTTACGAAGGCGATTGAGAACTTCTCGCAAATGATCTAGATGTTCTTCAAAGGTTTCGGAAAATACGACGACATCATCCAAGTAGTGATATAAGTACTCAAATTTGATGTCGGAAAAGACCCTATCTAGTAGCCTAGTGAGCACAGCTGCCCCGGTGGGGAGCCCGAAAGGCACGCGGTTGTATTCATATAAATTCCAGTCCGTGGCAAACGCTGTAAGATGTTTAGACTCTTCGGCAAGGGGAATTTGATTATAGGCCTGATTCAAGTCCAAGATGGTGAAGAACTTGGCCTTACGAAACCATGAAAAGCAAGAATGAAGGTCGGGAAGGGGCACAGATTGCAACACCACCTTCCGATTGAGAGCCCTGTAATCAATGACAGGCCTGAAGCCTCCTTGGGGTTTCGGGACTAGAAAAATAGGCGATGAATACGCCGATTTAGAGGGCCTAATAATACCATCCTTCAACATCTGATCGATGATTTCCTTCAGAGCCTTCATTTTAGGAGGAGACAGCCTATAAGGTGGAAAGCGAACAGGAATTGAATCCGTGACCTCAATTTTGTATTCAATAAGGTCAGTAACACCAAGAGTATCAGAGAACACCTCGGGAAACGACTGACACAGTTTGCGAATACTATCAGCCTGCTCCTCAGGTAGATGTCTAAGGTCTAACAACATCTCATCCTGGGTAGGCGAAATAGATGAACATGATACAGAATTACACTTTAACAAGGGAATTCTACAATTGGACGCAAATTTGAATGTGCACGACCTACTCTGGAGATCGAGCACAAGACCAGTGTGAGAAATGAAGTCCGCTCCCAATATGATGGGGCAAGACAAACGCTTGGCCACAAACAATTTGATCTTCCATGTAAATTTAAAAACCCGAATTTTGACATGTAAGGAACCTAGAATTTCTAATGGAGATGAATTAGCCGAAACATATTTAACAGGAGATGAGTCATAGTCAGGGAGTTTACAAACAGATTTCAATTTAGAATACCAATCAGCCGAAATAATGGAACAAACACTGCCTGAATCTAAGAGAGCTGTTATAGGCTCGTTATTTAACTCAATCTTAAGAAAAGGAACAGGTGCGGGGGTATCCGCCGCAATCCTAAGACACTCTTTAGGGCATTCAAAAGATGAATTTGAAGGCTGGTCGATCTCTGCATTTACAACCTGTTTACTAGGGGCTGAGTCTCGGGAAGATGGATTAGTCGGCTCAGCCGACGCCACTAGTCACTTTTTATTATTGGCATAGCTGGAATTTGCACCAGAAGTTGAGCAGGAGGGGGTGCTATTTGAGTTTGGGCAATTCTTGGCGATATGTGAGAAGGCCCCACACTTAAAACAGCCTTGTGATGACTCTGCTCCATTCCTTGTCCCACTTGACTTGATCAGAGGACACTTATTCCGCAGATGGTCAGGCGACCCACAAGCATAACATTTACGGGGATTGACTGATCGGCGAGGTGGAGGCCGAGTATTACTAAAGGAAGGCGGGGGTTCTTTCGCCACACGCAAGGAATCGGCATACCTAACTCCTTCCGCAGAGACGGCTAATGCTTCCAGTTCAGAGAAGGTTTGCGGGCACGCCGCGAAACACAAATATGACCTGTAGGGTGGTGAAATCCCTTCGACAATAGCTTGCACGATCTGATCCTCAGGGAAGTGGAGAGCAAACACCCTAGTATAAAACTTAATATCTTGGATGAAGTCTGCCAGGTTTTCATCCAAGCGCTGTACCCGATAATAGTATTTCTGAATAAGGGAGGACCTGGCCCTAGCCGGGATGAAGTTAGCTAGCAAATGGGCATGGAAATCCTCAATAGAAGATTGCTCGGCGATGGCTCTAACTATTTTGTCAGATAGGACACCAATAGCATAAGGATAGATAATTTGCAAAATTTGACATGGGGAAAGAGAAAAAACCAGGGCATGATCCTGAAATTCCACTAGAAATCTTAAAAATGAAATTACGTCACTGGTGGTGTTGACGGAAAACTTAGAGATACCTCTAAGCAACATTGCCAATGGATGAGGCAAGCTGCTGAACCCAGGTGACATAGTCGTTAAAGGTTTCAAGGGCAAAGAAGTTAATTCAGAGCGGATGTTACTCAATGACGCACGGCGTTCAGATTCGTTGTTCGATGGGGCAGAGATAGTTTGAGCAGCAACGGTTATCCTATTGACTTCTCCCTGAGGAGGCTCTTCATCGCTACCTACGTTCACTGTGGCGGGTTGATCAGTTTTGGGAGGAACTTCGCCGGTTAGCAATTGAGTGACCTTATTAGACAATACAGAAATAGTTTCAAGGAGTGTATTAGCGTCCTTCCTCTGAACGTCATTCACCTTTAGAGACAACAGATCATTAACTCTATTTGCAAAGTGATACAGCCTGCCTTGCACACGCTTAATTTGATTAGGAGATGGATCGTTTTCATCAAAAAAACTGACTACCGATGCTAGCCCAGTAATATTCTCGACGATCGTGGAAAGAGAGTCATCAATTTCTTTCTCTCCCAAATTGGGGATGGAAATGGGCAAATCAAGGGACTCTCTAAGCTTGTTAGTGTCTATTGCAACCGTGCCTCCAGATTGAACGTTTCTGATAGTTAACTCATATATCAACTCCTCTTTGCGCAAGTAGTTAAGGAGGAGAACATCGCGAGGGCCGGGCATGATGACAGAACAATTTTGAAAAACTCAAAAAATTCCAGCAACTGAGACAATTGTTAGAGTTCGAATTAAAGCAATGTTTAGCAGTAAAAAGGGGCTAAATTGAGACCCATTCAACCACGCTCTGCTACCACTTGTTACCGAGTTTTTGTGGTAGTTAAGCATGAAAGAAGGTGCTGGGTGGTGAATAGGTCTCAAGCTACTAAAGAGAAATTAAATTTTAAAATTTAACAAGGTTATATTTTCTTTTCAAAATTAGGTAACAACAAATAGAACAGGTACTTAGTAGCCGAAATACAACTTGAAATGTACAATTACAGGGATTAAAGAATTTGGGCTTCGAGCCCTGAAAACACAATTCTTGAGCAACTAGCTCAACTTTACGATATACCAATTTCAACAAAAGGGGCAGAAGACCCCACTCAAACCCTGGAGCCCTTGCTCCAAATTACACAGCAAAGCCTCCTCGAGGCATACAACTCTCAATTTTAGAAAAGAGCCACTCGCTCTTAAAGTTAAGCCTCTCCCAGGCCACACCAAACTCAACTTTCAAGTTGTCCTCAAAGGACATATACACAGGGGTAAAATACCCAACCTACTGAGGTCTATTAGGTGAGAAAAGATTAATACATGACCTCTAAAATACAACTTGAGAGGAGGCGAACTTGCACTCCTAATACACTTTGCTTAAGACCTACTTGGCACTAGGCCGTTAATACAAGGGCTAATCCCATACTACAGAGGTGACTTAAAGGCAATTTACATTACATTACGGGAAAATTGGTTGAGAAAAATAAGTTCACCTCAAGACGATGTGAGTGGGAACTCGAGAGGGTTAGCACTCTCTATCCCATAATGTAGCTTTACAAGAGAATAGAAGAAAAGAGTAGTTACATTTTAGGAAAAGGTTACATGATGGAAAACGCTTCGAACCCGCCGCGAGAGTTAAACTGCCGACCTAGCAAGAAAAGAAGATATTAATAGGCCATTACCTGGTAGTAGATCGCTGCCGAGGAAAGAGGCGCTTCCCGCCTCCTGCTATGTACTTAATACACTGAAAGATGGAACAGAAGTGGCCCGGAGACCCTAAAATCAGCAGTTTAAATACTCTCGCAGAAAATTCTAGGCGTTAGGGGAAAGAAAACACCCTCCCACAAAGATTTTATTGGCTAGGGAAACGAAACCCCTACATAGAGGAAGAAGAAACACATTATTGGTGGAAAATTAATTAAAGAAATTCGGGATTGGCTAGATCCAAAATAAGGGGAAAAAGAGGGGTATACAGCCAACTTAAACCATGACAGAAAGAAATTTAACAAAGAACAAACTCTTGAAATAAAAATTTCTCCAACAAAATAGTTCTTTGATTTCGCACTAGGTTGCACTATTGTAATTCTTCAGTAGTGTCCTCTAGAAGAGAAAGTTCACACTTCTTACTTCAAGCGAAACAAAAACACATCAAAAATGACACAGTTCACAAACTCAAAAATTTCCAGGTAGTGACATCTTCTGAGAAATTAGTAGATTAATAGTGTAGATAAAGTTCAGACTTCCTCCAGAAGAGGAGTTTCAACTGGCGCAACTTTTAAATAAACAGAGTAGAGGTGTACCGCCCGGTACAGTATATATGAGTGTTGCTGACAAACTTTCGGAAGAAAATCGGTAGGAATTATTACTAATGTTATCTGGTATCGTTGAAACAGACACTCTACAGTGAGATACAAGATTTGGTTATGTATGTTTTTATTAAGTGTTTGTAAGATGTAATGATGTATATATCAGCCATTTTGTGGTAGTGTGTTATTTTCATATATGTTATATCTGTAAATAACAGGAGGGCGTATGTAACCGTCCAGGCTTCTCCAGCCCTACTAATTTAATATAATATCATTTTACGCGATATCATTTGATATCAAGTTTATCCTCCATCGGCAATTATTTGTAATAACATATTTATTCAACGTCAATCATTTGTAATCAAGGCTTTTTGGAATCATATTGTATATATTGCACCCGCTCATGTAGCGGTCAGTGCCAAGTTATCCCGGTTGCTCTCTATTTCTTCTCAGGGTATCCAATTCCGCTCATAAAATCTGAGATTTTATATATGATTATTTTACGTGGTTTCGAAAGAGAAATTGGTCGCTGGGATACGCTTCACGGGAGTATCAATACGCACAAGAACGAACCTGTGACCGATAACTTCAAAGGGATATCGCTTTCCGTTTGTAGAACATATCAATTGCTTACATCTAGACAACTTATCGACTAACTTACAACTAGACGTTACCCGAACAGAAAGTAAAACACAGTCACTTACTAAAGAAAAAATATATAAGATTATTTATTGACTAAAATAATGTTCAAGATATAGTGAAATCTGGGTAGTATTAATTCTGTATTATTTAATCATTGGAAAAACTAGAGTCAGCGCTGGCTCAAAAAAATAAAATAATGAAAGCTTAAAAAAAATGCTAACATTCTCTCATAACAAATGTTCAAATTCCAATTAAAACATATCTGAATATTCGTAGCCATGTTCCGAAAATATTACATTTTCTCCAATAATATTCGCGATCACTGAGCATTCATGGAATCAAATAAAATTTACATATTGTAAATACTGCTCTGTTAATTATTAAAATTATCCTCATGACATATAGACGTCATACTGTGGAAAAATGAATGATTTGTTAACTTGAAAACGTAATAAAATTACATAGGAAAAAGTTAAATTGTAAACGCAAATCTGCTCATATTTTCACGTAATTATTTCCCAAATATACTCTTTTGTGAGTATTAAACTGTAAAAGTGTCCTCCAACTTTCCATTCATAAGTTATAGTCTTTCACAGATTATATTCATTCATAGATCTGAACTCTGACTATTTGGTCACATATTTTGAGTACGCACAAGTAACAAGCTTACGAGCTAAGGCAATACCACCCTAAAGCCTACGACATATGGCTCCTAACTAACCATAGTGATATACTTCATATTGAAAATTCCCAAATTAAAATAATTATTGCATGAAAAGAAATAAACATCTAACTAATTATTCAAGTAGTTTCTTATCCACACACTCCTCTATTATTGGCTCAATGTACTCTTGCGATCTGCACTGTCTCAATATTTCATCTATATATACGTGCTACTGAACTTGTATGGATAGTATAGAATGAAATTATTTCGTATTCTCCTGTAACGTCACCGCACCACGAAATATTTTATGTATACTCAGTCGCGAGTCTATTAAATCGTATGTTAAAACACTCTCTCATACGCAGTACCTGTTATTCACCAAAGTCAGACATAAATATAACTGTCACGATACACAATTCTACATAATACATGTTTATCTTACCTTAGAATGGTCATCTGCGCGTTATTCTCTCCTTGTCATATACTTCAAATACGGCACAGGAACTCATCTTGTATTTCTAATATACCATTATCTCGTCGAATAGCAATTCTAACACATCCCGTAGAACATAAACAAACCTCTATACTTTAACCATTCATCAATATACTCCAATAAATAATCACCTTTCAACACTATTCCAAAGACACTTTAACATAATACCGGCTTCCATATGGCCGTATGCATATAGCCATTACTCCCTAAACTATATGCTAAATATTCTAGAATTGCTTTGTAAAAGTACGCAGTTAATAACCTTTATCTTAACGTCAGTAGTACAAGTTCAATGCCGTCTTTCTATGGTGAAAGGAATACTTAATTTGACATTAATCATCGCATAACGCAGGTATTTCGTGACGTAATCTATATTCAGGTAAGCGAGATTAATCGAAATTTCACTAGTAAGTTAGACTCATTGCTACTAGGTCTACACATGTAACACTTCTTTCTCTTATCCAAACTAGTTCCACTGTAGATATGCTAGTGCGGTAACCCGTATATGTCATATTAGCATTCTAATTCTACACTTCCATCTTATCTTAAAGCCTTAAGTATTTCACACTTCACTTATATTACACACGCGTTCTTAATTACTTCAAAAATCACCAAATATTCAGCACATGCCAAAATAGATTGAGGGTGCAGATTACAAGAAACTACTCTACTAAAGAAATGTATGGACTTAGCTCGTCAGTTGCTACGTTTGTTCTGGTGGTTGCTCCATCCATCGGTTGCAGCTAGACCCTCAGATCGGATCTGGATCTCTGGTTGGATTGCACGTTCATGGTCATCAGCTGGTCACATAGCTCGTCGGACCACTCCTTCTCGTCCGGTCTCTTGGCTGGCCGGTGCTCATCCACGTCATCATGTCCACTGGTTGGCCGGTCCAATCATCCATAGCTGGTCATCTGGCTCGACGGTACATATCCCCAGTTTGGTCCATCTTGTTAAATTAGCAGACAGTCATCATCTTATATCTGTAGACAACGAAAAGAATTCCATGTGCGCAGTAATTAGTCATGTTATTTTCCATATTTCTAATATTTAAGGTAATCGTCGAAGTTTTTCTTTGCTCTGAAAAGATTCCTCCGTAAATAGTTATTAGGTTTACTGTTACGGTATTTACTATCTTCTCGTATGAAGTTATTCAAATTTTAAAATGGTGAATTCCGATTCTTTCGACCGCTGAGTTGGTGCTCACTAAAACAAGTCCGTCGTATATCACCAAAATTATATATTTATATACTTTTCTCGCCTCTTCTACTAGTATACACCAGTGAATAATTTACTCGTATGCTATCGCCGATATATATAGTTAATATTCTTCTTCAATAGCTAAGAGTATTCTTCGAATATGTAGTTCCGCTCGTTTTTTGCGTCTTGTCTCCGCGAAGTAATTTTTGAGAGTGAGTTCTTAAACAATCCTCCCGCTGCTATATTTTTTTAAAACAATTCAAAATGAGCCTCTACTGTTCTGCAGTGTCATCGAAATTTATCCTATCCGTGACGTACATAGCCTCCTATTCGCTGCATTGATATGAAGTTCATTGCCTTAGTAGATCGCATGGGCCATACCTTTCTACGCCGCCATTTTGTTGTTGGTCTTCGAGATGCGAACGGGCACAATATAATAACATCGTTTTAGTATTTAAATTATTATATTATGTAGGATAAGAATTCATTATGTTGTAAATACGGTCAATATGTTGAGACATAGTTGTTTTCATTTCATCTCATGTTTGTGTATACGGAGGGTTATTCTTGAAGCTTGGGATTTTGCGTTAGTCATGGGTTTATTTTATGACCAAGGCTAGTAAACAGCGACCCGTTCGCGAGGCTTGCAAAGCTGGTCAGCTATATCATCGCCACGCCTTCTGGACTTGTCGAGGAAGAGAAGGGGAGTTGATGCTTCGATCTATCGAATCAGATACCTCGTTGTACATGAGTTTTGAGATTGAACTGTTACCAAGAGTGGGGGTGAGCCCAGATATATACTGATTCTCAACACGAGAACGGCACCTAACTAAGTACAACTTCTGCTGACAACCTTACAACCTAACTACGTGATACTCCATCACTAGTACTTCTACTGTGAACATCTATTTTGAACGGCGTGATTTGATTATTGATACAGTATGTGGTCGCTCCGCGACATAGTTATTTTTGTACAATGTGTTATCGCTTCGATACAGTACTCAGCTGCGGTAATGTTATCGGATCTACGAGAAACGAAACAAGCTTATGGCTTGTGTGATATTCAGTAAATATTGTGGACGAAGAACTATGTTTAGTTCAAGTCTACGGAATTTTGGTACAAGTCTGTACCGTACAAATAGTATAGCTCAGTTGGATTGAGATTTCTACTAATATGGAAAAATTCATATCTCTGAATTTTCTCCTCATACGATCAACGCTGATCAGTTTTTACAAGTATTTTAAAGACTAGGCATGTAGGGAGTGTTAGTCCAGATAGCCTGTACCATATCAGAGAAGGAAGGATGTCCATGGAGCAAAGTCTACATCGAGAAGGAGAGAACGAGTAACCACGGAAACCAGATGACGTCAACGAAAGCTGTAATTGGTGAGCTTCAATTAGATAAAGCAAGCAATAAGTAAATTCAGTAAATTAAATTCTAAATTCCTCCACGCTTTAAGGAAACTTTTCCGATTCATCTCATTTTTTTGTATAATAAATTCATTTGTATTTTATATTGCGTTAATTTTCTTTCTTAAGCGATACTTAATGGTTAATTATTTAAAATCCTACCCCTGTGATTTAAGTCTCTATGCTAGTAAATATAAATTTTGGTTTACAGTTTTATTTAAAACTGTAACCATGGCGCCCAAACATTACATAGAGAAATGGGGAACCATGGAATGTTAATTGTTTCTATTTGCGTGGCAATTTGCGGGCAAGCCACAAATAGTTTATTTAATATTCATGTGTCCCAAGATAATAACTTTCATCTCCCCAGGTGTTATGAAGAGGTGGAACAGTTACAATGTAAATATATTTCTCTATTTTTTTATATGATTTACTTGGCTCAACAATTCTTTAATAATTAGGCCTATTTACCTCATACTTACTTCTCTTCCAGGATATCTTTATTATTGACCGTGTATTATTTTATTTATAGGCCTAAAGACTGTGTATATTTTTATTGTGTATGATATTGTGTGTGGATGTGTACTGTATGTGGTATCTAAATAAATATTCATGGTCCATAACCTGTCTTATTCTTTCTCTAAAATAGGTCTTTCTGAAAATGTTCCATTATTTTTAGCTGCACCTTGCAAATCGGCAATTCGTTTGAGCTAAATACAATCTGATATAATAACAGGCCATTTGAGCTCATATATCCGAATTTTAAACTACCGGTACTGCGATTAAAACTGTGTTCTGGACTGTCCCGTGCTTATTATTATGACTAAGGCACTTTTCTACTGCGTTAGATACGTTAACCAATGAAATAATATTACAGACATCTTTTAAAATGACAGACTCTGATAGGAATTAACGTGACTTGGATAGGAATTAACTAGCACTGCTGGTAATGCCAACATTGCGATGCGCGCAAAACTCGGCTTCAGCGAGTCAATGCATTGCAGTAGGCATTGCCATTTCTATGTTATTCTGTGCTAGGTGGCTCCATCTCCCACTATGACGTACGGTGTCACAATGTTCTGGCAGGTTAGTAGAAGCGTAGAAACTAGATTGTTTCAGTAAACCATCTACTTCTGATTTCTGAAAAGAATCCACTATCACCCTCTTTCCCGTACAAACCAATATCCACTAGTACAAACTTGTAGTTAGCATCAGAAATTTCCAAAAGCACAGTTGAGAAATACTCATGATGATTGAAATACAGATAGCCACATTTGGGTCAGCATTTCATCCGTATATGTTTGCCGTCTATAGCACGTATACAGTGAGGAAAGTTCCATTTGTTCCAAAATTCATTTGACTGTTCCAATAGCTTATCTTCCAAAGGCTCCTGCAAGAACTTGGCGGAAAGATTGTCGCACTTGTTCCACTATTATACTAATGCATCCTGTAGAGATCCGAAAATAAAATGCCAAAGTTGCAAAAGTTTCTTCGGTAGCCATAAACCTGCAAACGAAAGAAAAAAATTAGGTTTCCTTCTTAGTATTTGACTTTGATTTCAATTTGACGTTTGGGGTTTTTCAGCTAATGCATGCAAGAATAGATAGCGAAACATTCGTGACACGTACAGAAGAAACAAAAGAGACAGATAGCTTGGACCAGGGTCTGAGGCATCAGCAAAACCAAAGAAATGGGTTCTTCAAGATCAGGATGCAGAATATGAAAGAGAGTAATAATTTCATTTTTTAATCAAAATTCATAAAACGTAGGTATGATAGGCACTACTTGGCATCCCAGTAGGAGCTGACATCTGACATCATAATATTTCTTTCAGATCCATGAGTAACAAATCACGCCAATTCCGAACACGAGACTGGGACAGGGATGGCAGCCGATAGCATGGAAGGTGGATCTCATTCCGATCACGTGAGGCAAGCCTCAAATTGCAGTACAGAAAAAAACTTTCAATGCCCTGTGTAGCAGAGATGAATGCCAGTGCTTGGACCAAGAAAGCTACAAGTAAAGAAGACATAACGTCACCCAAGGCCAAAAGACTGAAAAGACCATGGATAGCAAAATCATTAATATACAAAAAAAAACCAGTCTGTTAAGGAAAGAGTATTCGCAGATTGGTATAAGGAATGTCACATGGTGACTAGTAATGAAGACGATACAGATGTCCTTCTTCGAAAGATGGTCATGTCCGCAAAGAAATTCTACTCCCACCTTATTGGCTGAAGCAAATAATTTGTGATATCGTAATGGAACTACTGACAGGTGGAAAATGAAAATATGAAAATAGTTCGTGTTCCATCGCATTTCAGCCCTTCTCTGTACGCATCGTCACCTTCACCAGCTCCATCAAATCAAGGAAGTAACTATTGAACATCTCCTCAGCAACCATTCTCCTCTATCAATCAAGGGCCACTATCAGTCGAACCGTACTCAGGTGTAAACAGTCATGATCATGATATCCTGTCAAGCTTCCTTCAGTCATAATTTATAGGAATGCATATACGGTGTAATATGTACATTGAAATAAAATGAAATTCCTACTCTACATTATCATTGTTATGCCTGTACCAAGAGGAACTCTCCTTCGCCGTATTCTTTTAAATTTTCAATTTATACAGATCGATCTGCGTATATTGTATATTTGTAATTAGTATGTTTTCTCCTTGTATCTTAATAAAATACACATGTTGTCCTGTCCCCCCTTATGGCCCCAGGGAAAAGCGAAAATTATTTCCGCCCTGGTGGCACCTTCCATATTATGTTGGCAATCCTTCCTCCGACCTGCGCACTTGTCGCGTTCTCTCTCCACCTTGCCCCTCCTCTCCCCTGCAGAGGGATGGCACGGTGCTCGCAGGGAACTTCGTTCAGTTCGCTTGGAGCGAGCAAGCTGCTTAGTCGCCTAGCCGTGAGCGTGGAGGTAGGAATGCTTGTCAACATAATATGGAAGGTGCCACCAGGGCGGAAATAATTTTCGCTTTTCCCTGGGGCCATAAGGGGGGACAGGACAACATGTGTATTTTATTAAGATACAAGGAGAAAACATACTAATTACAAATATACAATATACGCAGATCGATCTGTATAAATTGAAAATTTAAAAGAATACGGCGAAGGAGAGTTCCTCTTGGTACAATGCCTTTTCACTAATTCATTTCCTAGGTAGAGAGTAGTAGTACGCTAGGCAGTTTTGCAACTACACAAATTAAATTATATCCGCTTCCACGAAATTACACCGATAGGAATGGAATGCATAACTAAGTAGGCCTGTGTAAATAATTAACATTTTTCTTTTTACAAGTTGCTTTACGTCGAACCGACACAGATCGGTCTTATGGCGACTATGGGACACGAAAGGGCTAGGAGCGGGAAGGAAGCTGCCGTGGCCTTAAGTAAGGTACAGCCCCAGCATTTGCCTGGTGTGAAAATGGGAAACCACGGAAAACCATCTTCAGGGCTGCCGACAGTGGGGTTCAAACCCACTATCTCCCGAATACTAGATACTGGCCGCACTTAAGCGACTGCAACTATCAAGCTCGGTAATTAACATCTTAGTGCAATTAATGTTGTGTAAGTCAATTAAGTTGCGGGTTTCTTAAAATGGAAGTTTCATGTCTATTACGACCGCAGATTTACTGCTTGTTACCGTATGTCTTACCATAAAAACATTTATAATTTATTCAGCTGAGCTGGGCTAAACATGAAATTAAATTTTCCGTACGTGAGAGTGAGTGCGAATTTCTCAGTTGGGTTGATGGGCTTCTTGTACCGATTGCACAGGGTTTTCAACATTTCACTTTTTATAAGTTCCAGAATATAACTAAAGTCTAAAATAGTCCCTGAACTTCGACTCATCAGTTAAAAATATGCCTGTTAATTAAAATGTTATAGTACCCTTCCTTGTCGTGTGATGCAAATATACTGTTGACTTTCCTTCTTTCCTTGCCGAGGGGCCTCACGACCCCATAGCCTCCCGTCCCAGCTAAGACTGCTCCAGAGTAGCGCTGTGAAGATGAGGCGGTCGTCCTGTTGATTGAATTGGATAATACGATTACAGCGCTCCTCCAGTGATCTCCGGTACTATCGACGGAGGCAAAGCAGTTACGGAGCTCCCAACGAGCTAGAATAACATAGAGAGGCGGAAGCGCTGCCTGGGTGAACCTAATAGAACGAACGTCCGCCATGTTTCCTGTTGTCACACAAGCAAGGGGGCATGGCCTTTAAATGACGAAAAGTGTAGAAAATGCGCATTTTATAATCGCTGGGGGAGAATTAAAGTCCGTTCCGAAAGCTTGAAGCATGAAAGCGAATACCGCCACTTCATCATATTGCGGCACGAGGCCAACATCACGATCAGTTGATTGTAGGGTAGTTCGAAATCATCGAACAGTGACATACGGATATTCCTCGAAATCGGAACAAGAGCGTTACCCTGCTTGGCTGTTGTGGTTAAGCGTAAATTAGAATAAAAACGATGGACATAAATATTTATGACAGGAAACCTTAAAATTTTAGGGTCCTATAATAGGTTACAGCCTCATTCTGTTAATATTTTAAAAATTATTGCATCCTCATGAGTACTGTGTTCCTTTCTTAATCTGTTTACCCTCCCGGGTTGGTTTTTCCCACGGACTCAGCGACGGATCCCACCTCTACCACCTCAAGGACAGTGTTCTGGAGCGTGAGACATTGGGTCGGGGGATACAACTGTGAGGGAGGGCTGCACCTGCTATGCTGAACAGGGGCCTTGTGGGGGGGAGGAAGCGGCCGTGGTCTTAAGTTAGGTACCATCCCGGCATTTGCCTGGAGGAGAAGTGGGAAACCACGGAAAATCACTTCGAGGATGGCTGAGGTGGGAATCGAACCCACTTCTACTCAGTTGACCTCCCCAGGCTGATAGAATCCCGTTACAGCCCTCGTGCCCCTTTTCAAATTTCGTGGCGGAGCTGGAATCGAACCCGGGCTTCCAGGGGTGGCAGCTGCTCACGCTAACCAGTGCACCACAGAGGCGGCCCATGAATACTTTACCACAATAATCGTTTAGTGTAATTATTTATTATAATATAGAGGGGATATCATGTTTCTCCCATTACCATATCATACTGGGATTACTAGCTTGAAAGTTGTCCATTATGAAGTGTGGCGTAGTTATAAAAACCAAGGCAACAGACATCTACAATAAAGGCTGTAAGTTATACATTTCAAAAATAGCAGTTATTAAATTAATTTCGTATGGCTATTTCTAGCCGGGTGCAGCCCTTGTAAGGCAGACCCTCCAATGAGGGTGGGCGGCATCTGCCATGTGTAGGTAACTGCGTGTTATTGTGGTGGAGGCTAGTGTTATGTGTGGTGTGTAAGTTGCAGGGATGTTGGGGACAGCACAAACACCCATTGGAATTAACCAATTAAGGTTAAAATCCCCGACCCGGCCGAGAATCGAACCCGGGACCCTCTGAGCCGAAGGCCAGTACGCTGACCATTCAGCCAACGAGTCGGACAAAAATAGCAGTAAAATGCTGTATTTATCATACTTGGTGTACGTTTGAACGAAAAACGTGATTTTTTGTGGTTACGTTTTCTTAGTGGTGGGCGTTCCATTTCCTTTATTTGTAAATGTGAATGAAAATTAAATAGGGCTGGAAATGTACAGAGCATAAGCAACTGAATTGAGTGGGATACCATTTATCTCTTTTCGCCCTCACAACGCATTGTTCAGTTAATTCCTTGTTCTTTAAACGAAATCTGAAACAAAATTACCGTGGCTATCCGTACTTTCGCTAAGTAAACAATAAAATGGATTTAATTACAAACAGAAATTACAAAAAGGAATCTCGGCTATAATTCAGTAATACTTAAAGTACGATATATCCTTGGTTTTATTACTCCGATTAGTACAACCATACGCTGAGCTTACGGCTGGCATTCTTGAAAGCGAGAATCTATCTTTTCACTTCTTAAAACTTAGGGAATAAATTGGCATGCACGATCTCCCTGTCACCTCAACATATGCTCTCGCGCCAATTCGCTTTGTTTTGACAACCGTTAACATGGCTGCCCCTTATCAACTTGCTTCAAGCAGGGAGCGCTGATGTCAGGTATACAGCCCCTCTATGATATTCTAGCTCGTTGGGAGCTCCGGAGGTTAACCGGAGCTTAGCCTACAAAGAATACAAAGCTTGCTCACTCGCAGTGCTCTCTCCAGAAACAGTGTCCGCCTGGCAGTACGCGTCTTGACCACTGCAGCGCTAGTATACCACCTCACATCACCACTCACTATACTGCTAATAATAAGAGTTGGTATGTGGCATTTCTTAGAGGGAGGTCCGTTTACTGCCTGCTGAGGCGGGATAAAGGGAGTGGCTGTGTGGTTGCCATGGAAAAGAGGGTGGGGCGACTGCTTTTGCCATGTAGATAACACTTCAGGACAGCTCGTCTTGCTGGGAGTTGCCAAACCTGTCACTGTCACTGATAAGAACCTGATTGTTTGTATAAGAGTGAACGCAAATGGGACGACGCAGCCTGGCCAGGTAGTCTACAACAGATCACAGCGGTCAGAATGAAGGAGGGAACAAGTGAGCCGGAAGCGAGGGGTAAGAGTATGTAGAAAGGAATGCTGGAATGTGGCAACATCGTGAAATGGCACGTGCAGTGCTCCTCCCTCCAACCTTACCTGTCAGACACCAACTCTTATTATTAGCAGTATAGCATTGCTAACGGGAGTTAAAACCAGCACAAATTTACCTATACACTATACTTCCTGTATTATATATGTTACTGAGCAGAATGAAGTAGAAAATAATAAATGTTCACCTTTTACCCCTAGGAGTTCAATTCAGCTGTGGATTTTCATTTCACATAACACACATAACTGTCGAAATTTATGTCTGGCATTTAAAATAATATAAGATCTGCACTAGATATTTTTACTACCGCACGTAGATTTTCAGCGAAAAGGACCGACTTTAACTATTTTCCTTGATATTTTCTTCTCATGAATTGTTTTTCTTCTCAAGAAGAATTCTCGGCGATACTCATCTGCCATGCCATTAGTGTAGTTAGTGACAGAGGGGCGCAGAAACTTCGCAGTATTATTCTCCTTAGTTCCTCAGGATGATCGCTTCTCCCACATTGTAGAATATGATTTTTTAGCATGTGGCAACAGTATTTTGGTTAATGTTTGTGCTATTTTTGGACTGCCCAGCGTTACCGATATCATTTCGTCCGTTACTTGCCCCAGTTTTATCAGCAGTGAAACAAAACTTGCCTTTGGATACCTCAGAACGCCTGTGTCTTTGATTTTTCTTAATGACGTTAGTAGAGATAGACTCTGGATACTACTAATTTTATCAACACACTCTTGACTTGGCATGTGGTCTTCGACAACTCTCATCAAATTCCCTCCAATATATGCCATTGCAGCACTCGACATAGAAACGCATGGTGCTCCTTCGGCTTCCTTTTCGATGTTTTCCAGTTGTATTTGAAAATTTAATGCTAACTCAGGATTCGTTGCTGCCGGTTAATCCGCGTGAATTGTTGAGCTAGTACTTTCTCCGTTGAGTTAGATGTTGCCAGACTGTCACGGCAGGAGGATTCATGTGCTACATTTCCCGTAAGAGATGCAGTAACGAGTCCAGTTGTTAAAATTTTTATGCAGGGCCTGTGTAACACTTGCAGCGTTTGTTTGGTCGTTGCTACCTCCAAGTTGTCTAATGCAACTAAATAAGCTTTCTACTTCATCAGAAGAAAATTTTCTGGTTAGCACAAAATGGAAGCCATTCTCAAGCAGGTACTTGACACACAAGATGGCAGATTTTGTTGTCAGACAAGCTGCTTGATAAGTTTCTTTACTTATGAATTCCACCGGACTTGCTGATGCTTTCTCCCAGAGTACTAGATAGGAAATGAAGTCGTTCTCCAACCATTCCAGTCTTTCATCATCAATTGAGAAGAAATGCATTGCGTCTTCCTTCCGAGAGCGAATATACTGCAAAGTGTTCTTCACGTTGAGGATGGTGAACCATTTATTAACTATCTTCAAGAACTAAATAGTACCTTCAGCATCCTGAAATTCTTTTATTCCAAACTGAGACCCGTATTGCCTCAAGAAATCGAGAGCCGAAATGACATCTGAAGAGAAAATATCCACGGCTCTGCCTACGTGCGTCTTCTCAAATATTGTCGGGTAGGCATGTCTGTGTGTCAGTCTTTTTACTAATTTTACTTTCATACCCTTCTGTAAGTCGTATGTCACCAGTAAACATACGACATGTAGAAATACCGCCAACCGAGGTGTTCATGTGAGGTTGAATTGTAGCGCCTCTAGCGGCATATATAGGATCCACAGGGCGGACAGGTATGAGTGGCTAATGGGCAGGCCTTGTATTCCTTTTAGGCTATGACCGGAGGGTCACCTCCTATTCGCAGCAGTAGCTCCGAGTGTAAGGACGTAGTGGGCTGTAATTTCAAACTTACGTCCATGACAAAAATTGATCTATATTACCGATATTCCATACAAGGAACGTACAGTCATTCAGAATATTTAATGCATCCTCTCCATTTGTTATCAAGAAAATGTAATTATATCGACATATAATTCATATCCCATGTACCTGTAGGTATAAACCCTGTAGATACAACAAACAATATATCTAAATAGATTCAGTTTTTCACAGAAAAGTGCAGGCCCTACCTGTGCAGAACTTACACAGTATACTTCGTTCATTATTATTATTATGGAAATATTCCCATTATATTGGTCTTAGAATGCAGCAGTTTCAAGTTAAATTTGATTTCGCTTTTAATTCCTGGCCATATATAAAAAACGCGAAAGATGTGACCAGAAGTATAGGATGATTATTTACGAGCTGACGGAGGAGTTCAAGTCTGTAAGTGCTGCGCTGTAAAACATGGCAAAAATGAAACGTAAGCTCCGGCCCCGCGGTGTAGGTGGCAACACGTCCGCCTGTCACCCGGAGTCGCCGGGTACGATTCCCGGCCAGGTCAGGGACTTTTATTGTAAATGATTAATATCCCTGGCCTGGGGACTGGGTGTTTGTGTCGTCCTTAACATTCTTTTCCTAACATTCAACACTTTACACTTCCGCCATTTACATAATACACGCAGGTTTCCTCACATATGGTGCAAGCAGGGACAAAAGATCTTCATAGGTCGACGCCCCGAACAAATAGAATTTTTAAAAAAAGGTAAAGGAGGAGCGCAGTTTCGCACAATAATAGCGACAAGTTATAAATTCCCGTGAAAATGCTCGTCCATTTCTCCCGTACCAAGTTCACACTACGCGCTTGTAATTCAATCGGAGGTTCTGTTACATAATTATTATGTTTGTACGTAAGAATGCTATCTGTAACATCGCCAAATAACTAAAGTATTAACGGAGGGGCGTAGTTTCTCACATTAATAGCGACAAGTTAAAAATGCCTGTACAAATGCTCGTTCATTTTTTCCGTAACAAGTTCAAACTACGCGCTTGTAATTCAATCGGAGGTTCTCCGGAGGCACCGATTGAAAGCGCCCGGAGCCTCCGCTCCGTAAACAACCGCTCCGTTAACAGCGCTACTCCAGAGCCAACTACCCCTGCTGCTTGTATAGCCGCTTGGACTAGCGCGTATACAAGGGGGGTCAGCTCTGGCGCAGCCGCGCTGGGACAAGAGGCTATCGAGTCGTGAGGCCCCTGAAGGGTGACCCCACCGTTCTGTTTATTATTCAATATCATACAATAGACCGACAACAAACAACATGGAGAAATAACACAAATAGGGTAAAAGAAATAACAAAGAGGAAAATACACCCTGCAATCAAACAATCTTCTCTCAGGTAAGCTTGCGTGTTCCTGCGTGTTTCCGTGGGCTGCGTCGAGTAGGTCTCCTGGTCCCTGGTAGTGGTCGGTGTCGCTTACGTGGAGGAAGGTGTAAGACCATCCCAGACCTCTCGGCCGATGTTGGTGATGGTATAGGACTCCGCCGGGCCCAGGGGAACCTGCCCGGTGGTGGAGTGATTGTCGTCGCATCTACTGTGGAGCGGCTGCTGGTGCTACTGCTGCGACCGCTCCTCTCCCTCTTCCGGCCCGTCCGCCACGACCCCTCCCCATGGTGGCTGCGGTGCGGCTGACCGGTGCACGCGGAATGGGTTGGAATTGGAATCCCTGTGGAAGCTCGGCGATCTCGTCGCCCGTGGCATGGTCCAGTTGGATGGCGGCGTTCCAGCCTCGAGATAGGGCAATATAAAGTAGATTGGCCCTGTTGAACGCGTACCTGCGTTGCGCGTGGTCCAGGCTGTACCAGGCTGATAGGAGCCAGAGGGTGGTTGTGGTGTCGTGATGATCTCGTCCTGCAGGTATCGATGGGAGCAGGCCTTCGAGCGCTGTGGCGATCTGGTAAACTCGATAATCCGCTGGAACTTCCAATCCCTTCGGGTAGTTGTTGGGTCGGAGCGATCGAAAGGGCAGTTCCCCTACTTCGGAGTTGTCACCGCCCCCGTCGTCCGACTCTCGGCCATCCTCTAAAAAATGCTGCGTTAGGGTCTGCATGTTGAGTGCTAGCTGATTGACAATGGCTGACAGCTGTTCGAGAGTCTGTGGTGGTGGTGGCTGCTGAGGCTGCTGCTGTGGTACCGGCGCTGGCTGGTCTGGTTGGGGCTTCTCCTGTGGCATGGCTGCTGTTCTCTGAATGACCAGTGTTGTTACTGTAAGAGGCTGTCGGTGTGGTAATCCTCGGGATGGCCCGCCAGTACTTCTGGCTCGTTCTTTGTTGACGTGAGCACGCTTGACCACGCGATAGGACAATGTCGTCTGTCGAGACTGCCGACCTGTGGACATTCTCCGATGATCCAGGCTGGGAATGGTGCGTGGGGTTGCCCTGGTTCCGCACCGCTGACTCTCTTTGGTTGACTCGGCCTGCCGTCCCAGCTAAGACGGACACGACTGCGCGATTGACTGTTGGAGTCGTGTCTAAGAAATAGAACTGGGATTTTAAGGCAAATGCCTATTTTTTTTCTTAAGAAATAACATAAAATTTTTAAAAATATATTAACGTTTCCTTACATTTATAGTTTTTTAGAGCCTATTTGAATATTTTAGTGCCTAAAATGCCTATTTTAACTTCTGTAATGTTTACAATCATATAATGGACATCCCTGAATTAAGATCAGAACAGTAGAGGGTGGGTTTTTCACAGAAACTTGATCTCCCAGAAACTATCGCCAAAGGAATGCTGAGTAAGGAGGAGAGAGGGAGGATTAGCTCAGAAGAAATATAATAACAATAATAATTGTACCGGGGGGTATACCTCTATACCGCATATTTAAATCTTGCGCCTAAAAGAACTCTTCTACTGTAGGAACCGTGATCTTGAAGCTAGACCTACTTAATCCTTTATTCAGAAGATGTCACTACAGAAATCTGATGAAATTTTGTTATCGTGAAGTTTCCTCTACTGTGTGAATTTCTATTTGTTTTGTTTGCCCTTCATCAAGAAGTTTGGACTTTCTTCAATAGATGTCACTGCTAACAACTATGATCATATACCCTGGTGCGAAGTGAAAGAACTTTTAATTTGAAGAAGTTTTGCATTCATAAGTTTTTCATTTATGTTTGAGTTGGCAATATTTATCTTTTCTTCCGCCAGTTTTGAATCTAGCCAATCCTAAATTTCTTTAATTAATTTTCCTCCTATCACAGGCTTCTTCTCCGATTCTGTGTGTCACTTTTGAACTCAACCAATAAAATTCTGATGGTGTGGCTGGTTTATTCATGAAAGGTCTCGAACTTTCCCCGAGGGTTTATAAACTGCGGATTTTCTCGTCTCTTGGCAGTTTTGATCGTCATCTAAGTGTGTGTGTCAAGCAGGAGGCGGGAGGCGCCTCATTCATCAGGCAGCAGTTCTTCAGCAAGGTAATAGCCATCTAACATCTTACTTTTTGCTAGCTCCGCAGTTTAACCCGAGGGAAAGGTTCGAAACTTTAACCAAGTAACCAACTTCTTTAAAATGTAAATCTCCTTTCGGCTCATGTAAAAATGTCATAAATCTTTAACTGTAAATCGGGGATAGAGAGTGATGTACCCTCTCGAGTTCCCCTTACTTTACTTTCTTATAGGAGTCACCTCCATAGTTTGGGAATAGCCCTTGTTTCATCGGCCTAGTGCCCCTTAGGTTTTAAGAATGCATATTTAGGAGTGCAAGTACTTGCCTCCATTCAATTCGTGTTTCGGGCCATTTACTTAACCTGTTTCTTTCCGCAACGGCCCAATAGGTTGGGTACAAGATACCCCTGTTTCAAATTTGTAAATAGTGCCTTGCAAGGCCTGTGAATAGTAGATTTTCATGTAATGTTGCCTTGAGTAGGCTTGGGAGAACTGAGAACACGTTCGCTCTTTTCTTGTGTTGTAAAAGTGCCTCTGGGAGGCTTGATATTGTGTGTGTTGGGAGCAAGCACTCCATGTATTGTGGCCGTAATTAGGTCACAGCTGACTGTACAGGTGTTGGTGTGTGGCTTGTGTTCGCTTGTCGGCGAGAGGGAGTGCGTGACCTTGGCTCGAGGACGAGAACAAGTTTTTTGACGTGAATAGGGTGGCTGGTCGACTACCAAAATAAATTAAAAATGAAGGTTGGCGAGAGAAAAAAGTGCTAGCGCGTGTCACTTGTAATTGCGAGGAACGAAATGAATAACATATTTATAATATCTTTGGTGGCGTGACATGCATAATTACGGAGTGCTCATGGATTAAATTAAAATAAATTGGATGAAAAATTGCACGTTTAGATAATATAAATTAAAAACTAAAATTTTTGAATTAATTTACACGACCTTTTGGCTGAAATGGCGATAAAAATATATATTCATACGACAGAAGAATTCAGTATCTAAATTGACTTTACTTCCGTGCATGAGCGCCAGACACGATATTTAAGTCATGTGATAAGAGTACGCACTCTCACATACTGACGTGTTCCCGAACTATCATCTTCAGTCGCTCAGAGTCCTTGCCAGCAAGATTTTCAACGTAGAACATCGTGAATACTGTCGTCAGGAATAGTGGCTTCGCTCCTGTGCTCTACACTTCTCATAATTGTCTACAACGTGGAACAGTGCTGTGATCAGACGTCGAATGTGCAGATATTAATCCCTTAAGTACGTGTCATTTCCAAAATACAGTTACGCGTGTGTTTGGAGTTTATTCTAAAGCACTTTGTGTAAGTTTCAGCTTTCTCACGAGTGAACGTGGAGGACCTGGACGTGATCATTTCCAGAAGAAGACGGAACTTCGTGTTATGGATTACCTGTGCTTCACCATGAACTTCTAAACCATCGACCACCGTCGGCGGCGTCGGGATGCAGATTCTTTCATCCTAGAATGGCTGATTGAGAATCCAGACTTCCAGACGTGAAGATATATCCTTAAGTTAAGTCGATTACGTCTCATTTATATCTGTTCTATGTAGTTTTGTTCTATTCTTTCTTTCTTAGTAATTTTTTGACACACTTTTATGGTTGTATCTTTCGCTCGGATATGTCGTAAAATTAGCACATGTGATTGCTTAATGACCATGTGGCCATGAATTTGACAGCGAGGGTTCTGATAGAGTTATCCATGTGTCATCGAAACCATCCTTGCTTATTGAGTGAATTTCGTTACGAATATGAGTTAATTTATGTCCGATGGATTTAATGAAAGGATATTTTGTCAATATTTTCAATATTTTCCTTGAAATAGAATTTCTACTTGTACCTCATGTTTGAGATAACGTGTCATCGGGATATTAAATCTGAATTCTATGTATGAATTTAATTGGAATAGGTGCATTGTAGCATGTGATAATTAATTTGATTAATGAATCATCGAGACGCATTTAAGTGGATATTATGTATTTGTAGGACGATGGTAGGTCCTTATATTTCGTGGCTACACATATCTGATATTAGGATGCGACAAGTTAGAGTCGTCATTGTGGTACACTGTACGTGTAAGGTGTGTGGAATAATTGCGCATGATATGAATCTTCGTGAAACTGAGTTTTTCACATATTGATTAGGAGGTAATGTGAATATGGATTATTCGAGACGAATGCAGTGTAGTCTAATATTAGTGTCTTCAGATGAAGAAAATGAAAGTCCATGTTAATCGATGCACTTCTTAATTCGTGAGAATATCCCAATTTTGCTCAGGTAATTTAATAATTTCAAGTTGAAGGTACAGGTGAATGTTCGTGAAGGCCTTAGGTCTGAAGAACAGATCTTCGATGAAATATCTCAGTAATATTTGATTTGTGACTAGGCAAGCTCATTCGTTAATGCAATATGTCGCTCTCATGAGGCAACTCGATCTTGTTGGAACGTAATAAATCTATTAACGGGAGAGTGATATAGTTGATCGGCACTCGTCGACATGTAAATATTGTAGATATCTTCTTCTTGATAATCACAGTCGTCTTGATAATTTCAGTAGTTAGCAGCAGATGTAGTAATTTGCTAGTAGTTAGAGAATTATTTTCTATGTGTTTGTTCTGATAATGTGTGACACTTTGACATTATTGATGGATAGTGGATGGGATTTCCACATGGATGATATTTTCTCCATCTATGAATGTTCGTAAGCCCAGAAGGCGTTTTATTTTGTTCAATTATTGATCAGATGCTTATAAGTTCAGTATTAATTCACACGAAAAGAGATGTGAGACGACGTGAACAGATATATCCGACGTCTCGAATTAACTTAGAGAAAACAAAGGCAAATTCAACTTTTCATTTTATAACTACAAAATTGTTGATATAAAGAATGTAAATTTTATTTTGTTATAACAGTCAAAATAATGAATCTTGGGTATTTCTTTATTATACTCGTTCTTACAATTACTGCATTTTTTCCAGATTGTTCGAGGAAGGCTTGGCCCAGACCTCATTTTTTTAATAACAAATTTTGATTCAACTTTAAATAAATAATTTAATGACTTTAAAGACGAAAAAGAAAATTAACAATGTAAAATACTCTGTTAGAATGTTAGGGAAAACAACTGCCGTGTACCATCCCTTTTGTTTGCATTTGAGTTTGTTACATCAAGAGCCATATTAAATTACATAAAGTAGTGATCATAGTCATAATCACAGACTTCAGGATGGCTAATATTTCATTTAATTCAATAAAAGTGTCATATTTGTTCTATACCTTGAACATGCTTATTTGACGAACCCCATGTAAATCCTGCCACATTCATTTATTTTTATAAGCCTACAGCCATCGAACTGAGCACCCCTGAGGTGTCTCGTGTTCACTGACTGACTACGTCGGGGACAGTATTGAGGGATTTCTGCCCTTGTGTAAATTTGTGCTCCTTGTAAATTTGAGCTGGGAACTCAAAAATTGTAAAACTAGGGGCTGGTAGCCCAAGAGAGTTAAAGTACTGTAATCTTGGATTTTTCTATTTTTGTCATTGTTATCTCACTAAGTGAGAATTTGTTAACATGTTGCTTTTCAAAAATGTAACCTTCCATTTCAGTTTGAAATTCTTTCTTCACATTGTAGTTAGACCCATTCACCCCGGCACCTTCTTTCACCTCTGCGTTCCACGGGTAACCCCGTAACAGTAAAAATAATAATAATAATAATAATAATAATAATAATAATAATAATAATAATAATAATAATAATAATAATAATATTTGCTTTACGTTCAATTAACTACTTTTACTGTTTTCGAAGACACTGAGGGGCAGGAATTTTGTCCTACAGGAGTTATTTTATGTGCCAGTAAATCTACCGACACGAGGCTGACGTGTTTGAGCACATTCGAATACCACCGGACTGAGCCAGGATCGAACCTGCCAAGTTGGGGTCAGAAGGCCAGCGCCTCAACCGTCTGAACCTCTCAGCCCGGCTCTCAGAAGAACAAGGAGCAGGTAGTAAGAAAGGACCTACTATGCCAAGTCGCCAGTGAAAGAAAATCTGTTTAAGTGAATATAATTCGTCGTGCCTAAAACGAGATCATATAAGAGTGCGCTTATACAACAATGGCTTACAACTGCCAAGGATGACTTTTGATGGCAAGATTATTTTCTGTCAGTAGTGCAATAAACAGGTATGTACTGTACATATGTATTAAAATTAATATTAATCTAAAACTAAGGTTTTGATATTGGCTCCTCTAATTAATTTTAGAGACCTCGTCCAGGGGGCTTGGGTTCGATTTCCGGTACCGGCAGTAATTTAGAAAGCTATGAGGTCTGGAACGGCGTTGACCCAGCGTCGTGAGGACACTTGAGAAGCCACAGTGAGCACTGGTCACGGAGGCAAGGAAAAACGGCTGAGGGATGTGTCTTGCAGACCACACGACCATCCTATATCTGCAGGCCATGAGATGGGCAGCAGCCGCTATTGAAAGCTAAGACCCTTCGAGGCCTGTGGTGTTCTTGTTCTTAATTAACTTTACAGTAATAGTGGCTTAAATAAAATAGTTCAAAGTTACTAATTTTATTCAATACCTATTCACATTTTCTATTCCTCACCTTAGTCTCTAATTTTCATCACTTTATTGTGTTTTAGATTTCACAAGAGAAAAAATTGCACCTTCAACAGCATGCAGATATTATCAGTCACAAAGCGAAAGCACCATGAAAAGAAACATTAGACAAACTCTGCTCACACAAACTATATCTCGCATAAGCCTTAATGGTTCCTATGCTGAACATGTGTAGAGCCCTAGTTGCAGCAAATATTCCCTGGAATGCTGTGCATAATCCGGTTTTCAGAGATTTTTTCAGAAATACACTAAGCAGCACATAGGCCTACCACCTACGTACATAAAAGAGAAATTACTTAGATATTTGTTTCAATGAGTTCAATCAGGGAAGATATTGGGGAGTCTTGGATATGGTTATGTGTGGATGAAATCACCGACGCCGCTGTGGGTAGGTCCATTCCTAATCTCATAATAGGAAAACTGGAATTAATTCAGGCATCTGCTGATCACCTTCTTTGCTCTAAGAGGCTTGAGAAAGTGAATAGCCAAAGCTTTGCGGACTTCATCAACAAGGAGTTGCAATTGTTGTATCCTTGTCAACGATGCTGCTTCCTACATGACTGCTACTGCACCTCTCCTCAAAACTTGATACCATTCTTTAATTCATGTTGCTTGCATGGTCCATGCTTTGCATCGCAGAAATAGTTAGGGCCGAGCTTCCTGCAGTAAATACTGTCATTCAACAATGAAGAAAGTGTGCTGTAAGGCTCCATTAAGAATAGCCATCTTTCGAAAGAAAGTTCCCTCTAATCCCCTTCCACCACAGCCAATCATAACACAATGGGGTTCCTGGATGGAAGCTGCCCAGTATTATGCGGTACATCTTGAGGAAATGATGACTGTGATAGACAATCTGCCTTTAACGGACAACTCTGCATGTGTATCGTCTGTCAAAGAGCTGCTAAAGGATTATTCCAATGTTCAGAGAGACATTTCATATATTCAGGCAAATCTCTCATTTCTTCCAGTCACCATTACAAAAATGAACGGAAAAAGCAGCAGCCTCAAATTGAAGAAGATGAGAATAATATACAAAGTCCTGGGAGGTGAGGGGTAAAATAAGAGACAAGTGAACTAGTTTTCTGCAGAAGAATCCAGGCTATTCAGTGGTGAAAAGGGTACATCAGATAACTGAGGGGGAAAGGTAGACTCACCTAGTGAAATTGAACTGAAAAATGTATGTAGGCTACAATTTCCTATGTCCCTCTAATATCTTTGAGCCTGGAGGGCTCTGTTTCTGCTTTCAAAATGATTTTAAAAGACATGAGACACAGCCTGACTGCAGAAAATTTGGAGAAGATTATTGTTATGTACTATAGAGCAAACTACGAATGGAACTGCTGTAAGAATGTTCCTCACAAATAAAGAAAACACATACTCAGTTCGCGTTTCCACCGTTATGGGATGTCTACAGTGCTGTAATTGTGTTCGGTGATTTTAGTATTAATGGATGGGAAAAAGGTTGACTTACCTAGTGAAATTGAACTTAAAAATGTAGGTAAATTTGCATATGCCCCTCTAATATCTATTTTCATATCAACGATAACTGATAAACGTCTTTTTAATTCAATCTTAATTTTTCAGTTATTTCTGCTGATAATAGGTATAACACGTTTCTGGAAGTTTAAAAAAAAGGTCACTTACAATTTAAGCGTATGTTGTTATATTTTAAAGCCTTTTTTTCTGTCTATTTACACTTTTTTAAACATATTTTAAGTGCCTATTTTGTCTTTTAAAAGCCTATTTACTTATCTTAAAAACATATTTTAGGTGCCTAATACTATTTTTAGAGCCTAAAATCCCAGGTCTACTAAGAAAATACCCCACGTGCCTGTCGCCAGCGTATATGGCGACCCCAGTCGTGCGGCTTTGGCCACCACCCCGTCGCGTCTAATATCGCACCTTGGAAAACGCCTTTGCCTTCCTCCACTTCTCTTAATGTCAATTGCCGAGTGCATTATTCTCCTTGGTAACCTATCCTCCTCCATTCGCCTCACATGCCCTCACCGCTCAAATCTGTTTATACGTACAGTTTCACCTATCGAGTTTATTTTTAACTTACCCTTTATCTACTCATTCTGACTAGCGTCCTACCATTGTTCCCTCCTTGTTCCGAATTAATTCAGGCCTACAGATTTACTTTTGGTGAAAGAACAGCTTCTCTGATTTCAAATAATAGAATATGCAATAAGTTACAATTCGAACTCTGGATCAGACTGGTTTCACAGGCTCACTCTAAGAATAATTAAGGCATATATAAACGATGATGAGAGCAATCACGGAAGAATGACTAACTTCGTATACTTCGTCCTACACTATGGTCGTATGTAAAAAAAAAATTCTCGTCCTACGCAGTCCCAGTCTAACCTAAATAAGCGTGCCGTTTTACGTCAGTATTGATCATAGTCACGGGACCTCCAATATTTTACGTGGAACTCGAACCACAGACACACAACTCTTTATTTTTTAAATCCTACATTCATTCGCTGAGATTCGAACCACGGCTGCCTTACTGGGATGTCACTCACCTATCACAGCCCCCACCCTAATGAAGACAATGTTTCATCTCAATGTTTCTGTTTTAGCTTTCAACACTTCAGAGTAACTATTAAAAGAATAAATTGGATGTTTTGATCGCTTTACGTACAGTACGTGCTTTATCTACGAAATATTATGCTGCGAAGACTTTTGGTATCTAAACTGATTTATATTTACATTTTAAACGTCATTAGAGTTAAGATTAATTCGACTCTTCGGCTGAATGGTCAGCGGTTAAGATTTCCAAGTGTCCCAGGTTCAATTTCCAGCCGGGCCTGGAATTTTAACTGCGTATAGTTAATTCCTCTGGCTCGGGAACTGGGTATTTGTGTTCGTCTTAATATACTTCTCGTCATCTACATACAACACATCACTGTATCAACCGCCATAGAAACAATCAATAGCGAACAATGCATCCCTCCACACGACGTTGGCGTCAGGTAGCGCATCCGGCCGTAAAACATCGAGTGCCAATCCTAATAAATTGGGGAAAAGATTATTGTACACTTTCTCACACACACACAAAACTCAACGGATTCTTGAACCGAATTATCACCGTCAAATGTAAGTTTTGTCCCGTGCTTTGGACTTCCATAACAAAATATTTCTTGCCTTACTCCTCAATATAGAAGATGGTTGCCCATTGAAATGAAACGAAATGGCGTATGGCTTTTATTGCCGGGAGTGTCCGAAGACACGTTCGGCTCGCCAGGTGCAGGTCTTTTGTTTTGACGCCAGTAAGAGACCTGTGCGTCGTGATGAGGATGAAATGATGATGAAGACGACACATACACCCAGCCCCCGTGCCAGCGAAATTAACCAATGATGGTTAAAATTCCCGACCCTGCCGGGAATCGAACCCGGGACCCTTCTGACCAAAGGCCAGACGGCTGCCCATTTAAACTTCCTCTTAAAACAATAACTACCACCGCCTCGACTATTTAGTATACATTTACCCCAAAATACTCTTCGTCGATAAACCTACGTAGGAAAGTGTCGAGCAATATTTAGAGCAATTTTTAGCTAATTTTATCATTTAAACCCGTTCTGAAGCATAGAAATGCATCCTCTTATTGGCAAAGTATAGATAAACTTCCACGTATTAAGTAGTCAAGGAATGTCTATGAGTGAGATGGCTGCCTGTTTCGCCCACGTAACTGTGAGCTTGCCTTCGATAAACGGTGAATTCGAACAACACTATCGACTGCCCTGAAGATGGTTTTACATGGTTTTCCGTTTTCACACTAAGACTACGGCCGTTTCCTTCCTCTTATTTCAAGAGATCCAGTAGATGGGAGCCCCAGGGCAAAGATAATGTGCCATTTTACTTATCTTTTTCCGTGGTTACCCGATGAGGCGGGAAAATCTTTCACTAACTATACTGGGGGGGGGGAATTATTCTGTCTTGCCAGGGATTGACGATTTTGAAAGCCCCTCATCACTAAATTATTGGTGAACGTTGGAAGACAGGGTCGTCTTAGGAAACACAATTTGGATTTCAATTTAATAGATTTGTTAATTATAACATTTGGAAAGATCGAAACATAGACATTGTAATATAGGAGCCAAGGCCCCCGATACTTGAATCGAGTTTTGGGTTTTTTGGTCCTTAGTACCCTTTTTAGCAGAGCGACGCCCTAGCCTGTAGATTGGGTAAGGAAGATCCGATATTTCGTCAAGTTGACATGTTTCAAAATCTGCTGTTAAAGTTTAGGAACATTCAAGTTCTTGTGAATTTGGATGTTTGACTTATACCATGGTAAGTGAGACATGTAGCGAAGGACCTTGTTCTGCAGGAGCTGGATTCACCTAAGCGGCATCTTTGGAATATAGCACCAGGCCTCACAACCGTAAAGGATTATAGGTCTGATGCACGATAAATAAAGCGATCGCTTGATCTCATCACTCAGGCGCTTATTATAAAATAGTGGCGTCAGTAGAACGAAATGGTCATTCATTGGAGTTCAAGCACAACAGGAAGTTTGTGACCAAATGACTTATTTGTAGAAGGGACCAGGTTATACAGTGGTATTTGAAGGTGTTCAAATACGTCAGCCTCCTGTAAGTAAATTTTTTGGCACGTAAAAGAACTCCTGCGGGAGAAAATCCCGGCACCTAGGCGTCTCCGAATTCCGTAAAAGTAATAAGCGGGACGTAAAAACAATAACATTATTATTATAAAATATTTTCCGGTTAATCCGAAAATTTCGTAATCCGAACAGACTCCGGTCCCAATTAGTTCGGATTAACGAGACTCTACTGTTGTTTTTTTTTATACAAGTCAGTTGTTTATACCGGTATCGTCAAAGTCACTCGAAATTGGGAAAGTCTTTCGAAATGAGATGCAAATTTACCTGCATTTTCTCTGTACATTTTCAGCAAATTCAGAGTCGATAGGACATGTAGAGAGAGAAAGGATGCACACCATATCAGTTGGGACTTCCCAAATGCAATACTAATTTAGATTTGTCCGTTGTACTTACTGCTATAGATTGGGCGTCACAGTGCTGAAACGCCAACGTAATTCAACACGAGCAGCCACTGTGTTACTAGCTGATCAATCGTCATAAGAACTGATGTTGTCTGTAGAATCAAATAATATATAAATCATAGATACAAATAAAATATTCAAAATGTAACAAGTCTATACTGCACCCGTCCACCTCCCGAGTCCCAGACTAACATTAATCTCAGGGGTGTCGGTTCATTGTTTAAGTCAACAAATATGTAAATATAGAGGCCTCGGTGAACACGGGAATGAACGGAGCAATTAAAAATAAAATGGGGAAAGCTCGATTGTAAACATGAATTTAAGGACTCCATGATAGGACTAGGAAGTGACGTTTAAATTGAAAAGGGCATAACATCAAACTACAACAAAAAGATTATGAGAATGGTTTCCTTTGAAATAATTGCCAGAAGGAGCAGTTTATTGCGCCATCCAGCGCACGGAATTTTGGTACATTTGGCAACAACAATTAAATTTCTCATACGTTACATAAAACAAATCACTTGCTATACCGCAAGTGGTAACAATATGCTGCTGGGTTTATCCTGAAATAAAATGACATTTTGGGGTATAATTTACGGATCGATTACGTTTGAATCGAAACGTCATTCCAGGAAGAGCCTTCCTTATATCGAGAGCCCGAGCATAAATATGTTTATGGTCGGCTTCTCGATTTAACCTAGATGTAGTGCCCCGGCTATCTACATTTTTCCGAGGCCGGTACTCGGACTGGGTAATGCCCTCGTGATCATAAGGAAATGTATTACACGGACAGGTCCTATCTTACGATATCCAGCCGATCCACTGAATTAACATTTATATTTTATTTACACCTGATCTGAAATATTTCAAAGTGGTCTCAGTAGACTACTGGCACAAATGAGATAACGAGGTGCGGTGGGAAATACCGTGCGGTTGAACTCTCCTCGCATCGCAAGCGAAGTAAACAAACACACCAAGTATTACAGTAACTTGTCTCGTGCGGAAGCCGTACGATAACGAAGTAACCAAAATGACTATGATTATTATAATTTTATTATTATTATTATTATTATTATTATTATTATTCAAACTGCACGATCAGAGGGATGTTGTCATCAATTATTTCATTCACTATCGTCAGCATATTCCTGCCTCCATGAAATTATCATTATTGACATTATTATTATTATTATTATTATTATTATTATTATTATTATTATTATTATTATTATTATTATTATTATGCTAAACGATTCCTGGCACTGTCACGTTTGATTATTATCGTCATTATTATGCGGGACGCAAACACATAGGTTATTACTGTTATTATTATGATTATCTCCTTCTTGTGATTATTATTATTATTATGACGTCACTCAAGATTTTATTATTATTATTATTATTAATGTCACTCAAGATTTTATTATTATTATGACGTCACTCAAGATTATTATTATTATTATTTTATTATTATTATTATTATTAATAATGAACCGGTCACTTCCGCCAAAAATGCATTAAGATATCGGTCGCGATTACAATTATTCAATGATCAACCAAAAGACGTCATTACTATTATTATTATTATAACAATTATTATTAATCTGACCGCGATGATTTATCATCGTCCTAACGTTGTTATTATTATTATCGGTTGCATATTATCATTTAGATTCCTTTTTAACATCTTTATCATCGCCCATTTAATTATCACGGTCCAACCTTTTATCTGCAATATTTATTATTATCATCACGGCATCATGATTGTCATCACTCGTCATTACAAAGATTACAACATACGATCATTTATGTGGACTCTGAACTCTCATTATCCTTAGATCCGCAGTATCTCGCCGAATAGCTGCGCAGTCTATTTATTTCATACATGCTGCCACGGGTTCGAATTCTACCCGCTACGTAATTTAGTATTTCTCTGTGACATTGCCGTATATTTTACACTCATTTCAATATGCTAAGTGTTTCTCATACGGAATTTATATCCCTTTCTATCTCAATATTCCTTTATTCATTTATTTCTCACAGAATTATCAACTGACTTATATATTCCACTTCTGACATCGTATGACATTTTATTATCTGACTGTAGGTTCTTTATCACCTTTCTATTCACATTCGATTTACGTCTTAGTTCATTCTCCACAAATAATCGTAACAGTCTGAAATTATATTTACCAAAATTTGACAATCATGGTTTCGTAATATTAGTCATATGTGTTCCGGCTAATTAATTGCAAATTTAAGACACAACATTTATTCGTAAAATTATTGGACCGTAATTTAAACAACACGTTCATTAACATGTACGGATATTAGCACCGATATTATTATTCAATATTATTAATTGATCAAATTAAATTATCACACACATTAATCGCGAATTAAAACGACATCCCGTCATTAAATGATTCTCGATAATCTCAACACATTATCACTCAAATTTTATTATTAACCACTGTTCAGGTAAAATTCCGATATCTCATGAATTATTATTATTATTAATCTCACTTCTCACAACTTGTACCACCTCATTTTGAAAATATGAACACACTGATAAAAACAACACAGCTGGCATGACAAGGCTGAATTTTCCTTAACATTATTATATAACTCGTCAACTGACTGACAGAAAAGCACACTTCGGGTCGATCTGAATTTTACAACAAAATCAAATGTCAAACATAAACTCTTGACTATAAAGAAATATGAATGCATGCATGACTTAACTCACTACAATATATCTACAAAATTTATATCTACAACAAACTGAAATTTATAATCAGACCCGATATTTACTTTCTTATTACCTACTCCTGTCCGTGCTACAATTTAGAATGGTGTCGTGAAGCGACCCATCTTGTTACATAAGGTAACCAAGTCAAATCAAATTATTCCCATTTTCCCAATCACGCTAACATTTCCCAAATATTATTTACATATTGCACTCATCTGGTTATGTGATATCCATTGCAACTTAGCAGAGGAGAGACCATTACTGCCCCGTTCTTCCGTTCTACTCGCCCATACTTGCTGGCGTTACTCCACAAAAGATTTCCTGGCACTTGTACCAAGAGGTACTCTCCTTTGCCATATTCTCTTAAATCTTCAATTTATACAGATCGATCTGCGTATATTGTATATTTGTAGTTAGTATGTTTTCTCCTTGTATCTTAATAAAATACTCATGTTGTCCTGTCCCCCTTATGGCCCCAGGGAAAAGCGAAAATTATTTCCACCCTGGTGGCACCTTCCATATTATGTTGGCAATCCTTCCTCCGCCCTGCGCACTTGTCGCGTTGTCTCTCCACCTTGCCCCTCCTCTCCCCTGCAGAGGGATGGCGCGGTGCTGGGTAGTTCTGAGAGAACTTGGTTCAGTTCGCTTGGAGCGAGAAAGCTGCTTAGTAGCCTAGCCGTGAGCGTGGAGGTAGGAGAAATGCTTGTCAACCAACTTCAGGCTTAGGGAGGGAGTTGTTTAATATTCAGAATGTAACATATTTGTTTTCTTGTCAGTAGAGGCTAAGGGCCTCAGTAAATAGTAAGAGGTTTATTTCTGAAAAGGCTAATGCGTTAACTTGGTTTTTAAGTAATTCAGTATGTTGTCACTAAAGGGCATTGTTCTCGAGGCTGAGCCTCGATTTCTTGGTAAAATGAGTGTAGCCCTCATGATAGTTGAATCGGTATGTGGCCTAAGGCCCCTGTAATTGCTAAGAATCGAAAATTGTAGTGTTTGAATTGTCGGAGGGCAGGTCCCCCAATGAACATGAACTTTAATCTTGTTCGCACTTACTACTGTAATAAATGTTCAGCATTGCACACGACTCGGTTATCGCTGAATGTGTTATCGCTTCCCTTGCTCGTTACTGGTATTCAGCCTTCGGTCAAAAAGCCCGCACCTTCCTTACTTCCATATCGCTGCCAATCCTTGGTGCAATACTAATATTTTAAATATCACACTACTTCACCATTGACATTGTTAGCACTAAAGTTGATTTATACAGAACAAATTAACACCCTAGACCCAAATGATTATTATTTTACACTGTTTGAACTTCGTCCTTTTTACCGCACAAAAGGACATGAACACATACGACGGATTGTCGAATTGTACGCCCGGTGCGATTTACGTTGTCCGACGCGATACGCCCGATTTATATGGCACTTTTGAAGTGTTCATGATAGCGATTCGATCTTCCAAAGTACCGGCTATTACTCCCTCAAGGTACTGTTCGTCACACAGTATTCTATTTCTGCACTTATTGCTGTGCAATTGAAATTTATATTACTCACACTTACAATGCAATTAATTGTCTTCACTACGATATTTATAACTGGCAAACACTGTCCTAAGTTAACTACTTCCAGTTCATGGTGCTCGAGTGCGATCACATTTTATAAGAACCGGCGGATGCTCGCACAGATAAAGGTTGAGTTAGCGGTACACGACGGATTCAGCTACGGACGATAGTTCAGCTCCAAAGTTTAATTTCAAGACCGCTGTGAGTGTCCCTTGCGCTAGTATATATGGATGAAGCCTCCCCTAGCGGATTCAATGACGTCATGTCCATGAGGGAGGGGGTGGATTTCCAAAATAGGCACTTGCATTCCGAATTGGATGTTATAATTTATGTCACATTAATGCATTCCTCTAGAATAGACGCTGGATTAAATATGAACTCCTGATGATCATAGCTTTCGGAGATATGGATGGATTTCACTCCTGACTTTTGGCGCCTTTGAAAGCGTCTATCTCCACGTTGTCGTCTCTCAGCCAATGGCAATCGAGGAGCTCAAATTCCAAGAAAGTCTTTCTTCAATTAAATTAATTTGCAATTTATTATTAATTATTCTTCCACATATGACATCTAAAAAATCCGTAAATTGATCCAGATAACTTTAATAATTTATTGATGAATATATTCGAAGCTACTTTTATTCTTTCCCCCAGATCCCTCAAGATGGTATCCCTGAGTCGCCATCTAAATTTTTGTGATTGGACTACAAGTGCGCACGTGGCTTAAGTTTCCACCTGGAACAACTTGGGCCAACGATTGTCGCAGAAAACACTGTACTTTTCCGTTCTCTATTTCCGAGAACTCGTGACGTAGTGGAAATTTTTCGTCCGCCCAGAATATACTCCCGCAGCGTTCAAGTTGCAACATCCCCATTGTCTCAAACTAGCCTTTCTCCTTCTGCCCGAAACTTATTTGTGGACATATATTCTCCTGGTCGCGAAACTAATGAGCTCCCCTGCTGTGAAGCAGCTCTATGCTGTCGTGACAGACTAAGCTCCATGGCTCCAGTCTGTCGGGTAACCAACTTATATTTCAACATTACTCGTATGGAATAAAATTTTCTGTACTCCAATAAATGTACCATATATTATTTCATAAATCAAATCATGAATGACTTTGGACCCCATTCACTCGGGTTCAATACCGACGACTTGGTCTTAATGGCAGACTGTGCTGAAAGCCTGTAATCTCATGGAACATGAAAGTTTTTTTACGTCGCACCGACCCAGATTGGTCTTATGGTGACGATGAGACAGGGAAAGGCCAGGAGTGGGAAGGAAGCGGCCGTGGCCTTAATTAAGGTACAGCCCCAGCATTTGCCTGGTGTGAAAATGGGAAACCACGGAAAACCATTTTCAGGGCGGCCGACTGTGGGGTTCGAACCTACTATCTCCCGAATACCGGATACTGGCCGCACTTAAGCGACTGCAGCTATCGAGCTCGGTGAATATGAAAGTAGCTGCAGTGAGTATAATATAAACATGAAGCATTTTTAAGACTAAAGTGATATCAGTAGGGAAGAAACAGAAGCTAACTGAATGTAAGGTTGCGAATACAAATCTGGAGTAGGTAGATCATTTCAGGTATTTAAGATGTGTTGAGCCCTTATGCATTCGTGCTCATTATGTTGTACATAAGTATTAATTGGGGCAATTATGCAGAGTCACGAAATATAAATGTGAGTTTTATGATTACGTTAGCGGCGAGCCAGGAAGGAAAGAGACAGCTGAATGAAAAAGGACGGACGGAGAGGGAGACACACGACAATACAGCTCCTAAACCAGTCCCTACCCGTCATAAACCATGGCTAAGAAAGTTTAGAGACGAAAGTGCGACCGCCCCTTCCGCGGCATTGCCCCGTAGATTAACATTGGGAGCACTCTACACCCAGGGTCTTGATGGGTTCTTCTTATTGTTGTGGGGCTATTTCATAGGGTCGAAGGACTTTGTATGTGCCTCAGCTAGCTAATACGTTCCGACGAATAAAAATCGCATATATGGTGGAAAATTGGATTCGGAATCCTATCGGGCGGCTTATTATCAAATTTCTATATTAAGGTTTTTAAGTCAATCGCTGTTATGTTTGCATCACCTATTTTCATAATTTATGACATATTTGTAAGAATCGAGACCTTGCCTTGAATTAAAATTGATTAAATCAAATATGATCTTGAAACTTGAATTAATTTCATAAGTAAGGCCATGTATATCTAATTTATAATGAAAAGATGGAGATATTCTGGATCGGATTATATTTATTAATTTAAATGATCCTACTAGTTAAGACGAAACCAAAGTATAACCCAGATTTTAAATATTACTGAAAAACAAATTGGTAATGACATAAAACGGCTGTCGTAATTTAATTAATTTATACCCGATTCAACATAATGCAGTGATTTCAAATTGATCAATCCTCATTTTATAAGAGCTACATGAAATTCCGAACCTAAGTCTATATTTATTCATTAACGTACCTAAACCTGGAAAATTACCATTATGACCGTACTCTTTCTTTTATTCCACAAGTTTTGGGTACTCTTATTCCTTCAGTTTTGATTTGATATCTGATTTACAATAGGAGAATCTCGTTCATGTCAAATTCAGCTGATAATAATGTATTTTTGTATGTGATACCTAACCTAATTGAAATAAATAGTCATCACCACATTAACTAACTCATACGTCCTGATGAGGTTCGCCTTAACGCGACAATAATTACACGTCCATCCTCGCGCATACCTTCGAGGATCATGTTACTTTAATGCTACTGCATAAAATAAATAATCAAAGATAATATACATAAGGACAAGAATATATACACTCAAATGTTAATAAAACCACATATGATATCTCTACTACATCTACTAAACTACCATGTCCATGAAGTAAACATCTAACTTATTAATATCATGTCATATATCCTCGAAGCTGTACGCGTGGTAAGCCTTATGCACGCCTCAAACACGTCGCCATCATACCGACTAAAAACCCTAATGATTGACATAAATTTTGAATATGATATCCGAAACGTAACGATAATCTATAGGACAATTGCGGCCGACATCTCATCGCAATTAATAATTATCTGCCTTACCATCTTAGCCTACACTTACATATCAACATTACGATCCCAGCATTCAATCATGTAAGAGTATTATAACCTTAACATCATCTTATACTTGTGTAACTGTTCCACCTTATCAAAACACTTGGGGAGATGAAGGTTATTATCTTGGAACACATGAATATTTCGTTGACGTCATCTCAAAACTCATATACAACGAAGTATCTGATTCGATAGATCGAAGTATCAACTCCCCTTCTCTTCCTCCTCGACAAGTCCAGAAGGCGTGGCGAAGATATAGCTGACACTCTTGCAAGCCTCGCACACAGGTCGCTGTTTACTAGCCTTGGTCATAAAATAAACCCATGACTAACGCAAAATCCCAAGCTTCAAGAATAACCCTCCGTATACACAAACATGAGATGAAATGAAAACAACTATGTCTCAACATATTGACCGTATTTACAACATAATGAATTCTTATCCTACATAATATAATAATTTAAATAATAAAACAATGTTATCATATATACAGTATGATTCCAAAAAGCCTTGATTACAAATGATTGACGTTGAATAAATATGTTATTACAAATAATTGCCGATGGCGGATAAACTTGATATCAAATGATATCGCGTAAAATGATATTATATTAAATTAGTAGGGCTGGAGAAGCCTGGACGGTTACACTTGGGCATTACAATTTCAGCATTAGCTTATATACGAGTATCACACCTCCATTTGCTTTATCTAACTTCACACTAGCATAACGCAATTAAATAATACGTTCTATGTAGCGACATCAAGATAAATTTTCATTGTCACCTGTTCTTGAATTGCGCGTTCCCATTTGCTGCGCTCTTCCGTGTTCCGTCGCAGTTCTTCGACGTATTTGCGTTTGTCCATCTCCCGGTCAGGCAAACCTCTTCGGTCTCTGTAAGATTGGTCTCTCGCGTATCGCGCGTCTCTGGATTCACGTCTGTAGTATGGTCGACCTCTTTCGCTCGGAAAGTATCTCGAGTCGTTTCTCTCGACCTGTCGTTCTTGAAAACGTACTCTCCTCCCTCCATCAGAATCGTACATTTTTCGGTCATTCCAGTTTTCGAATATTTGTAACCTTCTTCCCCGCGGTTGATGCTTACCTCCTACTCCGGGAGTATAAACTGGTCCGATAGTGTTTATCGCATTCTCCGTTACTCTCGGTTTACAAGTACTGGTCTGTACCGACGTACTGTCTAACTGTCTCAATACTTCCTCAGCATGTACTGCTGTTTGTACGTTTGCTGCTGTTAGCAACCGTTGCACCTCGGTTGGAAACTGTTTCTCTATGGCACGTATCAGTTCGGATTCGGGAGGTGGTGTATCTAGTTCACGCAATTTGTGAAATTGATACGTGAAATATTCCGCATATCGACTTGGGCCTGCACCTGAGTATCTTTTTGAATACATTTCCAAGCGTAGGATTTGTTGCGTGTCTAAGTTCCAAAATTTGGCTAGGAACGCCCTACGGAATTGCTCGTAGTCTGCGAACGTGTATCTGAACGCCTTAAACCAGATTAGGGGATGACCTTCGAGGTACTTCTCCACCGTTCTGAGCTGTCGTTCGGGTGTTATCCTTGCCTCTTTGAAGTAGTCCTCTACGTCACGCAAGAATGATTTCGGTGTCAAACCATTTCCCAGGTTAAATTTCTTGGGCCTGTCCTCGTGTGTTCTCACGATGTGAATGATGGGTTGGTTGTTCGTCACGACCGTGTGATAGTCTCCCACGGTTTCTGTATTTTCGGGAACTGAACTTAACCAGTTCGGATAATCCCTGGACATTGTTGCCTCCATGCCCTGCGTTCCATTCGCTTCTACCAGAATGTTGGGTTTTGCTCTATCTTCCGTCAATTTCAGGCTCCGAACCTCTTCTTCCAGTTGCCTTATGTTTTCTGTTAGGTCTCCTACGCGTTTATTCACGTGCTCTCGGTGCTCCTGTTGTTCATGTGTTAGGATAATTAGCTTGTTTCCTAGCTGATCTTTGGTATTCGTGAGCTCAAGCCTCGTCACTAGGTCAATGACGTTATCTCGTCAGTCAAGCTTTGCATTTGTTTTTGCCGTCCTTCCTGGTCCTGGTTGAGCTGTTCCTTCAACTGCGTGACCTCGCTTCTTATTCCGTCAATATCTTGGTCAACCTTCCTTTGCAGTTCCGTCATGCTCTGTACTATTACGTTTTTGACGATCATGAGTCGGTTCTGCATTTCTTGTTGGTTGGCTACTATTGAATCGTTCACTCCCGTTCTCAGTGTCTTCATGTCCTCTTGTACTTGGGACAGATTCATTCCAATCGTATTGACCTCTTCGCTTATGGATCTGATTTCTTGTTTGATTGTTTGCGCGGCTTCTTTTAGGTTCTCCTCTGACCTTTGCTGTGCACTTGCCAGCTCCTTTCGTAGCATTTCCTGAGCTTCCATGTTTTCTCTCCGCATGGCTTCCTGAACTTCCATGTTTTCCTTGTGTCTATTTTCCTGTACCTCGAACATCTCCCTGCGCATCGTCTGCTGAGCTCCTGCGTTCTCTTTCCGTGCATTTTCCCGCGCATCAACCATTTCCTTCCTGGTCTCGTGAATCTCCTTAAGCATTATCTACTGAGCTTCTGCATTCTCTTTCCTACTTTCGGCAATTCCCCTCTAATAGAACTAATGTCCTTGCCTAACTCCACTCTCAACATCTCGAAGAGTGCCTTCACCTCTTTTAACGAACTCATCTTTGCTAATTCTGGTTTATCTACCTACACAAGTATACGCATAACCTCTAATGATCCTTCAAACAATGAGTTATTTATCATAAAAGAAGGCAAGTCCAACTGAGACAACTTAATGGCTACAAGGAGGATTGCTGGACCTGACAGGAACGAAATTGCATTTAAGTACTGTGTTCGTTTTGTTGTATTTATAACTAATCATTCGTAACCATTTATAACACCACTGCCTTACGTTGTTCCCTACTCTACGCCTCTCCAGATTATTCTCCGGTGATTTTGGTATAATGTGTTTAGAAGGATTTGTAATGTTTACAATTCTGTCATTTAATTTTTCTTTTGTTTTATTATTATTATTTCGCGACTGACTTTCGTTCCCTCGACGACTTTCCTTTCGTGTTCACCGATATTTTTTTATTTTTTTGTATTTGTTGACTTTTGGTGCTAGGCGTTACTATATACCTTTCTCGAACAAGCCATTACGTCTTCTTCCGCAAACATATGCTCACTGATCATGTCAGCTTGATGAAGTTTGCGACCCATTCTCTTTTGGTGATCGTGACCATTATCTTAGTCATCCGGTGTACGATCCCTCTAAGCAATTGAGCCTACGATCCCTCTCAACAATCGAGCCGACACGTTGGGCGCCAAATATGCGACCGCCCCTTCCGCGGCATTGCCCCGTAGATTAACATTGGGAGCACTCTACACCCAGGGTCTTGACGGGTTCTTCTTATTGTTGTGGGCCTATTTCATAGGGTCACAGGACTTTGTATGTGCCTCAGCTAGCTAATATGTTCCGGCGAATAAAAATAGCATCTATGGTGGAAAATTGGATTCGGAATCCTATCGGGCGGCTTATTATAAAATTTCTATATCAAGGTTTTTAAGTCAATCGCTGTTATGTTTGCATCACCTATTTTCATAATTTTTAACATGCTTATAACAATCGAGACCTTGCCTTGAATTAAAATTGATTATACCAAATATGATCTTGAAATTTGAATTAATTTCATAAGTAAGGCCATGTATATCTAATTTATAATGAAAAGATGGAGATATTCTGGATCGGATTATATTTATTAATTTAAATGATCCTACTAGTTAAGACGAAACCAAAGTATAACCCAGATTTTAAATATTACTGAAAAACAAATTGGTAATGACATAAAACGGCTGTCGTAATTTAATTAATTTATACCCGATTCAACATAATGCAGTGATTTCAAATTGATCAATCCTCATTTTATAAGAGCTATATGAAATTCCGAACCTAAGTTTATATTTATTCATTAACGTACCTAAACCTGGAAAATTACCATTATGACCGTACTCTTTCTTTTATTCAACAAGTTTTGGGTACTCTTATTCCTTCAGGATTGATTTGATATCTGATTTACAATAGCAGAATCTCGTTCATGTCAAATTCAGCTGATAATAATGTATTTTTGTATGTGATACCTAACCTAATTGAAATAAATAGTCACCACCACATTAACTAACTCATACGTCCTGATGAGGTTCGCCTTAACGCGACAATAATTACACGTCCATCCTCGCGCATACCTTCGAGGATCATGTTACTTTAATGCTACTGCATAAAATAAATAATCAAACATAATATACATAAGGACAAGAATATATACACTCAAATGTTAATAAAACCACATATGATATCTCTACTACATCTACTAAACTACCATATCCATGAAGTAAACATCTAACTTATTAATATCATGTCATATATCCTCGAAGCTGTACGCGTGGTAAGCCTTATGCACGCCTCAAACACGTCGCCGTCATACCGACTAAAAACCCTAATGATTGACATAAATTTTGAATATGACATCCGAAATGTAACGATAATCGATAGGACAATTGCGGCCGACATCTCATCGCAATTAATAACTATCTGCCTTACCATCTTAGCCTACACTTACATATCAACATTACGATCTCAGCATTCAATCATGTAAGAGTATTATAACCTTAACATAATCTTATACTTGGGCATTACAATTTCTGCATTAGCTTATATACGAGTATCACACCTCCATTTGCTTTATCTAACTTCACACTAGCATAACACAATTAAATAATACGTTCTATGTAGCGACATCAAGATAAATTTTCATTGTCACCTCCCATCTTATTAAGTAATCCTCACAGCACAGCACGTTTCATTATTTCAACCACTAAATGTTATGTAAGCTAACCCACACATCACTGGCATACCACGATATCATCCCCATGTTTTATTATTCATCATCACAATAACCACCATCATCGCAGGTACTTAACATATTTGACACTCACACCATCATCATTATCATTATTATTATCTCAAGTTGATTCACACTAGTATCATTACTCATAACATTACTACATTTGTATCACTTACCTGCATTATCAATGTTAGCTTCGCGATAAATATGCTGATTCTATATTAATGTATGTTACATATGTATACGTAGGCTTTGTCTTCCAGTAATTACGGCACTACAACATAATGTAAGCGATGTCGAAGTCATCCACTAACATAACCATTCATTCACTCGCATGGTATCGTAGCATTTCGAATGCCGAGTCGCCAAACGCATATATGAATTCCTATATACCAAATAACATAATGTCACGCCGCTCGATGTGTAATTACTATTACGTCATGGCGAACTACTTCAGGACATGTACTACATATACATTACTACCTACATTAAAGAAACTAGTAACTAAAATAAAATACAGATATATGTTGCATCAAATAAAATGCACACAATAAAAGACATCATTATAATGGAAAGCAGTTACTGACCTGAATGGCCAGGGTTATGGGAATCATTAGCCTAAGTTATCCATTCCGGTAACCACTCCATCATCTCAACTGGACATGCCCGTACATGATTTAGCACTCCATATTCTCCTGTGAATTAGTACTTCTTGAATACATTTCTGACGACATCATTTTAGACTCATGCAGATCACACCTGAAAAAGGTTAATATTAGTTCATTGACAACACACAGAGCCACTAGTAAATCAATTACGCATACACCTCTGATTATATGAAGTTATTTACGATACGGGCAATTTCTATTATATATCGTGCTGCTCCTTCTATAATGGCTTGGCCTTTATACAATCATAAGCATATCACCGTTATTTCAGGCTATTTGCGTTCGTTTAACTGCATATACATATCACTTAATAACTTCCTTTTGCATATAATTTCTAATTTTACGTATCATTTCCATACTACCATCACATTGACATTAACAATGAACAAGAAGATTTTTTAAAATAATATTTTAACGTTTTACACAAGACATAGTATAACAAAATTAGATACTAGATGTGGAAATCTATCTTAGGTATTTACTTACATCTACTAACCTAGATATCGCTACCGTTCTTATTAACAAATATCGATATTTTATACTCCGTAACATTACCCTATGTGTTCAATCTTTGGTTTCGTCTTGTTTTCATACATTCTACATTTTACATTTGATTTAATTCTAACAATATTTACACATATATACACGTTTTCTCCGCTTAGAGATGAAAGTAAAGTCCTTTCTTCACAATCACTTCATTGCGTATTCAAGATTTATAAACCAGTCCTCGCCTAAACTGCTCCGGCGCCATGTTTGCGGACCTCGTGCTACTTGGTTTTGTTCGCGCTGTAGCATATGTCACATATGAAAACGGCACATTGACCCCCGCGGCCACCGAATAAAAATTATGTGAGTAATTTTTATTTTTGTTGGGTATCTTCCTGATGTGTCGTTTTCGTGTTCTTCTGTCCGTCTCCTTTTGGCTTATCGTATCAATCGTCGTGCGACCTCCTAGCTAGACTTCACCTTCTTCCTTGGTCTCACTGCTGTCCGACAAATCTGCATCAAATTCTATTTTCGGAGTTTCCTCGCATGGTTCGCCAGTTCGGTTCTCCTCTTCCTTCCAAGTGTAGTATCGTTTGAGGTTACTTGCATTATACGTAGCTTCGTTGGCACCATCCAAACTTCTTATTCTGTAGGCGTTGTTGTTGTATGTTCTGGTAATAACGTACGGACCATCAAAGAGTGGAGCAAATTTTGCTTAGAATCCGACGGCTGCGTTTGAGCTTTTGGGTTTTCTCACTAACACCAGTTCTCCTACTTGCAATGGTAAGTGGAATTGACGATGCCGTACTCTCCTTGCTCGTCTGTCTGCTTGCTTTTTTTAGTTTTCGCCGACTTGACGTATGCGCTCCGTGGTCGTTAGCCGGTCGTCGTGCGGGTGACACAGTATCTCGTCCCATGGTCGACTTGGGTGTCTGTTGCAATGTATCACACGGGGAATACCGCCTGTGGATTCGTGCACTGTATCATTTACGCTGCTGAGAATTATGGGGATCACTTTCGCCCACTGCCAATGATGTCTAGGACAATAGATGCGACAAAACTTTGCAATCTCTCGCATTAGTCGTTCAGCTGGGTTCGTTTGTGGATGTCTGATTGAATTGAATACGTGTCGTATCCCCATGTCGTCTAATGCCTTCTGGAATTCTGCGGCCGTGAACTGCGGACCGTGATCAGTTAGCAGGAATTCTTTTTCCTGTGTTAACGATGATGTGCCTCTCCAGGCCTCGGATGACGGATTTGGTGTTTGCTTTCCAAACGGGACACATGTCAATGAATTTGGAGAATACGTCCATGGCTACGATGATATATTTGTTTCCTTTGGAGGATTTTGGCAAAGGTCCGTACAGATCAACTGCCATTAACTCTAACGGTACTTTTGGTAGTATTGGGATAGGTGTCTGTTCCATCGTGAATGAATTATGCTTGCTTTTTGGCATGTGTCGCAAGTTCTTAAAATCTTCCACATGTCGTTCTTCATTTTGTCCCATGTAAAGGTTTCGCGCATGGTCGCATGCACCTTTTCAACTCCTGCATGTCCGATATGCCGATGTGTTAACCGCACCATATCCTTATGATATTCCTTTGGCAGTACTATCCTTGCTTTGGTGTGTTCTTGATCGATGTATTGACATAGGTATCCCTTTTCCATCGTGTATCGATCTAGTACTTTGTTCAGCATAGGATTCCGTTGACATTCATCTCCAGAGTTTCGCTCCAGTCGATTGACAATCTCCCTAAGGTAAGGATCTCTTCTTTGTGCTATGCTCAATTCTTTGAGTTTATCCATAATGTCCTTGTCTTTAGGATCGGTTTCGAGATTGTAGATCTCGACCTCCTCGTCACATGGATTTCGACTCAATATGTCGGCTAGGATGTTCGACTTTCCACCGCAGTGTTCAATATTGATATTGAATTGTTGCACAAACAGTATCCACCGCGATATCCTCTCGCTGGATAGAGTAGATTTGAGCATGAATGTCAACGCCTTGTGATCGGTTCGGATTATGATTGGGTATCCGTAGATGGTTTTACGCCACTGCTGTAGTGCTTGTACTACCGACAGCATTTCTAGCTCGGTGATGGTGTAGTTCACTTCGTGTGGTCGCAGTTTTCTGCTGTATAATGACAGGTAGTCTCTTTTATTATTCTCAGCGTCCTTCTCTTGATATAGGATTGCTCCTATGCCTGTCAACGAAGCATCCGTCTGGATTATGAAGTCAAGTTGGAAGTTTGGGTATCCCAGTTTGATCGAGTTGTTCAACAACTCCTTGACGTCCATGAAAGCTGCTTCGCATTCGTCGTCCCATTTCCACTTGTTATTCTTTTTAAGCGAGTCGTATAACGGTGCCATGACTTTTGCGTATCCCGGACAATGATCTGCGAAGAATTGACATATGCCAATGAATTGGCGCACGTGCTTTATTTTAGGTGGGCCTTGGGAAATTGCTAATCGCCTGAATCTTCGTTGGATTCGGTCTCACTCCTTCGCCATCGATTACGTGACCGACGAAGAGTATCTCAGATTGGCAAAATCTGGACTTGTCAAGATTGATTTTGAAACCAGCAGTGGATAGGTTGTCTAACAACTTCTCCAATTTGATTAGATGTTCTTCAAAACTGTTTGTGGCCAGTATGAGGTCATCTACATAGCGGATGCAGAATCCTTTCACTTCTGAAGTCAGATTTTCGTCTAAAACTCTGATCAATGCGGAACCAGCGGTTTTAATTCCAAAGAGTAGCCGATTGAATACGTACGACGAGTGCAAGTCCAGAGCACAAAAACGCGACAATACGCGAGTGCGAAGAAGTTGAAGTGCAAAGTTCGATTCCGATATTACAGAACGAGTGATAGAGTAGGGGTATGTTCTGGTGGTCATTACGACGCGGAGATGCCGTATTTCCTGAACCATGTGTATGCAGAGACATACTGAACTAGCGGTTGAATTGACGCTAGCCAGACGTAACGCTTTATAGCTAAGCCAAATAGCTAACGGTTACAAATTTGCATATAAATGTTACCAGGCTACTAATCAGTCAACAACGAACAAGGTTTAGCATAGCTGGTTTCAATACCTATCAGCTAGGGATAGAGACGATGGAACGAGACGTCAGGAAGGAGTTACCGAACATCCCCAGACGATGTAGGTGAATGAGCAGAACAGCATGGGGCCATCCAGCCTAAGGCAAAGTGCCACCTGAGGTGAGTAGCTTTTTAAATTCCTAACAATGTAATACATTACGTAGTTAATTACAGGGGTTCTCTTGTACATAGTAGTCATAATTAAATAATTTCTTTGATCAGTCCTTAGTGATAAGACAACCACCAGATTTATTTAAATAGAGATAATGATAATATGGTCCGTGAATAGTATTCATTTCATACCCATTTCTTTTTTATTTATGAAAAAAGTAAAGTAACAAGAATGTCATTTGAATTAATGGGAATTAAGGGAACATTAATCTTCATATTAATCAATAAACCTAAAGGACCAAGTCAAATGTAAAGTAAGCATATCACTAAGACCATGTCAGGTCTAGTGCAGTTCAGTTGTTTGCATACTCAGTGGTTATGAGTATAAGCATGGATGTGAGAGTCATTCAGTGAGTGTGATTTTGAATGAAATTGTTGCCATTTCCGGTTTATTTGTGTTTAGACATTCATCGTTAAAAATGTTGTCCGTTCAAATTGGAACAAAGGTCAATGTGAATTTAGATTAGATGTGAATCTCAGGCTTAATTAGAAATCAGTTGAACGTGGTTAAATAATTGCTGGATGCAGAGAGGGATTATCGAACGAAGTCAATCAGTTAGGCCGAAAGAGGTCTTGGGATAGAATCGTCATTAATATGCTGTGAGAAAGCAGTCAGATATTGTAGTTCATGCAGGACTGTGCAATTATTTCGTGAAGTTCATATAGGAATTCGCTAGAGAGCCGTTAGTGCCACGAATAGACAATTAATTAACAGGCCTTGGCGATAGTAATAATGTTGTTCAGTAGCATGTTCTTCAAAGTGAAGGTCGGGCCTTGGTTGCCTGCGTCTTAGATATGCGCAATTTGAATCTTCGAGAGGAATTATGAATTAGAGGAGACCGTGACCTTCCGAATGCACTTGCTGTCTGGACGGAGCGATCGTCTGACGAGAGAAATATAGCCCCAAGGATTGTTTAGGTAGTAGCCTATATGAGGCTATTGGTATCAAAAGGGGCAATCTCCACCTTCCCGTACTTTACAGTGGGAGTGATTTTTTATCTAATGCATTTCTATTCACTCTATCTGAGTGATTTTTGTCTTATATACACAACAGACAGGCTGTGAGCGAGTAATCAAAGAAAACCTACCATATAATTAATGGTTAATTAGGTATTTTAAGTTGTATTTCGGAGATTGTCCCTTTTGATACTAACTTTCAGATCTTCGTGGATATTGCTCTTTTTGATACCATCATGCAAGGAAATTGCTCTTTTTGCTAATAACTTACAGAATTGTGACACCTACACTATTTTTCTTTACACTAGATTGAAACGTCAAGAATATCACTATAATGTACTGCACCGGTACATTTAGAGTTAGAAAAGTGATGAATAATATTACCTAGACTGAAAAACGGAAGACCACCAGCACGAAACACATCAGTTTAGATTTGCAAACAATCTTAATACCAATACATTCAACATAGGGTATAATAAAACATTTTAAATTAACATTATCCTTCAGATAATCAGTAAAAGCAAGGAAGAGAAGTCCGTAAACTAAGGATAGCTGTTATAATAAAGTGCCCTGAGTTTATGATCAGTTCATATGGATATTCACTATACAAGAGAATATAAGTCCATTTCCCAATTGAATTTCTACCTGGTAAAAAAGATTTACTGACTGAATGTTATTGCCACTTTTTTGCAACAACTGATTTCTATCTCCTATGATCGTGAGTCTATTTCCTCGCTTTTGTGGGTGTCACAGGTGTCACGTTTTGCGGTAGCATGTCCATCACAGAACTGAAACCCACTTGAGGGATTTATGTGATTGTGTATAATTTTATTATGTCTGTAATACGTTATTACGATTCACGTACGAATATTAAGACGAGCTAAGTGATAATAACACCTTAAATAATTGCGTAAAGACTGTTAGGGTTTCACCACGGTGTCCGCGGACATACAATTTTAAGCTACTCATTTCTCATGGATGAAATACAAGTTTCCCATTATTAAAATCGCAAGAGTAGTCTGGTTATACTTATAAGCGTTTCTACGTTGGATAAGACGTGTTGATGGACTGGTGAAAATTGTTGATATTGGAGTGTGTTTCTGTTTGGTCGTTTTCAATGAGTTCCATAATTTTGTGATTTCATGTCTGTTTATGTGAATAAACTGAGTAACTAAATTAACCGATTGTCGCCCATTATTTTGAGTAGATAGCTTCATCCGATATAAATGCCGGTCGTTCGGAATATATGTCCCCCCACAATCGGATTTGCGGTAATATTAGTTATTTCTCTAGGGAAGCGTGAACCGGACACCTTTGAGAGGGCTGGCTAGTCGAGGCATTGCCAGATTTGGTGGCAAGATGGGGACAGTGTATTCTCTCAGAACGGTAGTATCGTGAGATTGAATCAAGGTGCACCAAAGTTAATGCAGTGAGCTCGCAGTTGCGATCAACAGTCAGCTTCCATATATTTGTATGTATGTATGTTCAGTCCGTCAGCGATGCCGCTGGTGGGATCCTCAACAGCTCTGCCATCAGCTGTCATAGACGGCCTAGGCATCACTGAAGAGGCGTACTAGTGAAATGAGAAGTGAGGTAGTTTCCCGTTGCTTTCCTCACCGAGCCAAAGTTGCTATTACATATCAGTCTACCAAGCCCACTGCAATGCATACACCAACCGACCCTATGAGCAACATTTTCACACCATTCATAGCAGGGACTGGCTGCATAAGGATTGGCATTACTAGCATCGCTCATACCTCAGTCACTTTCATATTGTCAAAGCCAAGGATAAGACAGAGACAGGTCTATGAAAGTAACAAAATTGCTCTAGCGTATACCAGAAGATATAGTGCACTGTAAACACTAGGTCCTGCCAGCAAAGGCATTCCCATATATTTACTAGGTATAGATACACCGGTCTGTTTTCAGACCAACTTTGTTGTCGGGGAAAGAAATCTGGGTGGACTTAGGATATCTTATTCATAAATTATAAGTAACAGGCATGAAAGGAGCCAGGATGATTGCTGGTACTAACAGGTGGGAATAATGGCAGGAGGGTACTCGGAATGGGAAAGATAAATCCAGGTTAGGAATAAACTCGATGGATGAAGCGGTACGCAAATACCGGCTTCGCTGGTGGGTCGTGTGAGGTGAATGCAGGGGAATACCTAAGAGAATAATGAACTCGGCCATGGAGGGTAAGAGAAGTAGAGGGAGACCAAGAAGACGATAGTTAGACTCAGTTTCTAATGATTTAAAGATAAGACGTATGGAACTAAACGAGACCGCAGAACTAGTTACAAGTAGAAAACTGAGGAAACGTTTAATAAATACACAGAACCTTGGAGATTGAACACTGAAAGGTGTTCAATTTATATAACAAGTTAGAAAATATTATTGACTGGAGTTGGATAGCGTACCATCTATCCACTGAGAGCACGAAACATATCGCTCAGTCGAGCAGCTCGTCTCCCTACTCCCAAGTCTTCCTAGCCCAAAGTGTGCAGTCATACAAATAAAAAGTAGTATTACCGGATTATCAAATACTCATATTTAAATCCTTTGTTGAAATTAAATAATAATAATAATAATAATAATAATAATAATAATAATAATAATAATAATAATAATAATAATAATAATAATAATAATAATAATAATCTGCATTTTGAACTGTAGTTTAGATAAACTGGAACTACTAGAGAGAAGAATCACGAGAAAAAGGTCCAATGAAAACAACAGAACAGTGAAAATTAAGAATTAATAAGGAAATGTACCAGAATATAGAGAATGTAAAGAATAAGAAAAAGGAGATTGTTATATTTTGAACATATTTATAGAATGGCTTATAACAGATTGACCAAACAGATATTCAAGTACTTGGGAAAAAACTTCGACAACGACCAAGATGCAAGAGGTCAGGAAAGATTTTGATAGAAATTCAATACGAGAAGAGGAAATTACAGAAAGAAATTTTTTTTAAAAGTTTAAGAATAAGAGTATTTCAAGGAAGAATGAAAAGGAAAGCCGGTCCAAAGAGGTTTGAGGAGAGAAGTGCGCCATGTTGGAATACTGGAAACAACAAGGAAGAATGAAATGAAATCTATTGACATGTGGTCCCTAACAGGCCTCATCGTAAAGTGCAGTGCTTGTCCAATAATGTTCTATCACATCCCCGTAAATATTGTACTTTAAAAATAAATATTCATTTATTTAGCGAACATATCAACTCTCGGCAAACGATGACGGGTCTCCCCCGAGATACATTTCTAAATACGTGCATTTTGTCACCATATTTCTTGTAACTGCTGTCCAGTGACGACGCGTGACGTTTTGAAAAGTGTTACCAGACTCACCTTGAGATTGTATTGTCGCTCGCACCTTTTTTTTGTAAGCTGTTCTCTATTCTTCCGAACTGAATCATATCGACAACAGTGTTGATGTGTGCTTGAGACACCTCATGGGGTCTCTTTAACACTCTGAAACTATATAAATTCTCCATACCGTCGTTTTTCCATGCATCCGTTCCTGAGGAAACAATACAGTTTATTCATTTTTACATAACCAAATAACCAATGCAGACCTCTGTACCACGAGTCTTGAAAATATCGTACTGATCTTTTCGATTCCTTGATTAAATTCTTAAGAGAAGGTGTGGGTCTAACTTTTTCAATTATGTTTTCCTTTATCTTCAAAGTTGCCTAAGGAAATTGGTGTGTTCATTAAACTTTCAATTATACATGAGCATTCTGGGCCCACCAACACACCTATTTTCGAGGTGGAAGTGACAGCACTCATTTTAACGTTTAATAAGTTGTGCAGTACTATATTCTATCTTTACCTAAGACAAATCAAATATAAATTCACACTTTAACAAGAGAAGTCACGTCGTATTATATCGAAAATAATTAACATAAATTATAACAGTACACTTTGAGCGCGGCGGAAAGAACGGACAGAACTGCCAAGCACCAACTTCGTATGTATTCGTTACCACTTTGCATTGTGGTAACATGACGAGAGAACGTACGACGGTACATCTCAGTGTCGGGGAGAAGGGCTTTGCTTGGCGCAGGCGCAGTAATACTCGCCTAGCTGTTAGAAGACATTCAACGCGTATCCACTGCCTGGAGTTGGTAACAATCTCTCTCTCAGCTTAGACGGTGGTTGTCTACTGCAATAGAGTTCTCGCGACACGTCCCGGCGAAGAAACAAATATAATAAATATTAACATTAAAGAGTACTAGATGTTTATATTTTCAAACTGTTCGTCATCGGCTAGTATACGTTCGAGTGTTTCCTGCAGGCCGAGGTTCCGTCTTATGCCAGAGAGATCGGCGCACTCTGAGAGGATGTGGGCACGGTGAAGTCGGCACCACAAGAACACATTGGGGAGTCTTCCCTCTTTAGGAGATAAGAATGAGTAGATCATAAATGACCTATCCTCAGCCTACACAATACTATGGCCTCTCTCCGTGAAAGCTGGATAGAGGACCGCCACACGGTAGTTGTCTCCTTAATTGCTCTCAGCTTGTTGGGGATTCAGATAGCTAGCCCCTCCGATTCCCAGGACGCCAAGATTGTTCGACGTAGCTGAGAATTAATATCTTTAGTAGGTACATTGATAGGTCTTGGAGGTAAAAGTACCGCTGAATTTGCAGCTTCATCCGCAAGTTCGTTTCCCGCAATCCCAACGTGGCTTCCCGTGGCTTGGAAGCCACGTGAAAGTCATTCTGGTGCCAGCATCACCTATCCTGGCTAGAAGGTCATGAATCTGCTGTACCAGTGAGTGTTGCGAGAAACAGGTTTCAATGGACTGCAGAAAGCTTAACGAGTCAATCCACATAAGACAGTGGTTTCTTCCGTCACCCAATGCAAACTGCAGAGCTTCTAAGATGGCGTAAAGCTCCGAAGTATACACGCTACATACACTAGGAAGCGAGATCTTCGTGCTCCTATCATTGGTGACGAAAGAGCAACCAACATTATTTTCTCCGATTTTAGAACCATCCGTGGTGATATGTTTCGCGGCCAGATATTGCTGAACGAAGTCCTGTAAATACATCCAATAAACGGAGGAATCCGTGTTCACCTTGGATCCACGGAGTAGATCTAGACGTATATCCGGTCGCGGAACTAAGCACGGAGGTACCTCGCTAGAAGTTTGTTCAAGACAATCACCGATATCTGTATTTAAATCACGACACAAGTTATCGATTCGAAACCCAACCGGTCGCTTGGCTTTCGGCCGGTCTTTGTACCTCTGGTGGTATTGGGTACTAAATATGCATTGATAGCTTGGATGTAGTGGCATTTCACGAATTTTGGCGGCGTACATGAGGAGTAACTGCTGCCTCCTTATCCGTAAAGATGAACTCCCGCTTCAGCGAGTAGGCTGGGAATGGGGCTAGAACGGAAAGCTCCCTTTGCCAGCCTTACTCCACTATGGCGAATACTGTCTAAAAGGCTCAGCGTACATTTTGATGCTGAGCCATAAGCCGCACGTCCATAGTCAATTCGGGAGAGGACCGTTGCCGTGTAGAAACGTAGCAACACCGCACGGTCAGCCCCCACCAAGTGCCGCTGAGAAACTTTAGCATGTTACGTTTTTTCATGCAGGCAACCTTCAGCTGACGGATGTGGGGCTGCCACGTTAGTCTCTTATCAAAATGGAGAGCCAGAAATCTGCAAGTGTCTACCACTGGTAAGACATTGTTTCGCAAGCGGAGCTCTGATTCTGGATGCACAAGCCGACGTCGACAGAAGTGTACAACTGAAGTTTCCGCCGTTGAAAATCGAAAACCATGCTGCAGGCCCATCTGTCGACTCGGTTAATATCTTGGTGCAGCTGTCTCTCAGCAAAGGCCACCGTTCCGGAGCTGTAATGTAGAGCTAAGTCGTCTACATACAGCGATGGAACGAGTGCGGGCCCATCAGCGGCAACTATGCCGTTGATCGCGATTGCGAACAGCGTGATACTCAGTATCGATCCATAAGGTATTGCATTTTCCAGTACGTAATATTGAGAAAAAGCATTCCCTACTCGGACTCGAAACAGCCGGAGGGACATGAAGTTCTGAATAAATGTTGGTAAATTTCCCCGAAATCCCCACTGGTGTAGAGTGGAGAGTAACCACCTCCAGACATCAACTCGCCTAATCTAAAAAGTTAGATTTCCTGTGGCACTGATTGAAGAATCAGTCCTTGATCAGCATGAACTTGCTGGTCAAATCTGATGGAAGATCGATCGCCAATCAAACAATGATTGCTGTTTCTGCAACTCAAATCGAATGAAATGACAACACCAACGAACAATGTGACGAACGCAATAACAGTAAGATAAAATTCGAATAAATTGAGGAGTACAACCCCTATCACTGGATCAATGGAAAGGAAATAATGCAGAATTCCAACCTGCAAGGAATTATTTTTTTGCTACTTGCTTTAAGTCGCACCAACACAGATAGGTCTTATGGCGACGATGGGACAGGAAAGGCCTAGCAATTGGAAGGAAGCGACCGTGGCCTTAATAAACGTACAGCCCCAGCATTTGCCTGGTGTGAAAATGGGAAACCACGGAAAACCATTTTCAAGGCTGCCGACAGTGGGGTTCGAAACTACTATCTCCCGAATACTGGATACTGGCCGCACTTAAGCGACTGCAGCTATCGAAAGGAAAAAGATCGTGGCTATATATAGGAAAAACTACACGAATCTACAAAGAAAGTGAAACAAGAGTGACATCTTAAAAAACAAGGCATCACGAAATATAATTGAATGCGAGGAACTGGAGACTAGAGGTCACCATAAAGCATTAAAAGCCGGGATCCCTTTCGCAGATGAAGATAAAGCTTACGACGCCAAAATATAGCCAAAAGATATAATAGTCAGAAGATATCGGTTTTTTCAAAGACTCAGTCCAGGAACATGACTTGAAGATTAAGATACACAGTTCAAAAAAAATAGGGGAACTAGTTTTTGAACGTATGCCATGCTCCACAAAACAATACCTCACACCCAGGTATATTACAAACTAAACCTTTATTCTTTACAGTTGAAGTATACAAAAAACCATCGATGGGTTCGCGTTAATTTTCAGAACACGAACGGAAATGTCCAAATAAGGGCGAAGACAAACTGATAACAGTCCTCCAGGGTTGATGTTTATCACAGATGGAGAGTTTCGGTATCGTGTATGTCCTCCACGAGCGTATATCACAGCTTGGCACCTACGTAGCATGGTCCGTATAAGTCGACGGAGGTCACGTTGCGGTATCAGGTCCCATTCTTCAAAGAGAGCCTGTTCGAGGTCTTGGAGAGTCTGTGGTGGAACAGGACACCCACGAACACTTCTATCCACACATGCTCGATGGGATTAAGGTCGGGACTCACTGCTGGTCATTCCATCTCTTGAATGTCCAGTTCTCGCAAGCCATCTCTGGTGATGTGCGCTACATGAGCCCTGGCATTGTCGTGCATGAGTACGAATTCAGGGCCAACACCGTATGCAGCAACCAACACATGCTGTACCAGTATCTGGTCGATGTACCTCACAGCGGTATGATTACCACGGACGACGACAAGATCCGCACGGCCATCAATACCGACGCCACCCCACACCATTACAGAAACTTGTCCGATTCGGTCGCCTTTTTGGACGACACTTGGCATGTACTGCTCACCACGGCGTCTCCATAGGCTTTGACGACCATCACGCTGTGTCAGGGGAAATCTGGACTCGTCTGTAAAGAACACAGGTCTCCATTGGCGAAGTTGCCAGTTGATGTGGGTACGGGCAAACAGAAGTCGAGCTGCGCGATGTTGCTGCGTTAAACGGGGCACTCTAAGAGGACGCCTGGGTCGTAAGGACACTTCCCTTAACCTGTTCCTTACTGTCTGGTCAGACACCGTGACTCCAGTGACCCTCCTGAGGTCTTGTTGCAGTTCTGTGGCAGTTGCTGAACGACGCCGCAACGCACAGATGTCAGATATCGGTCATACTGTGGGGTTGTCATGCGTCCACGAACTTGGCCAACCCTCCTTGTGAACTGGCCTCTATCATTATAGCAATTCCACAAGCGTTGAATAACTGATGGAGAGACATTGAGATCCACAGCAACACGACGAAAAGTCCATCCTTCCTGCATCAAAATGACGGCCCTTGCGACTTGAACCTCGTTGAGATGTCTCATGGAATGTGCTGGTTGACGTACAATGTATTCAAACGACCGCAGTAGTCTGTGTACCTCATAACGACACACGGACCACCGATATTCACTTTGCTTTGAGGGGTCACCTGACAGTTTAATGCATGGCTGCGCCTACATATGGAGTATAACTTCGATTTGAAATACCCTGAGTAGCTAAGTTATCAAGGTATGCTTTACGACCATTGGAACCCCATCTACCAAATTAACGTTCACATACCAGACGTTACAAAACACGTGCCCCTAATTTTTTTGAGCTGTGTAATACTTTGGAACGTCGAAGACCTTCGATCGCTAATGAACGTACGGCCAGACAAAACAATAGAAAGCTATGACATACTCATATTCACCGAAACTTTCCTCACAGAACATTTCGATATACTGGGATTTTACTCGGAACATTCAGGGCGACGAAAAGACAGACGGGAAGGCCAGCGGGAGTTATCTCATGCTTTCTAAAACTTCACTTAGGAAAGGTCAAAGATGTATACAGAGAATAAAACTTGATCATCATAAATATGGACAGCATAACCTTAGCATTGATGTACATATCCCCACAGAGTCATACCGTATAAATCATAGATGCAGTCATGAACACACTTAGACATATCAAACTGTAAAAAAATTAAATTCTAGCCGAATACTTCAACTGTAGGATTGACATTAAGAACCGGAAAGTTGATGAATTGCTCAATTTAATGAGAGAAAAAGGTTTCACTCTCTTAAACGAACCCAAAGAGAAAACCTACTTTGCATTGAATGGAAACAGTACAATATATATCATTTTCTACAGAGGACCTCAAATCTTAATCAAATGACACGAGTTAGGCTACTACCATGCTGTAGCGCCCCTGAGGAAACATTGTCCACTGATTTTAGAGTTAATAGTATCACATGACGTGCCAATCCCAAAACAAGGCAACTCAAAGAAGTTGAGTAGAGTATTAAATCTAGACGCCCTCCTTAAAGACACTATATACAAGAGATCAAGGACCACCTTAATCATGACCGTCTACAAGAAGCAGCGGAGAAAATGAAAGATTTCATCCTAATAGGCAGTACTTCCCTGATATCTCGCATCGCGAAGCCGTGGTTTGATGCACAGTGTTATCAAGAAAAAACGAACTCTACAATATCTAAGAGCGGCAAGAGAGACGATTACAACAAACGACCTTGGACCTTGCAAAATACTCCTCGCAAAGGAAAAAGTATAAGAACACGATAAAAGAAAAGAGAGATTCGTACACAGAAGTTCAAGGAGAAAAAAATGGCTAAGGAAGCATTAGGAGGCCAAAAAACTGAACATTATACGGAAAATAGACATGGACACCTGGACAAGCCACATTTACGTCATTCCTAATGAGAGCGATGATCGTCGAGCATACCCAAATACAAGCACCAAGTATACGAACCGTCATTACTTCACTAAAGAAGAGCTAAGGAAAACAATTTAAATACTCAAAAATGGGAAAGCTGCTGGACCTGGCGAGATGCTCAACGAACACATAAAACAGACATCAGATATTCTAACAGATGTATGGACAGACCTGTTAAATAAATGCATAAAACTGGAATAAATCCCATAGAGTTGGAGAAGATCCAAACTTAAGGTGATGTACAAGGGGAAAGGAGACATCTTAGACCCCAGTTCGTACAGAGGAATTACACTAGAAAACAACATGTTTAACGTGCTGACAAGACTTATCACGGAACGCATGAAAAAAGAGGTCGACCATTTGATCCCAGAGGAACAATTCGGATTTCGGAGAGGAAGAAGCAAACTGCGCGCAATTGAAAACCTCATGGATGACATAGAAGACACCCTCCGATTACCAAAACGAAAACTGATTACTCAAAAGCACTTGACATGACAGATAGAAAACTTCGCATGCCAAGAGTAGAACAGCTCACCGGAGAAGAACATCCGTTGACCAAGATAATGAAGGATATTCTAACTTACAACAAGTTCTCGATTGACGATTCCGTATCTACAACAGTCTACCTAACTAGACTAACGGAGTACTACAGGGAGATCCCAACCGCCCCCCTTATCTTCAACCTAGCCACTTTGAACATCAGTAAAACAATAAAACAGGCAACGAAGTGTACCTCACTTTATATGTATGCCGACGACATGGCTCTTGCATCCACCAGCATATAGGGCATGCAGCTTGCCCTCAACCCATTAGCTCTGTGGACAAATGAAAACAGTTTCTCAGTGAACGAGAGAGAAACTCAGCAAATGATCTGTCGAAAAGAGGAAAAACTTGCAGAAGAAGATAAAATCTACTACAAAGACGCACCATTGGAAAGAATCAATGCGTTCAGATGCTTAGGCATTACATTACAAACTACGACAACCTCCTTCAGACTACATTTAGAGGAAGGGGCAAAATCAGCAATAGAGGCAATTTAAGGAATACCAAGGAACTAAGAAGACTATCCCTACAAAGAGCAATGGCTCTCTTCAATGCAAAGATCATACCAATATTGACCTACGGTCTGGACCTCATTTCGTGAAAATTGACGGCAAAAGACATCAACAATAGAAAATATAAAAGTTCGCTTCTTGAAATAGCCTTTGGCCTATCGAGATTCACGCTCTCAATACATGACTTTGAGCTGACTAGAGAGACTTTCTTTATAGATGACTTAAGAATACACTGAAAGGTACAATCCACCGATGTGACCAGAAAAATAAAGGAGAAGGGAGAGAAGAAAACACGAGAAATATAGTCAGAATTTTTCACTACGCGTGCAATGATAGACCGAACCTGGACAAGGCCCAAACCAAAACTCTGACACGTACTGACCAAGTTAGTAGTACACGGTTACCAGCAGATGATTTGTGTAAAGACTCACTTCCATGTGCCAGATGAAACTTGCAGGTGATGCCTGAGCCATCCTCTGTGTGAAAGGTATCACATAACATTGTGCCAACAAAGAACGATCTCCATCACAGAGTATGGTCTAATGTGATACAAAATACTGTGTCAATGTTAATGTTAAATTTTATACTTGCACCTTCGTGCACAATTATTATTATTATTATTATTATTATTATTATTATTATTATTATTATTATTATTATTATTATTATTAAATAGAATGATTGTCAATCGAACCCACACTGATTTACCAATCAAAATTAAAGTCAAATTTTGATTGTATTTTTGGTTTGGATAACCTGACAACCCAGAAGCACAGAAGTAAACTTAAACCAAACCACAGCCTCCTCCTTCTTCTTCGTAGAAATTTCTTGAGCTCTGCTTATTAGCCATTACCCAGTTACTACACTTATTATCGATTATCTTCAGGGAAACAGATTTTATTTTCACTCACTATTGCTTGAATTGTTCGTCACATTTAGAAAATGCAGTTTTGATTTATTACGTTACGAGATATTAATTGGCAGGTTATGTAGAGGAGGATGCGATTTGAATTTGTTCAGAATGCTCACTATGCAAAAGGATTTATATATTAATATTGCAGTTATCCAAAAATTCTTGAATAGCTAAGACAAGAGACAATGTAAGGTTTATAACAAGATTACAGTTGTTGGAACTTGTACTTTTTGCGATATCAGTTGATGTAAAAACAATTTTCTATGTAGCGTGAAATGGAAGCACTGAAAAAAATGTTTAAAGTCTACAATGCTATTATTACATGAACACATGGGTGAGCTCGTCATTTAAAATTTGAATTTATAAACCGGGGCAAGAGCGTGATTAAATCTGAATCTGATAATGGTAGCAATATGTCTTCGTGAATATTTTGTTTTATAAAACCACGGAAGACGGGGAATAAGCTGTTGAATCTCATAATAATACTTTCCCCTTAATTTCGCTGATTGTTTCCAGTTTTGGAACCATTTTTATTAATAGTAAGTTTAATTAGCTGGTTGTAATCCGTGAATGGAAGGGCAATTGAAGTATTGATACCATTTCCATATGCAGCATTTTCTTGCCAATTTATCAGCCTGATTATTAGCGGTGTTGTTGGAATGTCCCTTTATCCATATTAGAGTTATATCATAGCCAATTTATTCTAATTCAAACAATAGTCGTCTTATGTTGCATATATACTACCAATTTTTATATTTTTTATATGGCATTAATGCCTTTGCTGGCGAGATGTAGTGTTTACAGTGCACTATGTCTTCTGGTATGGGCTATATCAAATTTGTTACTTTCATTGACCTGTCTCAGTCTCATCCTTGGCTTTGACAATATGAAAGTGACTGAGGTATGAGTGATGCTAGTAATACTATTGCTTATGCAGCCAGTCCCTGTTATGAATGGTGTGAAAATATCGCTCATAGGGTCGGTTGGTGCATGCATTTCAGTGGCCTTGGCAGACTGATATGTAATAGCAACGGCTGGCTCGGTGAGGAAAGCAACGGGAAACTACCTCACTCCTCATTTCCCTAGTACGCCTCTTCAGTGACGCCTAGGCTATTTATGACAGCTGTTGGCGAGCTGCAGAGGATCAAACCAGCCTTCGGGGCTGAATACCCAACATACACATATGGCATTAAGCTGTGAAGTACACTTAAGGAAACTGTAAAAATGATGTCCTTTGGGATATGGGGATGTTTTATGTACAGTATAGCCTGCCTGATAGCAAAGGCCTCGGCAGTAAATACTGAGGCATTTTAGGAAGGATAAATTGTTCACTGATGTTACGATTCGGGATGTAATATGCGGCACCTGTGCCTTTGTTATGCTTAGATCCATCGGCACCTATACATAATGAGATTAGGGTTTTTATTATGTATTGCCATTTTAACTGCTGGGTTAGGCATGTCACAAATTTGCATTGTACTGTTGTTAAAGGAAATGTATCGGGTCGCAATAATATTATGTTTGTAATGCGTAACGTTATATGGCATTTTATTAGTGATGGGTAGCTCGTGAATGAGTCGTTAAAAATGAACGCTTCACTCCTGTGAAGTGTGAACTATCCACTCAATTTCAATGAACTGGTAGTTCAAACACTTTACAGTTCTCACAGTTCTCAAACTTCATATCATTCACAACACATACGATTCGTCTGTTGCTCGCTCACTCGCTCTCTTCCCCCCATCTGACTATCTGCGTCACTCATTTTCTTCTTCACTCCCAGTCCCATCCTACCTGTCAACTGTGTTACTGCACTATTAAAGATGTATATGAAGACACTGACACCCCGACAGAGTGAGCACAGCAGACATGCAAATAAAAAGCTCACCTTGTGAAACTAGAAGTAAAAAATGCGTTGAATCGACAGCCGAAAGGGTAACTTACTTGCAGGAGTGTTTATCATACAGTATACACAATTGTTAAGTAATTAAATAAAACTGCACTTGGGGAATAGACTACGTAAATAAAAACATAAAATGAATTAACTTTGTATCACTTCTTAAAAGTAAAGAATGCGTTGAATCCAAAGTCAAAAGATTATCTTCCTTGTAAGAATGTTTATCACATACACAACATTTAAATAATTAAACAAAATTTCACTTTGGGGAATAGACTAATTAAATACAAATAAAAATGAACATAATCTGTAACACTTATTAAGTAAATGTTTAGAGATTTCCGTGTAAAAACATTATTTGTTCCACTCTTTTTCCAGACAAGCAATTCCTTCTCTCTGTTATAAGGTGTCCGGCCTTCGAGAACACTTTTTCGCATGGCGAGGAGGTTGAAACAATACACAGCCACATTTTAGCAAGTTCAAAGAGTGCTGGGTACCGGTACACTGACTGCAGTTCGGACCACAACTGAAGTGGATTTCCTTGCCTTTGTAGTAAGGGTTCCTGCAAATATTTATCCACTTCGACTATGGCAGCAGATCTAGGGTTTGGATTACTCTGCAGCTTGAAAACCACCTCATCTAATTCAACCCAGAGACAAGAAGTAGATTCGGTTATTGAAACTGGGTTTTCTGCAGTGGCAGTGGATGTGTTCGGCACGTATCTCTCACAGTACACGATCAGGATTTGTTTCGCCTTCTCATCAAATATTTTGTCAGAAAATCCATGTAATTTGAACCGCGGGGTCAAATAAAGTTGATTCTGCGAAAATGTTTCTTCTATATTGCGAAATCGCCAATTTAGCTCTTCAACTACTTTCTCGACCACCTGTTTCACATCATCACGAATTTCAGTTTTATTGGAAAATTTGCAACACCATATTTTCAACGACCGACTGAGGAGTATAACTTTTAACGCAGTGGCCAGCCTTTCACTGTTCATTTCATCAGTACAATTTTTAAAATCTTTCAAAACTTCAGAGGCATGTGTTATGCTTGCAATGTCTTCTGTGGTCAAATTTGGAACATTAGGGTAATTTATGGTTATAACTGACATCCGAGAATTCTTTGTAGCATATCAAAAGTTGAATTCCACCAAGTGATAGTATCCTGTTATAACGTTAAGACTGGCTCTTTCAACTGTGCCCGCATTAATTGAGCTTCATGCTGGCCTGCAAACTTATCTTTAAAAATTCAACCATTTTTTTCACTTTATTCAGAATGGGTTGAATATACAGCAACCCATTCTGAACAATAAATCTAGGGTGTGTGTGTGCAAAACAGAAGATGTGTTTCTAGGCTGTAAGTCGTACTGCTGTCACAATATTAGGAGCATTGTCACTAACAAATCAAACGACTTTTTCTTCAATGCCCAATCCAAAGTAACACGTCTCAGCTCTTCGGCGAGGTCGTATTTAAAGCACTCTAGGAGGGACGCTTCCAACTCCAGGTCCTTAAAATAGTGCGCTGTTACTGACAAGTAGCTCTCATTTTTAATTGAAGTCCACACATCAATTGTCAATAAAACCGCTTCTGAAGACTGAATGTTGGGTTTTCACCACTTCCTTTGTCATGGCGTATTGTTGTTGGAGAAGTGTGTTGGAAATGGTCTCCAGCGCAGGAATTCTATGAGCACCATTCAGTCCACCCAGGAACGTTTGAAAATGTTTGCTCTGAACGGTGCTAAAGGGCAAATAATGTTTCACCACAGTCCCCAGGAGTGCGAAATCTATCACCTGATTACTTTTGTTAGAAAGAGGCTTTGCAGAATTCATAGAGAGTGTTCCTTGATTCTTGGGACAGACTGCTGTTCGGTGCTGGCAATTGATATTGTTGGGTGTGGATCACCCTGGTTATCTTCTGTGCATCAAAATTCAATTTCAGTGTTTGCCAGAATTTGTATGCTCCAGAAAATGAAGCTAATCTTGGATTTGTTCAGAATGATGCCTCTGTGTGGATTCTAATTTCAACTACTGCCCCCGACATACCCTCTATAATTTCAACCATATTTTTGGGTTCATGGGGTGACTCTTTTGGCCGGAAACTACCTCTGATTATGCCACCAATAGGAGGGATTTTGAGTTCAATTGTATATGTATGTGTTTCATATGATAATTTAAACGGACCATTGTGGCCTATAATTTTGGCTAGTGTATTCTCAGGCATGTTTGGTGGTTTTGTGAGTTGCATAGTGGCAATTATGAGCTACATATCTAGTATTTAAAGCTGTGATAATCGAACCAGTCTTATTTCTTCGGTGGAGGCCATGACATTCATCGGGGGAACTGTTGGTGCTGGTCCATTTGCTGGTGGAGCACTGTTAGCAGCCTATGGTCATTCCACAGTGTTTATAGTTATTGGAGTTTGTCACATCTTTATATTACTTCATATATTCAATTTTGTTCCTTTTGTTCCTCCTGATGGTTCATGTTTGTGGGTTACTGTAGTCACGTCCTAGTATGTGAACCATGGCCAACGGCTGAGTGGCCTAGTAAGTGGTCCTGAGAGTCGGGATACCAGTTGCTATGGAATGGGAGTGGGCATCTCGGACATATTCTGAGTCGTGGCCCTCCTTGTGCTCAGGCGGCTAGGACTATACAATTCACCTGTGGTCCATAACCCGTTAGAGGAGAGATCCTCACTTGGACTATGTGCAAGTAGGGCAGCATCCTGCTTCATGAATTTACCGAGCTCAGAACACTGTAAGCAAGCCTCGGACCTATGGGAGTAATGGAGTCCCACTCCCATTTAACAGGCGAGGGACTCCTTGGAAACAACTTGGCGAACGAATTGGAATTCGGTGGGGAGCTATCAATATTAATAGGGCTTATGGAAGAAAGAAGGTAGAACTGGCTGAGTCAGCAAAGAGGATGCATCTGGATGTGCTGTGAGTAAGTGATATTCGGGTAAGGGGAGATAACGGGGAAGAGACAGGAGATTATAAAGTGTACTTGACGGGTGTTAGAACGGGAAGGGCAGAGTCTGGGGTAGGGCTCTTTATCAGGAATACCATTGCACGCAACATAGTTTCTGTTAGGCACGTAAATGAGCGAATGATGTGGGTAGATTTGTCAGTGGAAGGAATTAAGACAAGAATTGTGTCTGTGTATTCACCGTGTGAGGGTGCAGATGAGGATGAAGTTGACAAGTTTTATGAAGCATTGGGTGACATCGTGGTCAGGGTCAACAGCAAGGATAGAATAGTGCTAATGGGCGATTTCAATGCGAGAGTTAGAAATAGAACTGAAGGATACAAAAGGGTGATTGGTAAATGTGGGGAAGATATGGAAGCTAATGGGAATGGGAAGCGTTTGCTGGACTTCTGTGCTAGTATGGGTTTAGCTGTTATGAATACATTCTTCAAGCATAAGGCTATTCACCGATACACATGGGAGGCTAGGGGTACCAGATCCATAATAGACTATATCTTAACAGACTTTGAATTCAGGAAATCTGTTAGGAATGTACGAGTTTTCCGCGGATTTTTCGATGATACAGACCACTATCTGATCTGTAGTGAACTAAGTATCTCTAGGCCTAGGGTAGAGAAAGTGAAATCTGTCTGCAAACGAATAAGGGTAGAAAATCTCCAGGACGAGGAAATTAGACAGAAGTACATGGATATGATTAGTGAGAAGTTTCAAACAGTAGACAGTAAGCAGGTTCAGGATATAGAAAGTGAATGGGTGGCATACAGGGATGCTGTAGTAGAAACAGCAAGGGAATGCCTAGGAACAACTGTGTGTAAAGATGGGAAAAGGCGAACATCTTGGTGGAATGATGAAGTGAGAGCAGCCTGTAAACGTAAAAAGAAGGCTTATCAGAAATGGCTCCAAACAAGGGCCGAGGCAGACAGGGATTTGTACGTAGATGAAAGAAACAGAGCGAAACAAATAGTTGTTGAATCCAAAAAGAAGTCATGGGATGATTTTGGTAATAACCTGGAAAGGCTAGGTCAAGCAGCAGGGAAACCTTTCTGGACAGTAATAAAGAATCTTAGGAAGGGAGGGAAAAAGGAAATGAACAGTGTTTTGAGTAATTCAGGTGAACTCATAATAGATCTCAGGGAATCACTGGAGAGGTGGAGGGAATATTTTGAACATCTTCTCAATGTAAAAGGAAATCATCATGGTGGTGTTGCAAACAGCCAAGCTCATGGGGAGGAGGAAAATGATGTTGGTGAAATTATGCTTGAGGAGTGGAAAGGATGGTAAATAAACTCCATTGTCATAAGCCAGCAGTAATAGATGAAATTAGACCTGAAATGGTGAAGTATAGTGGGAAGGCAGGGATGAAATGGCTTCACAGAGTAGTAAAATTAGCGTGGAGAGTTGGTAAGGTACCTTCAAATTGGACAAAAGCAGTAATTGCACCTATCTATAAGCAAGGGAACAGGAAGGATTGCAACAACTATCGAGGTATCTCATTGATTAGTATACCAGGCAAAGTATTCACTGGCATCTTGGAAGGGAGGGTGCGATCAGTCGTTGAGAGGAAGTTGGATGAAAACCAGTGTGGTTTCATACCACAGAGAGGCTGTCAGGATCAGATTTTCAGTATGCGCCAGGTAATTGAAAAATGCTTTGAGAGGAATAGGCGGTTGTGTTTACGTTTCGTAGATCGAGAGAAAGCATATGACAGGGTACCGAGGGAAAATATGTTCGCCATACTGGGGGGACTATGGAATTAAAGGTAGATTATTAAAATCAATCAAAGGCATTTATGTTGACAATTGGGCTTCAGTGAGAATTGGTGGTAGAATGAGTTCTTGGTTCAGGGTACTTACAGGAGTTAGACAAGGCTGTAATATTTCACCTTTGCTGTTCGTAGTTTACATGGATCATCTGCTGAAAGGTATAAAAAGGCAGGGAGGGATTCAGTTAGGTGGAAATGTAGTAAGCAGTTTGGCCTATGCTGACGAATTGGTCTTAATGGCAGACTGTGCCGAAAGCCTACAATCTAATATCTTGGAACTTGAAAATAGGTGCAATGAGTATGGTATGAAAATTAGCCTCTCGAAGACTAAATTGATGTCAGTAGGTAAGAAATTCAACAGAATTGAATGTCAGATTGGTGATACAAAGCTAGAACAGGTCGATAATTTCAAGTATTTAGGTTGTGTGTTCTCCCAGGATGGTAATATAGTAAGTGAGATTGAATCAAGGTGTAGTAAATCTAATGCAGTGAGCTCGCAGTTGCGATCAACAGTATTCTGTAAGAAGGAAGTGAGCTCCCAGACGAAACTATCTTTACATCGGTCTGTTTTCAGACCAACTTTGCTTTACGGGAGCGAAAACTGGGTGGACTCATAAGTTAGAAGTAACAGACATGAAAGTAGCGAGAATGATTGCTGGTACAAACAGGTGGGAACAATGGCAGGAGGGTTCTTGGAATGAGGAGATAAAGGCTAATTTAGGAATGAACTCGATGGATGAAGCTGTACGTATAAACCGGCTTCGGTGGTGGGGTCATGTGAGGCGAATGGAGGAGGATAGGTTACCTAGGAGAATAATGGACTCTGTTATGGAGGGTAAGAGAAGTAGAGGGAGACCAAGACGACGGTGGTTAGACTCGGTTTCTAACGATTTAAAGATAAGAGGTATAGAACTAAATGAGGCCAGAACACTAGTTGCAAATCGAGTATTGTGGCGACATTTAGTAAATTCTCAGAGGCTTGCAGACTGAACGCTGAAAGGCATAACAGTCTATAATGATAATGTATGTATGTATGTATGTATGTATGTATGTATGTATGTATGTATGTATGTATGTATGTATGTATGTATGTATGTATGTATGTATGTATGTATGTATGTATGTATGTATGTATTGTACCAGGAAAAGTTGTGGGCAAAGGGCATGAGTAGGACCTCAGGGAGTGGAACTGGGTTTTGGAGCCGATACAGAGAAGGATAGTCTCGCAGAGCGAATAATAGATGGTAAATAATTTTTTTTTCAAAACAATTTATTAATTTCTCACCCTGCGGTATGATTGTTGACTCAAAATTTATATTGAAATTAAATGTTGAAAATAATCTTCTTGAAAAAAAAATGGCATAAATATCATTGGTTTCAAAGTCTTTCATATGTGTGAATTTCCACCTAAAGTCTTTTTAAACCTAAGCACACTTTTATAATGGTAAATGGATATGAGAAATTATTAAAAGTTTTCAGTTCTCAGTTCGTCAATCTCGTTATACAGCACACTTGAAATCCTACAGTCTTTCTACGAGAAATGAAATTGAAATTAAATTTATCACTTTTGAGAAATTATGGAAATTGTTCACACGCGACACTGAAGTTTCACTGTTCAAAATAAATGAAAAAGTTTAGTCAATTTGTTACTCACTTATGACAAGAACTGTTGTTACCAAATGTCGAAAGATGGACATCTGGAATGTTCCATGTAGAATCAGGATCGGCGATGTTGACGTTCCCGATGAGGTGATGACAACTGGAACTGTTGAGTTTCGCACACGAAAATTCATTTAGTGCGACTGGTTATCACTTACACTGTTGAACACTATTTACGGCGTATGAAGAATCATAGTCCTTTCTGTACTAAATACTATTTACAGTCGTTATTGAAACGTTCTTAATCACACAGTTCACACTTGAAGAAAGAAAAAAAAAGAAAGCAAGTCGATAAGCACAGTCTGTGAACACAGTCATTAAGTTAGATTTTCTGCTAATCCTGTTATATTAACTCAGAAAAGTTCTTACTTTTTCATTCAAAATATTGATGTGACGTGAATAAAGAAATATAATGCAATACTCGAGAAAAAAAAATAAGTTCTGGTGATTCTTAAGTATTAGGCTCTGTAGAAGTTTAATGTTACTTGACGTTGCCTAAGTCCACACGTAATGAAATAGTTAATATTTGTACTCCAATAAGTTCACTCGTGTTACAGTCTTAAATGTCTTTTTAGGATTATATTGTAATCGCGACGCGACATACTAACTGCAGTGCGACGTCCTTTATCGGCGATAGAATTTCGCGTTCTGGAGATACGACGAAAGTACTTCTACCGTGACTGCGCGAACATACTGTACGCGGGCCGGTCTCTTCACTATCTCACTCACACAGTTGTCTGCTTGTCCTTGTACGGTACTGTACTGTACTGCACTGTACTGGTTTGCGGGCTATCTGGCCTTGACATATATAGATACCAGCGCAGGGAGGGGTGGCAGCTCTCTCTCTCGGCCATGTGACCGTAATTACGTAATTTCGTTGAGACTTTAAATTGTTATAACTCAACAACCGTTTGATGAATTAATTTGAAATTTACAGGGATTAACTTTTATGATGTTTGCTATAATTCAGCGTTTGTCCCGTTGAAATTGGTTAAGGTGTTAAAAAGCTGTTAAAAGAAAAATTCTTTCGAGAAATATCTCTAGGGGAGGTGAGCTTCGAGCGACAGGTGACGTCACTTGACTCCGCCTAGCGTACTCGTAGGGTCTGGCACATACTGGAACATTCTTTACATGGATGTTCGTACGTCGGTCGGATCTTTAATGCTGGAAATAACATTTCTTTCAATTAATATGGACCAGGACCTAGGCCTTCCTGGTACATCTTCCCCTTGGTTGGACGAAAAGAAAATACGCAGGATTTTCTTTTCCAGGTTTTACTCTTCCTGTGGTACATATTGTTTTAAATTGGCTGAGTTATAAATACCCTCGAAAGTGCCGTCCAATTCTAATACTGCCGTTAGGCTTACGTACTATGGCCAATGGATTCAAGTACTTAGTTACGCAAGGCGAAATTATCCCATCATCTGTCATTTTATGAATTAAGTTACGAACTTCTTCTCGATATTTCTCGGGTACGGGATATGGTTTCTTCTGATAAGGAGACAAGTCATTTACATCAAGATGATATTCGTAGTCAGCTATCTCTCCAGGCTTATCATCGAATACACATGCAAATTTCTGTAGAACGTCATTTTTAGCCTCCTCCAATTTTAATTTAATTTCCGGGTCTTCAACCACACTGGCTATTGACATTATATAATCCGGACCTATAATGGAGTTCTCATTTAATATGGACTCTGCATCGTCCTCACTTTGGTCACCCTTTCTACTTTCTGCTACGGCTGGCGCAACCTCGCTCACAGCGGGCTTAATAATGTCACCACCGGCTGCTTCAAAACGGGCTCCCTTCTCTTGAACTTCCAGGTCACCTCGTCCTACCAGCTGTAGTTCTACGGAATTATTCTGTAATCTTACGAGGTTGGCATCATAGTCAATGGTTCCTTTGTATTTGATCATAAAATCTGATCCAAGTATTAAGTTGAAGTTAAGACGTGATACTACCAAAAATATGTGTTCGAACATCTGACTGTTAATTTCAAACTCTAAAAATGCCTGGGATTTACATTTAACAATCTTATCAGGAACTATCCCTCTTACTTTAATTTGAGCTGCAGGTAATAACAAAACATTGTTCTGATCTTTAAGCGAGTCTACAAGCTTATCAGAAATTAAAGAAGCTTGCGCTCCAGAATCGATGAGCGTAATCACCTGTAGGTTGCCTGTGCGTACTGTTATGACAGGTAATGAACGTGTAATAATTGGCCTTAGTGTTTGTGCGTCTTCGAATAGTAATTCGGAATCGTCAATATGCCAGTAATTGATAACAGCAGTACAATAATTTGACGTTTCGTCCTCATCGTGTTCTGTAGTCAATCTCCCTATTGCGAGATCGGCGTTTTTTTTTATAGCGCCTGTTGGGTCAGGATCAGGTGATCTTTGTTCTCTTGGTCCGAATTGACGTTGATATTCCAGGGATGTAGCTCCAGGCTCATCAGGATTACGGTTTCTCTCCCTGATGTATTCCCGTGTGTCCTTCCATCTACTTTCGAGTTCTCGCCGTCTGGCCTCACGGTTTCCTTCAGGAGTGCTTTCGCGCTGTCTCCATGTATTCCTAGGTTGGTAAGGGTGTCTATCCTGATTCCTCTGACGTCTAAAATTCCGGAATCTGGTTGGGTTAGTAGGGCTTAATCTGCCTTCTTCACGTGTCCTGGGTTCCTCTCTCTCCGGCGGTTTTATTTCCGCAGAATTCGTATTTACTTCTCGACTCCTGTTAGTTTTCGGACTAGATTGGGTATTAGCCGTATCTAACCTACGCAAAGTAGCGTCAAAATGCTCCAATGTTCTAATGTTGGCAGCGACTAGTATTTCTTGCACATGAGGTGGATATTGAAGTGTCAGGATCTGAATAAGTTCAATATCTGGCAAAGGTGGATCTAAAAACTGGAGCTTCTTTAATTGCATTAGCAGTAATCTGAATATCGGGAAGTATTGACTGAAGTATTGTATTTGCTAGAGTAGAGTTGCATCTTTACAAGGTGCTGTCTTTCTGAATCCCAAAAGCGTTTAAGAAGTGCCTGTTTAAAGTCGTCATAGTTTTTAAAGTTGCTCTTAAAAGCTATGAACCATGATAAGGCTCGTCCTTCTAGAAGTTTGGATACTACTCGAAGTTTCCTATCGTCCTCTACCCTATTTTCCTCCAGGTAATCGTCGACATTTAACAAAAATTCTCGAGCAGTGTATTCATCACGTCCTGAAAATTTGACTGGTTTGTCATCTGGTACTTTAATAAGGGTTGTTGTATTGTGTATTTCCCTCGACGAACCAGGAATTGTGACGTCAGTTGTATGTTCTTTAAGTTTAATTTGATTCATTTCTTCGGACAAATTTTTAATTTTAGAATTAATTGAGGTGTCTAAACTTTTTATTTCATTTCTCAAGTCAGTTTTAATGACTTGTACGTCTTTACAGAAAGCAGCTATCTGGGTATGCGTGCTATCTAGCTGTCCTGTAATACGCTTGTCGAGTTCTCCTTGCGTGCTCTTAATTAATCCTATCTCGCTTCGTAATTTACCCACGTCGCTCTTTAATGCATCTCGCAAGGTTTCCTGCACCTGAGCTAACTTTGCTTGAGTTTGTGAGATGTTACCATGGGATTCTTGAAATTCAGTCCGTAAATCTTTAAGTTCAGTAGAAAATGCTTGAACGGAAGGAAGAACATTTCTAAGATCTTTGTCTAAAGACTTGACGACCTCTGTCTTTATTTCTTCCTTAATAGACTCTAAGTTTTCAACAAACTGATCCCGCATGTTTTTCAATGTAGCTTCGACTTGTGCACTAGAATCAGTAAGTTTCTTTTCGAGGCGAGTTCCAGCTTCACGGAATCGTTGCTCGATAAGGGCACTAGATTCAGTGAGTCTTTTGTTAATGACTTTATCCGCTTCAGCAAACTTAGTATCCAAGGTCCTGTCAATTTTAGAAGTTAAGTCTTCAACCTTACTATTTGACTCAGTTAACTGCGCTTGAAGTTGAGAATTAGAGTCAACTATTTGTGATTGTAGTGCGGTTATTTGTGTGTTTATTTGAGCCTGCAATTGGGAATTAGACCTATCAATCTTAGCATTCTGATCATTAATGCTAAGCCTGAGAGCTTCGATTGCTGCAAGTAAGTTATCCATGTTTCCGGAATCTTCGAATAAGTCAAATACAACAAGTTCTTTGCAGTCAAATCCCGTGCTCAAAATATAATGACTTGAATCGAACCCTGAATGTTGCGATTATTGCAAGTGCATCATTTATTATTATAGTACGGCTCCAAAATTGAGTTCTTGAAGTTGCGACGTCATCTATTATTATAGTACGGCTCCAAAATCGTGCCCTTGAAGTTGCGGCGCCATCTATTATTATACTATCCTCTCTATACCAGGAAAAGTTGTGGGCAAAGGGCATGAGTAGGACCTCAGGGAGTGGAACTGGGTTTTGGAGCCGATACAGAGAAGGATAGTCTCGCAGAGCGAATAATAGATGGTAAATAATTTTTTTTCAAAACAATTTATTAATTTCTCACCCTGCGGTATGATTGTTGACTCAAAATTTATATTGAAATTAAATGTTGAAAATAATCTTCTTGAAAAAAAAATGGCATAAATATCATTGGTTTCAAAGTCTTTCATATGTGTGAATTTCCACCTAAAGTCTTTTTAAACCTAAGCACACTTTTATAATGGTAAATGGATATGAGAAATTATTAAAAGTTTTCAGTTCTCAGTTCGTCAATCTCGTTATACAGCACACTTGAAATCCTACAGTCTTTCTACGAGAAATGAAATTGAAATTAAATTTATCACTTTTGAGAAATTATGGAAATTGTTCACACGCGACACTGAAGTTTCACTGTTCAAAATAAATGAAAAAGTTTAGTCAGTTTGTTACTCACTTATGACAAGAACTGTTGTTACCAAATGTCGAAAGATGGACATCTGGAATGTTCCATGTAGAATCAGGATCGGCGATGTTGACGTTCCCGATGAGGTGATGACAACTGGAACTGTTGAGTTTCGCACACGAAAATTCATTTAGTGCGACTGGTTATCACTTACACTGTTGAACACTATTTACGGCGTATGAAGAATCATAGTCCTTTCTGTACTAAATACTATTTACAGTCGTTATTGAAACGTTCTTAATCACACAGTTCACACTTGAAGAAAGAAAAAAAAAGAAAGCAAGTCGATAAGCACAGTCTGTGAACACAGTCATTAAGTTAGATTTTCTGCTAATCCTGTTATATTAACTCAGAAAAGTTCTTACTTTTTCATTCAAAATATTGATGTGACGTGAATAAAGAAATATAATGCAATACTCGAGAAAAAAAAATAAGTTCTGGTGATTCTTAAGTATTAGGCTCTGTAGAAGTTTAATGTTACTTGACGTTGCCTAAGTCCACACGTAATGAAATAGTTAATATTTGTACTCCAATAAGTTCACTCGTGTTACAGTCTTAAATGTCTTTTTAGGATTATATTGTAATCGCGACGCGACATACTAACTGCAGTGCGACGTCCTTTATCGGCGATAGAATTTCGCGTTCTGGAGATACGACGAAAGTACTTCTACCGTGACTGCGCGAACATACTGTACGCGGGCCGGTCTCTTCACTATCTCACTCACACAGTTGTCTGCTTGTCCTTGTACGGTACTGTACTGTACTGCACTGTACTGGTTTGCGGGCTATCTGGCCTTGACATATATAGATACCAGCGCAGGGAGGGGTGGCAGCTCTCTCTCTCGGCCATGTGACCGTAATTACGTAATTTCGTTGAGACTTTAAATTGTTATAACTCAACAACCGTTTGATGAATTAATTTGAAATTTACAGGGATTAACTTTTATGATGTTTGCTATAATTCAGCGTTTGTCCCGTTGAAATTGGTTAAGGTGTTAAAAAGCTGTTAAAAGAAAAATTCTTTCGAGAAATATCTCTAGGGGAGGTGAGCTTCGAGCGACAGGTGACGTCACTTGACTCCGCCTAGCGTACTCGTAGGGTCTGGCACATACTGGAACATTCTTTACATGGATGTTCGTACGTCGGTCGGATCTTTAATGCTGGAAATAACATTTCTTTCAATTAATATGGACCAGGACCTAGGCCTTCCTGGTACAGTATGTATGTATGTATGTATGTATGTATGTATGTATGTATGTATGTATGTATGTATGTATGTATGTATGTATGTATGTATGTATGTATGTATGTATGTATGTATGTTGTTCCTCCTGAAAATAATTATTATGAAAGAGAGATATGCACCACTTCACATTTAACTGAATCGATTAATGTGTGCTTTAAGTAACGACAGAACTACAAGAGATCAGCTATATTAGCATATTTGACAAGCTGTTTGATCGTCATGACTGCAACTGCAGGTAGGATTTTAAGAGTACCATGCATGATCTAGGTTACCTACAGTTCTGCAGTTTTGATTTGACTTCAAATTTCTCTTGATTGACCGTATAGGTACAGGCCTACATGACTAACAATGATACTGAAAACAGGGTGTCCACATCCTGGAAAGTCAGTGAAATTATAATTATTTTTCTTCTTACAATTTGTTTTACGTCGCACCGACCCCAAAGACAGAGGTTTTAGATTTTGAACCAAAATGACTTGTCCGCTGAAAAATCTTATACTTTAATTAATGAACGTAAGTTTTCGTGGCTCATTGTATTAACACAAAGAAATAAATGAACTGGATTAAAGCCACTATATATATATTTATATATTTATTAATAAGCCAAGCTTTCTGCCAAATTACATTGGCCTTCATCAAGGCATGTGAAGTTTTGCCTCCGACAGTGAGCAAAGAAATTATCTTCTTCTTCTTCTTCTTCTTCTTCTTCTTCTTCTTCTTCTTCTTCTTCTTCTTGAAAGGTGTGGTTGGACTCATGTGTTATCGTCCAGTCACGAAAACATCAATTACTTCAACACTGACATATGTATCACTCGTATTGTACGTTAAAAATGTAATTGTTTCGACCAGTCAAAGAGAAGCCACGTCTTGAAACACCGGGCGTATATGAGATTCCATGTGGTTGTGGTTGTTCATATGTTGGCATGACAAAAAGTCTTGTTAGCACCAGGGTGAAAGAGCACATCAGATCAGTAGAGAATGTCGCTCTTTCATCCTCCACGGAGAACGCTATAAGCCAGTCTGCCATAGCAGAACATTCCTACAGTGCAGACCGTGAAATCCTCTTTGACCAGGCGAAGGTCATCGCGCCTGTAAAAGACTTCTATGCTCGTCTTGTGAGGGAAGCCATAGAGATAGAGCTGCGCCCAAATAACATCAACAGGGAAGACGGCTTCAAGTTATCAAATACATGGAGACCTGTACTGCAGAAATACATGCATAACACCACCATGGCACAGCGGGACGCACTCAAACTGTCGAGAGCGCATCATGAGGGGTTATTGTCGCGGGGGGCTTGGGTGTCACTCTGCCTGAATTAGATGAGGCTATTTCGACTCAGGAAATAATGAACCAGTTGCAGAAAGCTAAAAAGGGAAAATCAAGAGCTATTTCGGGTATCACATACGAATTCTAGAAAGAGGTGGGAGAGCGAAACGGCATGTGGGAAATTTTGACAAGGATATTCAATAAAATCTTCGAGATAGGGGTATTCCCGAAAGCTTGGAAAGAGGGGATAATATGCTCTATATAAAAAAGGGAGACAGATTAAATCCTGGAAACTATAGGGGAATTACATTATTGGATACATTGGGGAAAGTATATACTGGTATACTAGCAAATAGGCTAAGGAACTGGGAGGAGAGACATTCAATCCTGTCGAGATTTCAAAGTGGATTCCGAAATGGGAGAAGAACACTAGATAATGTTTTTATAGTGAGAACGCTTATTGGCAAATATGTAAAGAAAAAAGGAGGTAAGGTCTATATAACATCAATTGATTTAGAAAAAGCATTTGATACTGTGAACAGGGGGGTAGTCGTTACTAGATTGAGACAGGTTGGAGTGTCCTGTAAAATGATAAGAGCTGTAGAAAAGATGTATGCTGAAGTAAAGTGTACTGTGAAAGTGGAAGAAGGTGTAGTAGTAGGAGAGATTATCTCCAAAATGGGTTTGAAACAGGGGTGAAAATTGTCACCGATCTTATTCCTATTGTTCATTAACGATGTACTAGAATTTGAAGTCGAGGAAAGATTTGCACTGCCATGTTTAGAAAATCAGGATATTCCTGGTCTTGTCTTTGCTGACGACATACTCCTGTTCACACTAACGCCAGTTGCAATGCAAAAAAAGTATTGATGTTATCGAGAAGTACTGTAAAGAATGGAATATGGAAGTTAACGCACAGAAAACTAGAGTAATGGTGTGCCAAAAAGGGAACAAATTAGCAAAAAAAAGAAAAAAATGGTATTTGGAAAGAGTAAAACTAGAAGTAGTTAACAAGTTAGAATATTTAGGAATTATAATATCAGGAAATAGAAATTGGTCTGAACACATAAAGAGAGCAAAAATGATTGGTACAGCAGCCCTAGCTAGCATTCGAATATTTGATAACAGGATGCCTAATATTGACTTTAGAGTACAAAGAAATGTCTTCAATGCTGTGATTAAATCTAAAATGTTATACGGTGCAGAAGTATGGAGCACAGAAAAGGAAATTGCAATGCATGATTCAGTTACTACTAGATTTATTAAAATAATTACAGGTTTACCAACATGTACAGCGAATAGTGGAGCTAGATTACTGTGTATAGAAATTAATATAAAGGTGGATATAATTAAGAGAGTAATAAAATATTGGTTTAGGTTAAAAGGGGGAGGTGGGGGAGAAAGCTTACCTGCACCAAATGAGGTACCAGAATGGGTACTGGGCGGGCAACTTAAAGAAAGTACTAGAAGAAATTGGGATGGGGAACTATTGGGACAAAGATTTAGAAGAAAGAAAAGTCTGTAGGAAAGTGGCACAGAGGGTAGCAGATATAGAAATACAAATGCTAAGAGCTGAGGATAATAATAGGAAAACTCTGAAGGAATTCATGAATATATATCCAGGTATGAAAATAATACATGATAAATTAACCAAAAGAGAATACAGGGCATTGATTTGGTGGCTGATGGGAGTTTATAAAAATAAGGCTTTTACAGAAGTGGCAAATACATGTTTATTGTGTGAGAAGGAGTAAGGAAATGCTCATTTCTTGAGACAGTGTGAAAGTATAAGAGCATTACGGGTTAAATACTTGGAAGCGGAAGAGATACATAAGATGGAAAGAGAATTCGAATATTATACTCTTGTCAAATTAATGAACAGAGATTGGAGAAGGCCAGGGAAACTATCGAAATTATTGACAATTGTAAAAAGCTTGTGGGAGAAGAAAATAAAAGTGGTGAATGAGGGAAGGGTAAATGATGATGAAAGTGATGAAAGAGGGATACACAGATATGGAATATTATAGAGTTCAAGTCAGTAATAGTAAGGGCGACAAAAATTACAAATTTAGTATTATGTCCCGTTTATATATATGTTCAGTTTTTTTCCTTTGCTCCTTACGTATTGTATATTTTATAATTAGTAGTATTTTAGTTCATTGATAAGTAAGTCGTATTGTATTACTTCTAATTTGTGTTGTTGGTAAATCGTTTGTCTGCCTGTTGGCTTTTTTTGTTAGATAGCGTTTGACTGGTGATTTAGAGTTGGAAGAGGGGGAGATAGGCCTGACCTATCTCAAGGTAAGTGCTGATTCAGTACGTCTGCACGTGTAGAGTAGAGTAAGGTAGTGAGTAGTATTAGGTTAGAGGAAGTAAGTTGTCAATGAAACAGCGAAAGATGAGCCGAGACATAACACCGTCTGAGCAGAGGAATACAGACGTGACAGCTTACATGCAGAGCTGGCATCCGCACACATGAGGGCTGTTACATGAAGGAGTGGTGAGGAATAACTTTGACAACTTAAGTGGTCGGTGAGGTTTCGGTTTCCGAGCCTCATGAGACATGTCTGGTCGTGACATCCCAGGGAAGGGTGGTTGCAGTTCCTCACCAGGGGGGTGTCGCGGCCAGACAGATTTAGGGTAGAATTAGTATAGATTTAATGTAGTAAGTAGTTAGTTATAGGCTAATTTAGATGTAGGGGGTGCTCTAGCATGGGAGCTGGTCATCCGTCTATGTTAGAGGCAGCTTAGTAGATTTAGTTAGGGGTGGCGCCTTGCATAGTGTCCGGTATTCCACCTGTGTGGGGGGCCACCAAGTTAGTTGTAAGATTAGAGGGCTGTAGGATTCACCCTCACATGTGGAATGGTCATCCGCCTGTATAAGAGGCCACTTAGTAATTTAATTGGTGTATTTTAGTTATGTCCATAGAGTGGATCGGGGGAGATGCCTATCGGGGGGAGATGCCTATAGCTTCGTATTTCCGTCGGGAACCACCAGATCGCAACACCAACTTGTCTCGCGCTTGTTGGCCTCAGTTAGCCGTTGAATCCAATATGTATGACTCTGTGTGAACTGTTTTCCCGCTCTGTTATCAAGAAATTTAAGGTAAGAACTTAAGGCGGTGCCTTGTTAATAACGCACAGTTGTTTTAAAGTGCTTATCAGCCTATATAATAAGGAGGATTTGCAAATATTAGTATATGTTGGGCAAGGTACATACTTTGCAGTGTACGTTTTTAAATTCACTAGCTCCGAAGCTGCCATACAGTGCACGTTGCGGGAAGTGGCATCTCACCCCGACTCTCGGTAGAGATGCCACTTTTTCTTCGGGGTAAGATGCCGAAGTTGATTCTTCAGATATAACAGTTTCTTTTCGTAGGAACATGCCAAGAACGTATATCAGGACATCAAACAGGGGTCAGTGGTCCGAAGAGAGCCTGCAAATGGCCATGGAACACGTCCGAACCGGGGGGATGAATTGTTTTAGAGCTTCCCAAGATTATGGAATCCCATACAGAACACTTAAACGACGTCTGGAGAGAACCTCTTGACAGGTGTGTTTTCAAATCCTTAAAACAGGCTTTTTACAAGGCAATGCGCAACTGGACATTGTCTCATCCTGGACGTAAAGTCTCAAGAGCACAGTTCCCTATCTTCCTCACGGAGGCGTGGAAGAAGGCTGCAGTCCCATCCACTGCTCAGTCTGGATTTGAAGCATGCGGTTTGTACCCATACAACCCGGAAAGAATTCCAGATGAGGCGTTTCAACTGTCCGATTTGGTTTCGACAAATGAGGCTGACAGGAATGAAAGGGATTATTCAGATTGCAGAGGATGTGCTCCTCCCTCAGAGAAAGACAGCAACAGACTTGAAGATCGAATGGAATCAGCAATTGCAAATGAAACCATGCCAGGAACATCCTTTGAAGCAATTTCTCCTATACCTATCTTGGATCCGTTACCTAAGCGCAGAAAGAAATCAGCTGCAGTTCTCACAGAACAACATCGAATTGAAGATGCAAGAGCTCGATGAGGGAAAAGTAAGACAAAGAAATTCACTACGAGTCAATCTGTTAGACTAAGCAGGTCAGAGAATGACAGTGACTTTTGTGCTGAGTGTGCCCTCAATTATTATGACAAAAATGGACCACAGGTAGACTGGATTCGGTGCATCGTTTGTGATAAATGGTTACATGAAACCTGTACAGATTCAGAAAACATGTGCAATAACTGTGCTAAAGAACTCTGATACAAGAGTCATCCTTACAGCTGATTTAATGTGGTTACACTATAATTTTGTGTGTTTATTTTTTGATAATCATAATAAATATGCTTTAAGAATTGAATTTAGACGATTTTTCTCCAGAATGACATAAAACTAGTAGTCGAAACTCATCCAGATTTAATTGCCATCTTACCCCGATGCTCGGGGTGAGATGACTAAATACATGCCTTCATAAATAAATATTTAAAACGTACAATTACTAATGATTGGCATAGCTAACTGGCCTATATATAGAAAAAACTCGGCAAAATATTACTGTTTTATGTCTAATTCGAACTCTCAATTTTTATGTACATTTTATTCCTCAAAACACTAAGTATGGCATCTTCCCCCGATCTACTCTAATTGTTCAGTTTCACTGGGTTTAAGGGTTCTTTGTTATGTAATTTAATTGTGAGCATGTATCTGGGCTAAATGCCTCCAATGTTCAATAAAATTACTTTAAAATTCTTGGTTTACTACCCCTGCGGGTGGGGGCGGTAGAATAACACCCACGGTGTCCCCTTCCTGTTGTAACAGACAACTAAAATGGTCCCCAGGGGCTTTCAACTTGGGAGCGTGGGTTGGCGACCACAGGGTCCTGTATGAGTCCTGACATTGTTTCCACTTACTTGTGCCAGGCTCCTCACTTTCATCTTTACTATCCGACCTCCATTGTTCAACTCTTGTTCTTTTCCGACCTCGACGGTATTAGGTTGCGAGACCTAGGGAGTCTTTCATTTTCACGCCCTTCGTGGTTCTTCTCTTTCTTTGACTAATACCTTCAATTTTCGAAGTGTCGGATCCATTCGATTTTCTATCTGATTAGTGTTATATAGAAGATGATTGCCTAGTTATAGCCTACTGCCTCTTAAAGCAATAATCCCCACCACCATCTTGGTTTACTGGTGGTATAAGCCAAGATTTTGAAGGAGTCTCCGAGCAGTACTGCACTACAGAAACACAATGATACTGTGAATCACTTCTAACCCGTGGAGTGCAATGTGAAGCTGCTGTTTTCAGGCTATGCTTCATTCCTTGCAGTGGAACGTTCTATTACCAATCCTATCAAGCCAATACTCAAAAGTTCCGTAATCTAACCTAAATCTCTCATTGTATGCATACGTTTGTTACACAGCAGTACAGGTTGTTCTTGGTCTAGTATTTATTCTACATCATTATTTGAATCAGCGTCGACCATTTCACTGATATTCACGATTTTATGCCAAAATATTAAAATGCCGCCAACTTTGGTTCCACTAATAATATGGATTGTGAGTCAAAATACTCTCTTGGAAATAATCCCAATAATATGAGAAAATTTTATTCGTCATGTTGTCTATGAAACAATTTACTAATATATTAGGAATATCTACTAATAATTTTGACCCATAAACTAATTAGTAATATTATTAGCTAATAACTCTATGGAACATAATACTAATATTATTACTTAATATTATTGGTTTCTTACTAATAATATTAGCGAAAGATGTTTTAAGAAACAGAGTCCAGACATAGATTCTGCTAGTGTCATCGGCATTCGGCGAATAATGGTAAAATATGCAATCAAGCTCCCAGTGGTGAAAATAGTTTCCAATTTTCAAACTGATCAGAACGTTATTAACAATCAACTATTCTACTATCCTGATTATAGGGGTCCGTGTGTAGTATACGTGGAATCAGCAGATGACAAAAATATTGGCAATATACATGCAATGGCGCTTGGTAGGCTTTTCTACGATGCCGTAATCAAATAGCAGGCATAACATCCATCACTAAAAAGGGCGCTAAGAGAATTCAAGTTATCTTCAGCTCCGCTTACCACACGAACAATTTTCTTCTCCACTCAATTTTGTAATCTACTATACTGATCATAAGGGTCCGTATGTAATATACGTGGAATCAGCAAACGAGTATTTTTCGCATTGGGTTCATGGGGGGGGGGGGTAGGTAAGAATTTGACGAAGGATGATATTGTCATATACATACAATCCCAGGATCCTATTGTTAAGGCACAAAGGCTAAACAGAACAGTGACAATTGACGGTAAAATTAACTACATTTCCACCGGCACAGTAAATATCACCTGCAAATGCCAAACGTTACCCGAATTCGTAGCCATTGTTCATGTCATGTTAGAAGTAGAGGCTTTTATTTTTCGCCCCATTATTTGCGGCAAATGTCAAAGGTATGGGCATACTGCCATGAACTGTCGATCAAGGATCCCACAATGTGGTCACTGTTTCATGACTCATGAAACGGACAAATGCTCTGGAGAACTAAGGAAATGCCTCCATTGTGTACTTAATCTTAGTGTGGGTTCAGATCGCTGTGAAGTTCATAAGCAACAAATAGCTCTTAAACGCATTATGTGTGTTGACAATATATCTTTTCAACAAGAACAAGATAAACTCGAGCCAAAGGAATTTTCACCTTTACGGGTCCCACATCTATTTTCTTCGATTCCTAAACCCGAATATGCGTCTCCACACGAGTCATCACGAAAGCGCAAATTCACTGAAGTAATTCACAAAAACATACGACCAGCTCCGACTCCAGGTTTCGACAAGGCAGGGTATCACGGTATATTGCGAAATCCTAATTTGGTGCAGGTCTCACGAGAATCGATATCACAACCCCTTTGAAAAAGTGCAAATAGAAACTTCAACGAACACAGCTTCATATTCATCAAATCATCACACTCAATCAGAACTCATTAAACTCCCTAGCTCAAAAAAGAGTGCCCAAGCTGAAATCCAGGAAGATTTCCATCAGTTAGCCGAGGTTTTGGGGAACAGACCCAATGAGCGCAGTTACTTAAAATACTCTTGGTAAAGTTAGTCAGTTTTTCGTAGTGGATGATACGAATAGTAGGAGTATTACTCCAAAAACCAGGAATTATCATTATTAATTTAAGAATATCACCCCAACATCATTTTATTACAAGAATCGTGGCTAAAACCTGAGTCCAAATTTTATGTACCAGGTCACAATGCTGAACGTATGGATGATTGTGGGTATGGGGGCGTGCTTACTTGAATTGAAACTCTTATACCATATACAACAAAAGTACTACCATATTATAACATTCCTAACACATACTCATTAGCAGTGAGGATAAACAATTGCATTATTGTAAACAAAATTGTCCACCTTCAATACAGGGAAACGCCATAAAATGGAATCAGTATTTTGCTAAATTTTCATCCTAAGAAAGCATCATTATAGAGGGTGATCTAAACGGACATCACATTGAACGGGGATGTGTTGACACAACAACAAAAAGTTGCAATATTTTTAAGGAAGTATTAGATAACCAGATGTTTACTTTAAACGATGGCTCATCTACGCGTTACAGAAATTCCTTCGCAGAAAACATATTTATCAACTTCTCGTCGAACTAGAAATCTCAGCGATGTTGATTCTGGACTATTCCATGACCATATTTAAAAAACATTAAATTCCTATCACAGACCTCGTCAGGGCGGAGTTCGGTAGCTGCAGTCGCTCATGTGCTGTCAGTATCCAGTATTCGGGAGATAGTGGGTTCGAACCACACTGTCGGCAGCCCTGAAAATGGATTTCCGTGGTTTCTCATTTTCACACCAGGCAAATGTTGGGGCTGTACATTAATTAAGGCCACGGCCGCTTCTTTCCCACTCCTAGCCCCTCCCTGTCCCATCGTCACCATAACACCTATTTGTGTCGTTGCGACGTAAAGCAAATTGTAAAAAAATATCTGAAAGAGTGCAGAAGTAATATTGATAAAGCTTTAAATAATGCTATGTCACTGGTTAAACAATCACGGTTTGGAATTATCCCCTACCAAGAATGTGGCCATGATATTCACACATAAACGCAACTGTAATAAAGATTCTTTCAGAATCAATTATCTTACAATTCCAATTGTAGGAGTACACACATATTTAGGCATATAATTATATAACAAATTGTCTTGGAGTCCCCATTTTGAACACCTAAAATGAAAAGGCAAAAAATAACTAATATATTAAAAATGATAATTAGACGTAAATGGGGTGCTGACTCAATAACAATTTTACTACTTTACAAGCATACCATATGATCGCATTTAGATTGCGGATCCTTTTATTTCGATATGGCATCATCAATTCTCATTCAAAAACTCAACGTAATTCAGCATAAAGCACGCCGTTTATATATTTGGCCATTAAACTCGACACCGACTAATGCGCTACTTTTTGAAACATGCGAAATGCCTCTAAGCCGTCGAAGACTGTATTTAGCTTCTAAATATTTACTTCAAAGAATGGCCGTAGCCAGGCATCTTGTACTACCTAAAATACAACTATTGGCGGAATATATCAATCAATCAATCAATCAATCAATCAATCAATCAATCAATCAATCAATCAATCAATCAATACCGATCTGCATTTAGGGCAGTCGCCCAGGTGGCAGAATCCCTATCTGTTGCTTTCCTAGCCTTTTCCTAAATGATTTCAAAGACATTGGAAATTTATTGAACGTCTCCCTTGGTAAGTTATTCCAATCCCTAACTCCCCTTCCTATAAATGAATATTTGCCCCAGTTTCTCCTCCTGAATTCCAACTTTATCTTCATATTGTGATCTTTCCTACTTTTATAAACGCCATTCAAACTTATTCGTCTACTAATGTCATTCCACGCCATCTCTCCGCTGACAGCTCGGAACATACCACTTAGTCGAGCAGCTCTTCTTCTTTCTCTCAATTCTTCTCAACCCAAACATTGCAATATTTTTGTAACGCTACTCTTTTGTCGGAAATCACCCAGAACAAATCGAGCTGCTTTTCTTTGGATTTTTTCCAGTTCTTGAATCAGGTAATCCTGGTGAGGGTCCCATACACTGGAACCATACTCTACTTGGGGTCTTACCAGAGACTTATATGCACTCTCCTTTACATACTTACTACAACCCCTAAACACCCTCATAACCATGTGCAGAGATCTGTACCCTTTATTTACAATCCCATTTATGTGATTACCCCAATGAAGATCTTTCCTTATATTAAGACCTAGATACTTACAATGATCCCCAAAAGGAACTTTCACCCCACCAACGCAGTAATTAAAACTGAGAGGACTTTTCCTATTTGTGAAACTCACAACCTGACTTTTAACCCCGTTTATCAACATACCACTGCCTGCTGTCCATCTCACAACATTTTCGAGGTCACATTGCAGTTGCTCACAATCCCCAGAAATCTGATCAATTCCAGCCGCTTTTCTAGTTTTCAACTTTTGTAAGTTATTGTAAATGTCATTGTTATCATACGTAAATTGTATTACTTCTTTGGCCTTAGTCTCCTCCTCTATCTCGAAATTATCCTTGTAACCAACAATCTTTACATACTGCTGACTGAATACTTCTGCCTTTTGAAGATCCTCACATACACACTCCCCTTGTTCATTAATTATTCCTGGAATGTCCATCTTGGAACCTGTTTCAGCCTTAAAATACCTATACATACCCTTCCATTTTTCACTAAAATTCGTATGACTGCCAATTATGCTTGCCATCATGTTATCCTTAGCTGCCTTCTTTGCTAGATTCAATTTTCTAGTAAGTTCCTTCAATTTCTCCTTACTTACACAGCCATTTCTAACTCTCTTTCCAGTCTGCACCTCCTTCTTAGTCTCTTTATTTCTCTATTATAATAAGGTGGGTCTTTACCATTCCTTACCATCCTTAAAGGTACAAACCTGTTTTCGCATTCCTAAACAATTTCTTTAAACCCATCCCAGAGTCTGTTTAAATTTTTATTTGCCGTTTTCCACCGATCATAGTTACTTTTTAGAAACTGCCTCATTCCTGCTTTATCAGTCATATGGTACTGCCTAATAGTCCTACTTTTAAGACCTTCCTTTCTATCACATTTATTTTTAACTACCACAAAAACAGCTTCATGATCACTAATACCATCTATTACTTCAGTTTCCCTATAGAGCTCATCTGGTTTTATCAGCACCACATCCAAAATATTTTTCCCTCTGGTTGGTTCCATCACTTTCTAAATCAGCTGTCCTTCCCATATTAACTTATTTGCCATTTGTTGGTCATGCTTCCTGTCGTTCGCATTTCTTTCCCAATTGACATCTGGCGAATTCAGATCTCCCGCTACAATCACATTTCTTTCCATGTCGTTTCCCACATAGCTGACTATCCTATGAAATAATTCCGAATCCGCATCAGTGCTACCCTTTCCCGATCTGTACACTCCAAATATATCAAGTTGCCTATTATCTTTAGAAATGAGCCTTACACCTAGAATTTCATGTGTCTCATCTTTAACTTTTTCATAGCTTACAAATTCTTCTTTCACCAGAATGAAAACTCCCCCTCCCACCTTTCCTATCCTATCTCTACGATACACACTCCAGTGCCGTGAGAAAATTTCTGCATCCATTATATCATTTCTCAGCCATGATTCAACTCCTATTACAATATCTGGTAAATATATATCTATTAAATTACTTAATTCTATTCCTTTCTTTACAATACTTCTACAGTTCAACACTAACACTTTTATGTCATCCCTACTTGATTTCCAGTTCCCTGTTCCCTTATCACGGCTCCCTAGGCCATCCCGTTTCCCTGAATGTACCTCCCTATTACCCTTCCAAACAAATTTCCTAACTTATACCTACCACTGCGGTTTAAATGAAGGCCATCCGAGCGCAGATCCCTATCTCCTACCCACCCATTAGGATCTAGAAATTTCACTCCCAGTTTCCCACATACCCACTCCATAGTCTCATTTAAATCCCCAATCACCCTCCAGTCAGTATCCCTCCTACACAGTATTCCACTAATAACAATCTCCGCTTTCTTAAACTTTACCCGTGCTGCATTTACCAGATCTCACACATCTCCAGCTATGTTGGTACTTATATCAGCTTGCCTTACGTTGTTGGTACCAACGTGAAACACTACCACCTTCTCCTTCCCCTCCTCCCTCTCTTCTACTTTCCTCAACATCTGCCTCAACCTAATTCCTGGATAATATTCTACCCTGGTCCCCTTTCCTCCACACACTTTCCCCACGTGTCTATACCGCGCGTAGATATTGCCGATGCAAGCGGTAGCCATGGTACTAATGCTGCGTGAGATGGACTGAACTGTTAATACTTTTGCCTCCTCTGTATTGTTTTGCAGAGACCCAATACATGCTGTACAGTCTGTCACTTTGCTTGCATGTGTAACAATATACCCACAGAAGTGATGAATAACATTCATTTTTGTACTGGTGAAAGGAACTATTTGTTCATCTTCCCAACTTGATAAGGGTGGCTGATCAAAGGTAAGCTTGCTGTAAATTTTCTCATTATCTTTGGGAACAGCTTTTTTGCCATGGCTCTAATCTGACTGAAAAATGATGTTAAGGGTACTTCAACTTCAGACTGGCAATTACCTCCTTTAGGTATAGCATTGCTTAGTGGGACGTACACTGATTGTAACATGTGCAGATGCAAAAAGTCCACTGTAGAAGGGTGATCATCACAGCTTATGGATCGTAGGATACCAAAGTGCCTTTCCAAGGTGTCTTGGTTGAATTTGCCTGTAAGCACATAAGAATAACCGCGGATCCACAAATACTGTGTAAGTTCTATTGTGCTTTTAAGTGTCACACGTATGGACTTAAGAGTTCTCTCAGAGGCGAATGTATTGTTTGGTGATTTTAAGATCTCACTCATTTCACACAAACGGTAAAATTTCTCACAATCAGGAAATAATGCTTCGTTAGGAGTTTTGGCATTCAGTACATCAAAAACATCATTGAGGTCCCTTGTTAAAATTTCTGTGGCTTCACTTCCTTCAAAACCATTGATGTTACTGTCTCTAAAAATGAATTGCGTTTGCCATAGCCCTGCTGATTATCTGGAACGCCAAACGAGCATTCATTTTCTGAAAACCGTTACGGTTGATATGTGATGAGGTTATTTTTGGACATATTCGCACACCTGCAGAATCCTGGAGGGTGTCATTTTCATAAACTAGCCTGTAAAAGTTGAAGCTGATATTGTGGCCTTTATAGGTAGAATTATCTTTGGCAAGAAAATAGTTTCTAATGCATTTCAGGATATGAACTGCACCTGAAAATGCCCTAATCTTTCTGGAGTAGTTCACAGGATTGGGAATGCTTACATTTAAGTTATTTAGTTTACCACTGATATTAAAATTTTTCCATGCTTTCTTGTTTGACTCCCATCACACACAAATCCAACAATGCGAATCCCAGCTTTTTCCAGTTGAATAATAACTTGGATTATTATTTTTGACAGTATGTCACCAGGTGAGGAATTGCGACTTGCATATATTGCAATAAGTTTCACCCAGTGCTTTAAGAGTGGTACAAACATAAACATTTGCAATATTTGCTTGTTGATTTTCTGGTGTGCGAGCATCAAAGTCCACGTACCCATCTATTTTTAAAGAAGTGCCATTAAACTGTATTTCTTCTTTTAGTTTAACTTCATCGAATATTAATATTCCTAACCTGTTGTTGTCATCATCATCATCATAAGTGTGAAAGGCCTGAGAATTGGCACTGACTGAATGATGATTGATATCGTATGAACACTTCAGGTCTTTCAACAGACTGCAAAGATGTGATGGTGGTGGCAGTGGCAAAAGGTCATGCTGTCTACAATACCTGTAATCTTTCGGAAACTTAATTTTCAACAGGTGTGCTTCCAGTAGAAGTTCCTGATCATAACGCATGCCTTTTGAACTTCTGGTATGGTATTAATTATTATCTTCTGTTTCCTACTTAGTCTTTCATTAGGTGTATTTACCTGTTTTTTGGGTGATTTAATTTCTTCAAGCTCCCTTTGTAGTTCAGCATTATTTTTCTTTTCTTCTTTTAATCCTCTGCTAAAAAGAGTAACTTTCCTCTGGAAATGTTTAATTCTCTTTTTTAAGATCAGTACCCTCTTGTTATCAGCACTAACCTGTGATTTATCACCAGCACTAGAGCCATCGGAGCTAATACTAGGGGAGTCTAGTATGGAATAATCACGAGTGGAAGGAACATCTAATTTGGTAGACTGGCGTTGGTATGGAGATCCTCTTACTGTGATGATTCGTGATAAATATTTCGGAAGATTAGGAAAAATGTGTGGGACTGCTGTAGGATCCAGTTTCCATCTCTGTCTTGGAATTTCCACTTTTTCACCATTAATAATGAAACTGTCATATTTTTTGATAAGTTCGGCCGCAAAATGCAGATCACAGATACGATTTTTATCACTTAAAGGCAGATCTTGACTAGGGATAGCTTTCGACCACTTCGAGAACAGAGTGGGATCTTTTGCAGGTGAAAAAATGCCGCTTCTCATTTGATTTTGTATGGTAACCCAACTTGCAACCCGGGACATAGCAAGGTGTAGGCATATTCAGATGCGGAAGTAAATTGAAGCATATGCCCAAGTAAACGTCCTACTTCTCAAAGGCCTAAATATTTTTCACTTTTTAGTTCACGAAAAGTTAACACCAGATATTTTGCACGTATAAAACTGGAGAACGTATAAAATTACCGAAAAAGACCACAAACTGTTTACACACTTCCACATATAGCCGAAAAAAAGCGGGCGTACTTGGACGTTTTATCGACAGCAGCGCTGCAGGTGGCGGGGAACATGTACACCGTTTCTGTTAACCACCGCCGTCTCGATCCTCTTATACTGCCTGCTCTATGCCACCAGTTTAACACAGGAAGGCGCGACTACCAATAGTTCTCCAAATAGCCGTAAGAGTGCAGCAGTAGACGCACAATCTTCGCTGTCAGTGTGGGTGTAGCACTGTATTATTGGTGCATGAATGTGTGTGACAACCTGAGTTATTTTGTACAATGAGTAAACGTGTCTGGTCACTTTCGTTCGTACAAGATGAATTTTGAATAGAACTGTGAAATGAATAAATTATGTTATGTTTATAAATATTTCAAAAGTGATTTTAAGGTGTTGGTACTTGATTCTTTCCGTTCGTGCAAGGTATATTTTTCGTAGAACTGAAACTTCAGATTCTTTCCCCGAAATATTCAACTGTTGTATACCATTTTGCCATTCTCGGCAAGGTTGTTCGCAGCCTGAAAATATACGACTCCATGAAATACCGTCTAGAAGAGAATTGAGAGAAAAGCGGCTGTCGGCTTTATCTAGGCAAGGACCTAATGAAGGAAGTAATTGGATATCCTCAGATTACTCTCGCATCTGTGCCTTTACACTTTATTTCAGAATTTGATGGAGCCTCCGCGGCTCAGGCGGAAGACGCCGGCCTCTCACCGCTGGGTTCTGTGGTTCAAATCCCGGTCACTCCATGTGAGATTTGTGCTGGACAAAGCGGAGACGGGACAGGTTTTTCTCCGGATACTCCGATTTTCCCTGTCATATTTAATTCCAGAAACACACTCGAATATCATTTCACTTCATCTGTCACTCATTAATCATTGTCCCGGAGGGGTGCGACAGGCTTCGCCAGCCGGCACAATTCCTATCCTCCCTGCTAGATGGGGGCTTCATTCATTCCATTCCTGGCCCGGTCGAATGACTGGAAAAAGGCTGCGGATTTTTTTCCAGAAGGTGATTAAAGCCGTGGAGGATAGTGGATTCCTTGTGATAAAAATTGTGACGGACAATCACAAAACGCCTTCATGTTTAGACATTTTGGACAACCTCAGATATCCAGACGATAATATTCCAATCAATCTGGGAACAGGAAATTAAATCCTAAGTTGCGGGTACTAGATTCGTGTTGTTGAAGAGAGGATGGAGTGTGACATTTGTGTCAGCAACATTTCACTGCCTAGAGCTTCGACACCGCTAAATGGAACTGATTATGCATCAGGACAGAGGAGGAGTTTGATACCCAAAACCTAGTTTTGTTGTTCTGGTGAAGCATCTCCAGGAGTTCGTTTAAACTGATGTGCCCTATTGTCGAAGTCCTTCAAGCGTATGAGCGTAATACGAAGACTTGCGACGTCTTCCCTTTCAGAATACCGGGCGAGTTGGCCGTGCGGTTAGGAGCGCGCAGCTATGAGCTTGCATCCGGGAGATAGTGGTTTCGAACCCCACGGTCGGCAAGCCCGAAGTTGGTTTTCCGTGGTTTCCCATTTTCACACCAGACAAATTCTGGGCTGTACCTTAATTAAGGCCACGGCCGCTTCCTTCCCATTCCTAGGCCTTTCCTATCCCATCATCGCCATTAGACCCACTTGTATCGGTGCGACGTAAAACAAATATTTAAAAAAACTTTCAGAATGTGTTTTGTTACAGTGTGAGGTCAAAGAACATCAGCAAAATGTTAGTGATATTATCCTAGCCAAGTTCGTAAGACCGCTATTATTTCATATTGCGTTGGCAAGAACACAAAAAGTACGGTACCACTCCAAGCCTTCGTCCAGGAAAATCTTCAAATTGTGCATGAAGAGGCCAACTGCGACATCGTGCAGGTAATATTGCCGATATTTAATATTACTGATGTAATTTACAAGCTTCAGTGAACATATGACCATACTGCATAGTGTTTTGTAGGCTGCCGTCATTAGAATAAGTTTAGACCATTGTGCGTCCATGTCTGCCATCTAACGGAGAAATTTTGTCGCAGCGTAGTCGCAAAAAGGCTCGCATAGAGCAGGCAGTATAGGAGGATCGAGACGGTGGTGCTGTTAACCACCACCGTCTCAATCCTCCTATACTGCCTGCTCTATGCGAGCCTTTTTGCGACTACGCTGCGACAAAATTTCTCCGCTAGATGGCAGACATAGACGCACAATGTTCTAAATTTCTTCTAATGACGACAGTCTACAAAACACTATGCAGTATGGCCATATGTTCACTCAAGCTCGTAAATTACATCAGTAATAATAAATATCGGCAATATTACCTGTATGAAGTCGCAGTTGGCCTCTTCATGCACAATTTAAAGATTTTCCTAGACGAAGGCTTGGAGTGGTACCGTACTTTTTGTGTTCTTGCCAACGCAATACCAAATAATAGAGGTCTTACGAACTTGGTTAGGATAATATCACTAACAGTTTGCTGATGTTCTTTGACCTCACACTGTAACAAAACACATTCTGAAAGTTTTTTTTTTGCTATTTGTTTTATGTCGCACCGACACAGATAGGTTTTATGGCGATTATGGGATAGGAATAGGAAGGAACCGGCCGTGGCCTTAATTAAGGTACAGCCCCAGAATTTGCCTGGTGTGAAAATGGGAAACCACGGAAAACCATCTTCAGGGCTGCCGACAGTGGGGTTCGAACCCACTATCTCCCGGATGCAACCTCATACTGCGCGCTCCTAACCGCACGGCCAACTCGCCCGGTATTCTGAAAGGGAAGACGTCGCAAGTCCTCGTATTACGCTCGTACGTTTGAAAGACTTCGACAGTAGGGCACAGCAGCTTAAACGAACTCCTGCAGATGCTTCACCAGAGCAACAAAACTAGGTTTTGGTATCGAACTCCTCCTCTGTCCTGATGCATAATCAGTTCCATTTAGCAGTGTCGAAGCTCTAGGCAGTGAAATGTTGCTGACACAAATGTCACACTCCATCCTCTCTTCAACAACACGAATCTAGTACCCGCAACTTAGGATTTAATTTCCTGTTTCCAGATTGATTGGAATATTATCGTCTGGATATCTGAGGTTGTCCAAAATGTCTAAACATGAAGACGTTTTGTGATTGTCCGTCACAATTCTTATCACAAGGAATCCACTATCCTCCACGGCTTCAATCACCTTCTGGAAAAAATCCGCAGCCTGTTTCCAGTCATTCGACCGGGTCAGGGATGGAATGAATGAAGCCCTCATCTAGCAGCGAGGATAAGAATTGCGCCGGCTGCCGAAGCCTGTCGCACCCCTCCGGGGCAATGATTAATGAATGACAGATGAAATGAAATGATATTCGAGAGTGTTGCTGGAATGAAATATGACAGGGAAAACCGGAGTATCCGCTTTGTCCAGCACAAATCTCACATGGAGTGACCGGGATTTGAACCACAGAACCCAGCGGTGAGAGGCCGGCGTGCTGCCGCCTGAGCCGCCTGAGCCGCGGAGGCTCCATCACCTTCTGAAATAAGGTGTAAAGGCACAGTTGCGAGAGTAATCTGAGGATATCCAATTACTTCCTTTATTAGGCCCATTGCCTAGATAAAGCCGACAGCCGCTTTTCTCTTAATGCCCTTCTAGACGGTATTTCATGGAGTCGTATCTTTTCTGGCTGCGAACAACCTTGCCGAGATTGGCAAAACGGTAAATAACAGTTGAATATTTCGGGGAAAGAATCTGAAGTTTCAGTTCTACGAAAAATATACCTTGCACGAACGGAAAGAAACAAGTACCAACACCTTAAAATCACTTTTGAAATATCTATAAGCATAACATGATTAATTCATTTCACAGTTGTATACCCAAATATATCTTGTGCGAACGGAAGTGACCAGACACGTTTACTCATTGTACGAAATAACTCAGGTTTTCACACACATTCATGCACCAATAACACAGTACTACACCCACACTGACAGCGAAGATTGAGCGTCTACTGCTGCACTCTTACGGCGAGTTAGAGAAATATTGGTAGTCGCGCCTTCCTGTGTTAAAACAGTGGCATAGAGCAGTCAGTATAAGAGGATCGAGACGGCGGTGCTGTTAACATGTGATTCAGAGGGTGTCGTCACACTATTCATTTCTATTCGTCCTGCTAGTTCTGAATCGGTCGACCTCAGCAATTTCGAGATTCGTACTGGCAACCTTTGAAACACAGACTATGAATAGCTTACAAGGTCTGTGTAGGGAGGTCAAGTCACGAATGCTACTTATGGAGCCGCCATATTGGGTCTTTAACCGAGCGTAACCAAAGGCAAGTGTATTGGAATTTAGATGATTTCGGTATCGTACATTGAAATAAAAACAAATTACCAACTATTTTTCATGTATAATTTAATTGGGCATCTACTGTTCATGCATATATAACCGTATAACACTTAAATGACTTCCATACATTCACAGCTATTTGAATAGGAAGAGCCTGATTGTTTTTCCTTTTTGAGAAACAAAAATAAACATAAAAGCTCATGTCCTACTCTTTTACTTCCTTACAACTTGGTCTTACTGCGTTTCTTATTAATATCATCTGTCAAATACGTAATATTATTGACAGAAACAGAGAAATCTGTACAGTACATGTGTCATATTATAATTATAATTACCGGTCCATGAAATACTGAACTTGAAGTACCGGTACTGTACTTAAAGTACTAAAAGATAGTTGTAGTAAATTACCTTTAGCGTTTTCTTTATTAAGAAAGTAATTACCGATACTGCGTTTCTAAAAGGTTACCCCAGTATGTTGACAAACACTGAATGCCTCTTGAGTTGAGTGCATTAAATTATGTATGGTAACTATTGTTACCCATTCATATGGTAATTTCTTTGTGTTCTAAGGCAAAAATACTCTGCACATATGCAACAAGAGTGATGTACCTAGCTACTCTTAACTATTTTATTGATAACCTATGCAGCTATATCGTACAAAGTGGTGGTGGTGATTATTGTTTTAAAAGGAAGTACAACTGGGCAACCACTAACCTGAAGAAAACAAATGGAAGGGGTCCAACACTTCGAAAAATGAAGGTATCTGCCAAAGAAAGATGAAGGCCACAAAGTGCGTGGAAATGAAAAACTTTCTAAAGTGAGAGCCTGACACAAGTAAGTGAAAGCAATTTCAAGACTCAGCTAAGGGCCTCGTGGTCACAATCCAGAATAGATTTCCCCTTGCGGGTGGGACAGTAGAATAACACCCACGGTATCCGCTGCCTGTCATAAGAGACTACTGAAAGGGGCTTCAGGAGCTCCTAACTTGGGAACGTGGGCTGGTGACCACGGGGCTCTTAGCTGAGTCCCGGCATTGCTTCCACTTACTTGTGCCTGGCTCCTCACTTTCATCTATCCTATCCGACCTCCCTTGGTCAACTCTTGATTTCAATCAATCAATTAATCAATCAATCAATCAATCAATCAATCAATCACCACTGATCTGCATTTAGAGAAGTCGCCCAGGTGACAGATTCCCTATCTGTGTTTACTTACGTTAGGATAGGATCTGGACAAGACCTTGCGCTTTTATTGTGCTGGGTTTGGTAACGGATTATGATTTACATTACTGACGGGAACAAGATCATGTGCCACTTTACATTGGTTAATAGGAATGCAAGTAGCTACTTTAGAAATGAAAATGGCGTGTAATATTCTTCATTAGGTTATAAAAGTAAATTTACTTCTTGGGACGGGATGGTGGGTTCCTGAACATCGCACTGAACACATCTCTCCTCTGAGACGCACTCAAAGTAAGATTTCAATAATTTCCACTTTTAACGTTAGAAATATGTTGTTGACCGGGCTGAAAAAATACCAAATACATAATAAGACCCATAAATATAAAACATCGTTCATATAACCATATTATTCTTCAGGAATAATACGAATGTATAACTTCATTAACCTCGCACAAGACGGAATTATCTGTAGGTTGCCATTTGTCACGCCTACAGTTCTGTACACACTGAGCTCTCCATTGCTTATCTCTCTGGGAGCGAAACAGTCTAATCCCGTCAGTTGTCTTATTTTGACAATTTGGTGCGGCACAGTATCCCATTTTCCTTCAAAATACAGGTAATAACTCACATCATCACGTCGGGCACGCCCACATAACGATATTTAAGACCCAACATGGCCGCCACTGCAAAGGATTGTGGTAGTGTGACCAGACCTTCCTAGACTGACCTTGATCGCTTATGCATCGCTGTGTGACATCTGGCGTACACTTTCCGTACTAGTGCTATCGTCGTTTACACAGCAAAGCCAAACAATATAATTCATGCTAGGAACAAGATTCGCATCGTGAAATGTTATATAATGTGTGTGTGACACAGTTGTTGGCTTAAGATAATAACGGTTTAGAAACTTCATATCGATCGATCATATTCTCGATTCAATTCAGATTTCATTTTCATTCAGTTGGCAGCACTACCGGAACCGGAATAGCTCTCACCTTACTCCACACCCGGTACACAAATTCAACAAGCGATTCTGATCGTTTTGAGGTTATGTTTTATTTCTGCATTCTGCGAGTGGGATTAGGTTAAGTCAACCCATCAGCTGTTCCTTCAGTAAACACTTTATCTCGGTCACACAGCAATCACAACTACCTGAAAATGGAAGATGCTAAACGCTGTTCAAGTTAATTGCATTTCTTTCCGCATAAACAATTAATACCGGTAGTAACTAAATCATTCGCTGATCATCGCCAACTGTTCCCTTCATCTACCGGTATATTGAATAATCTGCCCATTTTGTCGTTCACCAAGTATCTTTGTTTCACTTTTTTGTATAATTGCAACGCGTTGTCGAATTTGATACGAAATAATGGATCTTATTCCCAACGGAATTTTTGTATGTCTGCGAAATATAACCATAGAACCTGTTTTGCTGCTATATATGTTTGCAACATTTATGCAGTATGTAGCTTTTCAAGATTTGGTATATGAGAAAGTCTGTGCATCAGAATTCAATTTCAGTGTTTGCCGGAATTTGTATGCCCCAGAAAATGAAGCTAATCTTGGATTTGTTCAGAATGATGCCTCTGTGTGGATTCTAATTTCAACTACTGCCCTCGTCATACCCTCTATAATTTCAACCATATTTTTGGGTTCATGGGGTGACTCTTTTGGCCGGAAGCTACCACTGATTATGCCACCAATAGGAGGGATTTTGAGTTCAATTGTATACGTATGTGTTTCATATGATAATTTAAACGGACCATTGTGGCCTATAATTTTGGCTAGCGCATTCTCAGGCATGTTTGGTGGTTTTGTGAGTTGCATAATGGCAGTTATGAGCTACATATCTAATATTTCAAGCTGTGATAATCGAACCAGTCGTATTTCTTTGGTGGAGGCCATGACATTCATCGGGGGAACTGCTGGTCCATTTGCTGGAGGAGCACTGTTAGCAGCCTATGGTCATTCTACAGTGTTTATAGTTATTGGAGTTTGTCACATCCTTATATTATTTCATATATTCATTTTTGTTCCTTTTGTTCCTCCTGAAAATAATTATCATGAAAGAAAGATATGCACCACTTCACATTTAACTGAATCGATTAATGTGTGCTTTAAGCAACGACAAAACTACAAGAGATCAGCTATATTAGCATATTTGACAAGCTGTTTGATCATCATGACTGCAACTGCAGGTAGGATGTTAAGAGTACCATACATGATCTAGGTCACCTACAGTTCTGCAGTTTTCATTTGACTTCAAATTTCTCTTGATTGACTGCATATATATAGGCCTACACGACTGATAATGATACTGAAAACAGGGTGTCCACGTTTTGGAAAGTCAGTGAAATTATAGCCTAATTATTTTTCTTTCTACATTTTGCTTTAAGTCTCACCAACACAGTTTTCCTTGTGACGATGGTATAGGAAAGGGCTAAGAGTGGGAAGGAAGCAACCGTGGCCTTAATTAATGTACACCCCCTGCATTTGCTGGTGTGAAAATGAGAAGCCTTGTGACGATGGTATAGGAAAGGGCTAAGAGTGGGAAGGAAGCAATCGTGGCCTTAATTAATGTACAGCCCATGCATTTGCTGGTGTGAAAATGAGAAGCCACGGAAAACAATCTTCGGGGCTGCCAACAGTGGGGTTCGAACCCACTATCTCCCGAATTAAAAGTTGTGGAAGGGCATTGTGGTCAGGGAAAATCAAGGAAATCAGTCTAATTTCTGGAAAAGTCAGAGAATTTTCCATAGTGATGGAACCTGAGGGGAACATTTTTTTGCTCAAACTTGCCATAAAACAGATTATAGTAGCAATTATTTTAGGTTATTGACACTAGTACATTGTTATGATCACTCTGTTATTGCCTCACTATCCTAGATGACAATTCAGTATCAAAAGGATTTGCCACTCGCTTACATAATTGCCCCAATTCCTTGAAATAATGAAATGTAGCTTTTACATAAGATGGAGGTTTTAGACTTTTAATCAGAATCACTTGTCAGCTGAAAAATCGTATACTTTGCTCTGTTATTTCTAATCTCATTAGTTATGACTAACTTACTCCTAAAATCAGAGTCAAAGCCTTGGGGGTGACGTATCATTTGTTTTATATGTTTTAACGGCAGAGGTAAAGAAGTAGGGGACTGCTAGAGTAATATTCAATGCAATATTATGGTTATTAGCAGTCCCGTAATTTACCAGAACCATTTTAACATTTTCCTAAAATCTGGAAATTTACAGTGTTAATTTATCCTTTCATGGTAATGGTTGGAGAGGGCAAATCATTCAGCAATTGCTGTTTTATTTGACTACACTGTGAACCTCTTGAAGCCTGAGTGAAACAGAGGGGAGATGTTCTTTTTCAAGTGACTGATGCAGCTCCCTACACTTGGCAGCCATTCAATTTCCTCGAGATGTTTCGGAGACAAATTTTCATAATAAAAGGGATTGAGTGATTGTAAAGTCATCCATTTTATACACACCTCCCTGTAATTCTCCACTACTTTTTTAACAGGAAAAGTTAAAAAACAAAATTTTGATTGAATTAGGTAATGAAATTCACTTAATTACGTGCACAGAGAGGAGCTTTGAATTTTACCCCACAAATAGTAAAAATTCAAGACATCTGCATAAAACTAAAAATTCAGATGGGACATATTTATTAAGGAAATTCCTGCCTTTTCAGGAAATATGACAACTCTACTTCCGCTTACATGTGCCAAGCTCCTCTCTTTTATTTTGCCTACCTAATTTCTCTCGATCAGCATCTTTTATTTTCCAACCCTGATGATATTTTGCAATGCCTAAGGAGCTCTTCATCTTGACGCCTTTTAATGCCCTTCCCTTTCTTTTTAAAACTGATACCATAATTCTTTGTCTTTCGTTTTAGAATTACTTGACTTACCTCCTATGCATCTTTCGGTGCATAGGGCGGCCATGAAGAACCTTCATTTGGTCCTATTGTCAGCCATCTGCTTTACTTCACTCAAAGTTTTCCTTGTTTCCATGGTTTCTTCTTCACCAGTTCTCTTCCAGGCCGTTCTTGGGTGACCATGTCTCTGCGCACCTTGAGCGTATATTCCAGTCCATTGCTGACCTTCCTATAGCCCATGCAGGTTTTTCAAAATGTGGCCGATCCACAATGAATTTCTCTCCTTAATCTGTTCTCTAGGCATTTATTGGTTGAAGGTTTGTTGGCTTCCACATGTAATCATTTGATATCACATCTAACCATTCCATTTATAATTTGGTTTTCTGTCTGGTTTATGGTCCTCCAAGTTTCACAGCTAGACAGAAGAATTGCTACCACATTCGTGCTGAACAGTTAAAGATTTGTTCTTCTTAAGATATTCTTGTTTCATCAAACAGAATACTGTACAGCTGCACAAAGGCTCCATTTGTTTTTCTGAATTCAGCTCTTGAGATATCATCTGCTCTTGAATTTTTTCAAACAATGCTACCAAGGTATACAAAGAAATTGGTTTGGTCTACTTCCTCCTTCACTTAACATCTTCTATATCACAGAATCTCTGCGGACAACATCTGTAAAATCAGTGTCTTTAAGCCTTTCTTGCATTCCCTATTGAATACTAACCTCTCTTCCTATCTGCCATAACCTTCATCACTCTATTGAACAGGAATAGTATGGGTGAGAGTGTACAGCCTTGTCACACTCCAGAATGAGTTCAAATGGATTTCATTAATTTTCCATTTTGCAGAACTTGACATTTATATCATTCATACATTTTCTTGATGATAGTACCGTAATAATTTTTGGAGGGATCCCATGTTTTTCCAAAACATGCCACATAACTTTCCTGTTGACTGAGTCAAAACCCTTCTTGAAGACATTAAAGATCAAATACAGCGATTTCTGCCATTCAGGTCTCTGTTCAGTTATAATTGTGTTACGTGTTTATAAGATCGACACAACTGCAGTTTCTTGCTCCTTTCCTAGAATTGTTTCTACAGAATCCTTAATTCAGTTCAAAATTATCCTTGTGAACACTTCGCCTGGTATGGTATGCTCCACAAATTGTTACTGTAGGTTCCCTTGGTTAACTCTCCCTTTTGCTTGCTCTTTGTTAAGGGCTTCAGAGAATATCTGTACTTCATGCATTGCCAGCAGCCTTCTGTCCTTGCTTCTTTCTGGCCTGCTCCTACTGAAGCCTCTCTTGAACAACATTTTAGTGATGCTATATAGTTCTTTGACGGTAATAATGGTGATTATAGTTTTAAGAGGAAATACAAATGGACAACCATCCTCTCTGAACATTACTTAGACAAAAAATGGAAGAGATCCGATACTTCAGAGAATGATGGTATCAGGAAAAACGGAAAAGCTCATGAAGAATGTGAAAATGAGACTCCCTAGGCCTCACAAACCTAATACCATCGGGATCAGAAGAGAACATGAGTTGACCAAGGAAGGTTGGATTTGAAAGATGAAAGCTAAGAGCCCCTGGGAGTCCCCCTTTTAATCGCCTTTCATGATGGGTAGGGGATACTGTGGATGTATTCTTCTGCTCCGACCCACAGAGGCAGTAGTTCTTTGTCTTTGTTGGTATCTCCCCTTTCTGCAGCAAGCTGTGCCCTCTAGACCTGTCCCCCTCTTATCCCTCTTTACACTTCTCTCTACTAAATGGTCAATGGCTTTGAACTCTGTTTATGTTAGGGCATTCTAGTGCATTCTTTTGCTTGTGTTTGTTGGGCCTTTATGTCTTGTTCGTGATTTATTAAGTCCTACGTATTTTCGGTCATCCATTCTTTCTTCAGACAGTTTTTAAAGCCAAGCACACATTTGCAAGTTTCAGAGAAGATATTTTTAACCCAAGTCCATTTAGCCTCAATACCATGATCCTGTATCTCCCGGAGAGCTTCAAATCAATTCCTAAGTTTTATGTAGATTTTTTCTTTCTTTTCCAGTGTTGTAAGCTTCCTCATGTCGAATTATTTGTTCTCTTGTTCAAATCATCTGTTGATAGCCTTTATCTTCCATTGAAATTCTTTGAAAACTAGGCTGCTGATGTCGGCACCCGTCTTGTTTCTCACGTCCAACAATGACCTAAACTTCTGATTCGTTGCTATAGTCAACGTCAACTTAAGTTCTTCTAAGCGGTCTAATTGATGTTATACCAGCAGTCAGCTCAAGAACTGAGGAAAATATCCTTCTGCGTGTGATCACTTCCTCTTTTTCCCCTTACATGGAAGAAATCGAACCACTCCCCACAGATTAGCTCAGAGCCAGACGAGCAAATAATTGTTTTTACTTAGGGGTACTCTTTAGTTATTTACTTAACATTGGAATACCTGTAGTGATTGTCATTGCATCCTGAGCTGGTAATTTTGTTTTTAAATTATGCATTGTGATTCTCTTCATAGAATTATTCTGTTCCGCGTCATATGTTCTGTTATTTTTTTAGCATTGCAGTAGTGATCATCATTGAGTTATGAACTGGTTATTTTTGTTGTTTTTTGACTATACTTTGTCATTCCCTGCATTGAATTATTCTGTTTTACGTCAAATATTCCCATCATGTTTTGTGATTTACATCTTTTACGTAACCCATTGATCGTTGGTAGCTTTTGAGGAAAGGCAGTGCAAATTATTGAACTTATAGTTTTTAATCTCATGTTAGTCTTAAAAGTTTTTTATTGTGTTATCATGTGCACTCTAGTATTATGAAATTGCCTATAATAAATCTTTAGAAATTGAATCATGACTTTCAGAACGAGAGCCCATGAGAGGGGCGTGGCACTGCCTATTCTTGGCAACCTTGCTTGGTATTGGTTTGTTTACTCTCTGTAGTTCAGCACTTTGCCACTTAACTGTCAAACTCCAACTCTGGAAAAAATTATTATCATTATTATTTGCTTTACATCGCACTGACACAGATAGATGATATAGCGACGATGTGATAGGAAAGGGTTAGGAGTGGGAAGGAGCAGCTGTGGCCTTAATTAAGGTACAGCCCCAGCATTTGCCTGGTGTGAAAATGGGAAACCACGGAAAACCATCTTCAGGGCTGCCGACAGTGGGGTTCGAACCCACTATCTCCCGTATACAAGCTCACAGCTGCGCGCCCCTAAACGCATGGCTAACTTGAATGGTGGTCTGGAAAAAAAGACCTAAAGAGTTGAGTTGTACAGAGATGTAAGTCAGGTGGTGGTGTTATCGCAGTTCAGCTGTTTTGATACCACAAGGTGGTGGATTGGCAGTGAGTTGTTATGGAGTTGTGTTGTTGATACTGCATGGCAGATCTATTGTGGTTTAGTAAGAGTGATGTGTTGACAGTCAGTTGTTGATGTAGCGAACTATCGTAGATAAGTCTTACCATATTGATACTGCTTTGCAGATCAATTGTAAATTGTGTATTATATTTCAAGTGTTATTGTATTGTGTTGAGTGAAAATACACATGCATATATATAAGTATAATCAATGATAGTAGGGGTATTATTTAACTACATCGCTGCATTCTACTTCAAGATCTTACGGCGACAATAGGACAGGGTTAGGAATGGAAAGGAAGTGACTATGGCCTTTATTAAGGTACACCCCCTGCATTTGCCTGGTGTGAAAGTGGGAAACCACGGTAAACCATTTTCATGACTGCCAACCATGGAGTTCGAACCCACTATCTCCCAAATGCAGACTCGTAGCTGTGTGACCCAAACCACATAGCCAACTCGCTTGGTTCTGTCATCTCTCTTGTCACTTCTGCTAGTTCTCTCAAGGTTCTAACATACCAGAAGCCTAGTTTCCTTTTCATGCCAAAGGTCATCTATAAAAGATCCCGCCAGCTGTCGATTCGTGCTGTTTCTGTAATCATGAAATTCGGGCTCCCTAGCCTAGTGGTAGGGCTGTCACTTATAGCCTCCAGGCCGGTTCTTGTCTGTTGAGGTTGTTGCCCTTAGCCTTGAAGATCCCCCTTTGCTATAAGGCAGTGGTTTCTTCTTTCTTAACCTCGAAAGGAACAGTTTCTTCATCTACCAATTTCAGCATTCTAAAGGTCTCCTCCACCAAAACTGCCGTTGAGGACTTCACCAACACCTCCTTAGCCCATCACTTTTCAGAGTTCTTGTAGGGCCTTCACAGTTACCGCAGGGGTTCTGGGGCACATACGATCCCCTCTGTACTCCATACCTATTTCATGCAGTAGCCCATCACCTACAACGTGAATGAGGAGTTGTTGGTCTTGAGGGAGACATGTTTTGAGTTGGGAGAGCTGATAATCCCATTGCTTTGCGTGTATAACAATAATCACCACTGCTGAATACTTCACTATCTTGGACTAGTTTTAATTTCAAACCATCACTTTTTTTGTCCCATCATGTCTTGACATGGCTGTAGCAATTAAAACATGTTGAGTTACCAATTTTATTAGCTGCCTCTGTAGATCAGTGGTAGAATGTCGGCCTCCAGATCCCAAGATAGTGGGTTCAAACCCGGCGGAGGTAGTCGGATTTTTGAAGGGCGGAAAAAAGTCCATTCGACATTCCATGTCATACGATGTCGGCATGTAAAAGATCTCTGGTGACACATTTGGTGTTTACCCGACAAAATTCATTAAATCTCAGCCATTGACGCCCAAGAGAGTTTCGGTGTACTTGGTCTGCCATCTGGTGGGCCTAGAGTAAAACGGAACGTCAAAATTGACGAGCAGACAGCCAGATGGCGTCAAATTGAAATGTCTGCACACGGTAGCTGAGGCCATATGATTATTATTATTATTATTATTATTATTATTATTATTATTATTATTATTATTATTATTATTATTATTATTATTATTACCAATTTTATTTATTCTTTTCCTATATCTTTCTACACCGATGGGCAGTTACATTATTGCCACCTACCTTATTAGGTAGGTTTAGGTTTAGCATCACTTTGGCTTGCGAAACTGTGGCCATTCGATGAGGCATCGATTCAGCCAAGTGGCAGAAGATATCCTGGGGTATCTCAAACCACAAGCGCAACAGTAGGTCTTCCAGTTGGTATACACTGTGGGGCAGTGGTAATCTAGCATGAACCTGCTTGTCCAATTTGAACCATAAATGTTAAATTGGGTTGATATCTGGGCTGTTTGGGAGCTACAGCACTAAAGCAAATTCACTGATATGTTCCTCAAACTAGTCCTTCACAATCCTGGCAGTTTGCCCTGGCTTATTGTCTTGTTGGAAGTGGCCGTCACCAGTGGGGAATGTTGACGACATAAGTGGTTGAACTTGGTTTCCAATAACATGCAGATACCAGATAGCTGTCAAGGATTGGCATACTGGAATAATGGGCCTCAAAATGTATCCTTCCCTCCTCCAAAAAGAAAGTCACACAGATTATCACACGACCTCCACTGGCCTGTTTCCATTCAACAGTGCAACTGGGTGCCATAGCCTACGATGGTAATTGGTGTACATGTGCTTGGCCATCGATGTGATGAACCAGGAATCTAGATTCACTGGACCAGGTGGCTGTTTGCCAATCATCCACAGTCCACTGTCTATAATTTTGTGCCCACTTCATGTGCTACTGCCGCTGGAGTGCAGTCATCATTGGTGTAAGACTGGGTCTTTGACTCCGCAGTACCATGTACAGTAGTGTTTGCTGAAATGTGCTGCGAAACATTGTAACATATAAATTATGCACAGTAGAGTTTTCCACCTATTCAATACTAAGATGTATTTACAATATTTACATTACATGGGACTAGTTTTAACCCTCCTCGGGGTCATCAACAGCCATATTAAAATTAGGCAAAATCCTAAAACATGTTTTTTAACAGTAAGAATCTTATGAATATATAAATTACAATATGAAGTGTGGTTGAAATGTTGAAAATGAAAATGAGATATTACGTGTGATGCAGGTGAGTAATAATTAATACAAGTAAATTATACATACTAAGAAGACCGGAAAAAAAGTTTAAATAAGGTGCTCTGAGTCGACAACACAGAGCACCATATTTAAACTTTTTTTCCAGACTTATTAGTATGTATAATTTACTTGTATTAATTATTACTCACCTGCATCACACGTAATATCTCATTTTCATTTGCAACCTTTCAACCACACTTCATATTGTGAAGATTCTTAATGTTAAAAAACATGTTTTAGGATTTTGCCTAATATTGTGTATGTTTTAATATGGCTGATGATGACCCCGAGGAGGGTTGAAACTAGTCCCATATAATGTAATATTGTAAATACATCTTAGTATTGAATAGGTGGAAAACTCTACTGTGCATAATTTATATGTTATTCTCAGTTCAGTATGGACCAACAACATGAAATTCATAACTCTTGATGACTGTGAAACATAGCCCTAGTCACCGCTGTAGTACCTCTGGTCGATTTCTCAAACTGTGGTCCTATCGTCACTGAACCATCCCCAGCAGTCTCCACTAGCCTCTGGCATCAATGAGCTGTTGTCGACAAACGGCTGGACAATGTATCATCGTTTGCCCAGGGTTGCTTCCGTTTTTATAGGTGTTCGACAACAGACATGTGAGAGTAGCCAACAAACCATGCTATGCTGGTATGAATGCACTGTGTCATTGCAATTTGATTAAATTTGCAGGCATCTCCAGCTTTTTCCATACTGACACCAGAGACACAACTAACAGTGATCCTGTAGACCTGTCCTATATTTATATACTAGCTGATGTACCCGTGCTTCGCTACGGAATTCTACATTGTATACACAATCCTAGGTTAGGTAGTGTACATGTTGTGAGCAAGACTGTATTAAATTGCATAGCTTAACATTACACTGGAAACGTGACAGAGAAATTACCAAACGTCTTTTCTCATATGAAGACTGCATTAGGGAACTTTCATTGTAATGGTAGGCCGGCTTGCCTACCATCACTCACAATCAGGTTGGGGAGTTTTCATTATAATGGCAGGCACTCATTCTCCACCTGCCTTTATACATCCTCAGAAAGACTGTCTTAGTGGTTTTCTCAACTGAAATAAACATAGGTCATTACAATGATGTCAGTAGGAATGGTGCGGTTAAAAGTAATGCTTTCACATGAAATACTTGATCAAATGAAAAAGCACAGATTTTCTCACTTTCACCGAACAGTACTACACTGCCTGTCCAACATTCCAAAGTTCCAGAGCTGGAAAGACCAGGCCGCAGACAGCCATGATCTGTGAACACTCTTAGTCTTTTTTCGGAGGGGGAAGGGGTCGAATAGTGGAGAGTCCCAGGGCAAAAACTATGCCCTTTAACTAATCTGATTCCTAGGAGTACCTGATGAGTCGGAAAATCTCAATTCACTACACTGGCGGCGGAAAAATCTATCTGACTTGGAGGCAATTTTTTCCCCTACGCTAGAGGAGAAACCCCCTCTTCACTGCTAATTTTGAATAAAATGAATGTAGAATTTAATAAAAGTGAAGAGGAAGAAGCTCTTTTTAAGAAACACCTCTTTTCAGGGTTGAATTTTGAGTTATTTAGTGAATTGTGGGGCTATAATTTGGAATATGCCTAAATTGTAATTCTAGACCAGGTCATACTACTACTACTACTACTACTACTACTACTACTACTACTACTACTACTACTACTACTACTACTACTGAGCCTCTGCCTTAAGCGTGCACACTGCTCATTCAAAACAGCGCGTCAGAGTAGGGATCGAATAGCTGGAATACTACGATGAACCAGTGAGTTACGTACCAGGAGTACGGTATCAGAAAATGTATGAACCAGGGGAATGACATGCTAAAGAAGAAAGTTTTCTAACTCGCCAGCTATTTCCCGCCAATATTCAGTCAGGCTGTTATACTCGGTACGCAGCAGTAATCCCATCTATCGGAGTTGAGCGGCAGCATAAGAAACAAAGAACATCACCACAAACAATGGTCAATATAATATTATTGTTGATCAATGTTATGCGCTTTCTATATTGTAGGCCTCACATTTAGTTTTCTTCTGGCTATGAAATACCACTGTTGTCATAGTCGGTACAGTACAGTAAAATTGAATAAACCGATTTTCATTAAATTCTCTTAACCCATTTTCTCGTGGTTCGGCGTTACAATATGGACAAATTCATGAATATCTGTGTTGTTATAGCCGGTATGGTAAAAATGTATAAGATATAAATGGTCGGAAATTTAATTCTATATAACTTTGGTTATGTAGTATTTATCGATACGACCACTAATAATATAAATATTTGAGAATTAAATTTTAGGCCTTCCACTAAACTACCATTTTAATCAGCGTAAATTAAATGATTTATAGCCTAGATTGTAATGGCTCATTCTCCGACTTTGCATACCAATTTTCAATGAGATAGGACCACTAATAATGTAAATATTTAAGAATTAAGTTTTAGGCCTTCCCGTAAACTACCATTTCACTCAATGTGAATATAATTATTTATAGCCTAGATTGTAGCGACTTATTCCCCGACTTTGCATACCAATTTTTATTAAGATAGGACCACTAATAACATAAATATTTGAAAATTAAATATTAGGCCTTCCCCTAAACTACCATTTCAATCAGCGTGAATAAAATTATTTATGGCCTAGATTGTAGCGACTTATTCCCCGACTTTTCATACCGATTTTCATTAAGTTCTCTTTCGCTGTTTTCCAGTGATGCGTGTACATACATACATACATACAGACGGAAATTACGGAAAAGTAAAAATTGCATTTCCTTGTTGCTGTGGACATGACCGATACAGAAATACCATTCTTTTGAAATTCTGAGCAATGTACAGACAAAACTCTTATTTTATATATATATAGATGGAGTGCAGTCAAACAAAATCAGCTGATGCAGGAAATATTAGATTAGGAAATAAAGTCTTAAAGAAAGTGGATGAATATTGTTACTTGGGTTATAAAATAACTAACGATGGCAGAAGTAAACTGGACATAAAATGCAGACTAGCAAAAGCAAGGAAGGCCTTCGTTAAGAAAATAAATTTGCTCTCTTCGAACATTGATATAGGAATTAGAAAGGTGTTTTTGAAGACTTTTGTCTGGAGCATGGCATTGTGTGGAAGTGAAACGTGACGATAACTAGCTCAGGAAGAAAGAGAATAGAAGCTTTTGAAATGTGGTGTTACAGAAGAATGCTGAAGGTAAGATGGATAGATCGAATCACGAATGAAGAAATACTGAATCAAATTGGTGAGAGGAGATTGATGTGGCTAAATTTGACCATAAGAAGAGATAGAACGGTAGGACTTGTGCAGTTGGTTTTTGAAGGAATTGTAGATGGTAAGAACAGTAGGGGCAGACCAAGGTATGAATATGACAAGCAGATTAGAACAGATGTAGGATGCAGCAGTTACGTAGAACTGAAAAAGGTTAGGACAGGATAAAGTGGCATGGAGAGCTGCATCAAACCAGTCTATGGACTGACGACTCAAACAATATATATATATATACCATGCTGCCAGCTTGTCACGTGTACCTCTCTATGCTCCAGGTGCGATAAATGTCCCAGGACTGGGGTAGTCATAATGTAATGGCTTATCAGTGTACACTAGATATTGACAACAGTTGCTCTTTTACTTTTCCTGTAGTTTGTTGAAAACAAACCCTTCTTCTGACATTTGCATTTCTACTTTTTCTCCAGTTGTTTTCTTACAAAGCTTTACAGTCACAGCACAGTAAAAGTAAGTCAGAATTCTTCCTGAAAAGTTATTTCAGGATTGTGCAAAAGATATTTTAACTGTGTTTGTCCAGTATCATGATTTAATATAAAAGTTTCTTTTTAAGGGGATTTTAAGTTATTAGGATTATGGGATCATGAAAAATGACTGTATATCAATTATGTTGCAACAAAATATAGAAAGAAAACAATTAACACAGTTTATTGCTTCATTAATTTTTTTATTTTTTATTTCATTTAGTATCATTGCAGTTACATTTATTGTCTGGTAACAAATGTTTTATGTAGAAACAAATGGGGTTATCAGTACTTCTTAACATTAATCATAGAAGAATTAACCCCTCAAAGGATGACAATATTGGCAAAAAGAACAGGGAAAATAAAATTCCTAAGTTTTGCAAACGTAAACGTTGGACTGGAAGAGAGCAAGTCAGTCAAGTAAGATTTGAATAAGAAAAATAAAATGAAAAGACCCTGGAACAAGAAAGGAAAAGAAATAGCAAACTTAACTGGGACCCAATAGTCACCACTCCACATTCACAAGATGCGAGACCTTGGTAAGTGGAGCCATGCATTCTTACCCATTTATAATCCAACACCTTTTTCTTTTCTTTTTTTAGTCCTCAGCCCGAAGGCTGGTTGGATCCTCAACAGCTCCACCATCAGCTGTCATAGATGGCCTAGATATCACTGAAGAGGCGTACTAGGGAAATGAGGAGTGAGGTAGTTTCCCGTTGCTTTCCTCACCGAGCCAGAAGTTGCTATTACATATCAGTCTGCCAAGCCCACTGAAATGCATGCACCAACTGACCTTATGAGCAATATTTTCACACCATCCATAGCAGGGACTGGCTGCAGAAAGAATGGCATTACTAGCATCACTCATAGTCACTTTTATTTTGTCAAAGCCAAGAATAAAGCTGAGACAGATCAATGAAAGTAACAAAATTGCTCTAGTCTATACCAGAAGACATAGTGCACTGTAAACACTAGGTCCCACCGGCAAAGGCACGATCCAACCCTGGTCACAGAAAATGTTTATATACAGCACTCATTTACAGACAGATTGTTAAGTGCAAAGCATGTCGATTGTCCAGATGAACTGAACTGTCCTCAAATATGATACAAGTATTTTAACAAAGGAGGAAAATGATCCTGAACTGCAGGAATCAGTTGAAGATGGCATAAATCAATGTCATTCAAAGAAAATTATTGCTCTCAACTTCCATTCTCGTAAAGCATCTTAACTCTCTTAACTGTTCTTGTTTAATTGGTCAGATGTCCTCTGTATGTATATTTATTTGCATATTGTGAAATAGTGAATCTCTAAGTATGGTAACCTATCATATTCTGGCAAAATTACCTTACTGCAAGTACAGGGAATTTTGTATGCCCCTGGATGTAAAAGCGGGGACAATTTATCCTTGGTTTTAGCCAGACTGTGAGCAATTTTGTTGACGGTGCCAAACACGGTTTTTATATTGTGTTTGCGGAGCACCTTGGCAATTCGATCTGTGGTGTTGTGAATGTAAGACAGGTAGGCAGTTCCCTTCACTTCTTCCTTCTGTGAGATTTGCTTGGTCGTTTCTCTGGGATGCAGGGCTCTGTGAATCTGGGAATCGCTGTAACCATTACCCTTGAACATAACTTTGAATGTGGATCTGAAGGGTGGTTCAAGTTCCACTCAATCTCTGTGAGAACAACTCTGACCCAAGTCTAGAAAGCTAATAATAACAGCCGAAAGAATTTGTTGCACTGGCCATGTGTCACCTAGTAATCCTGCAGGCCTTTTGCCTGAGGAGCAGTCGCTTGGTAAGCCAAAGCCCATTAAGGCTATTGTGTGTACAGTAGAACCCCGTTTATCCAAAATAAAGGGGGCGGAGCCACTTCAGTTGACACTTTTTTTTTTTTTGGATGACACATGGTAAATATTTTCGGAAGTTAAACGTCGAAATAAAAATGCATTAACTCTGTTAAGCAAAGGTGCATACTGTATATTAACATTGAAATATTTACATAATATTACTCATTGTATAAAATCAGTGATTTTCTTCTGAATTTTCTTGGTACAGCGCTGTCATGCAGCTATTCGTGCCACCGTTTAATCAACAGTACATCAGCTGGTGTAGATTCATTGCTTTGTTCACCAAAGCTCAAAGCAGTCTGAAATAATGAGCCAATTTTTGTTACTACTGACTGAACTGAATACTGTATACAGTAATTTTATTACAGTACTGTCCGGCTCCATGGCTAAATGGTTAGCGTGCTGGCCTTTGGTCACTGGGGTCCCGGGTTCAATTCCCGGCAGGGTCAGGAATTTTAACCAACATTGGTGTATGTGTCGTCTTCATCATTATTTCATCCTCAACACGACGTGCAGGTCGCCTATGGACGTCAAATCAGAAGACCTGCATCTGGCGAGCCGAACATGTCCTCGGACACTCCCGGCAGTAAAAGCCATACGCCATTTCGTTTCCTTACAGTACTGTAATTAAAGTGTGTGGTACTGTATTTTAATAAAAATTCGAAATCAATCTTACGTCCAATGCATTAAATCCATCATCTGCTGTAACTCAATTTTCAGAACTGCTATTCTCAAGTTCAGAGTCATCTGCATAATCTTCATCACGAATAATACAGTAATAATAATAATAATACAGTAATAATAATTCCTGCTTGTTCAAGAAAAATGTATCATGGAACCAACTAGAGGGTAAGAAACTGGTTTTTTATGCTACACGTGCATTCTGGCATAAGTCATAATATAAAAATAGGATTTGTCTAGTAGCTCTCAGCACATATAGCAAGAGAATTACTAATATTGACGACTAAGAATGAAACGGTAAAAACAAAATATTAAAGTACAATTTTGCAAGAGCATTTTGGTTAAGCCGGGTTTCGGTTAAGAGGCGTTCTACTGTATTTACATCCTTGAGCTACTTTTATTTTTCTAAAGAAACTGTTTTCTTTTGGTTTTTCAGATTTGTTGTACATTTCTTATCTTCATTCTCTTTCAATCTTGCAATAGCCTCTACTCAAGTTATAACTTCAGCTCCTCCACAAACAATTTTTTTTTTTTTTTTTTGACCAGGGACTGACCTGGGTGCCTGTTTAACGTGGTCTAGAAGCAATTCTCTAAATTAAATTCTTGGACTATTTGTTCCTAGTAATGGGAAATGGGAAGCTGCACTAGTAGATGCTATGTCGCCAGGGTTTGCAGTGGATGACTGGGAAGATGGGGCAGGTCCAGTTATGCAGGGAATTTTCAGCATCTTGTTTTTCATGAATACTACACCAGCTTTCATAAGCTTGAGGATCATAACTTTGCACAGGAACAATGTCTGCACAGAAAGGAAAAATTCCAGCCTTTTTAAAAACCTTTTCCTATTACCACTGGCTTCATTACTACTTGATATGATTGAAGAAAACATGCCCTTGGGCAATTTAAGACTATTTTTTCTCTACCATTTGATAATTTCTTTATCCCACATCAACTTCAGTGATTTGTAAACAGTTAGATCCATGGATCCCCTGTGGGTGGGGGCGGTAGAATAACACCCACTGTATCCCCTGTCTCGTAAGAGGCGACTAAAAGGGGCCCCAGGGGCTCTAAAATTTGGAGCGTGGGTTGGCGACCATGGGGCCCTTAGCTGTGTCCTGGCATTGCTTCCACTTACTTGTGGCAGGCTCCTCACTTTCATCTGTCCTATCTGACCTCCCTTGGTCAACTCTTGTTCTTTTCCGACCCGACGCTATTAGGTTTGCGAGGGCTAGGGTGTCTTTCATTTTCACGCCCTTCGTGGCTCTTGTCTTCCTTTGGCTGATGTCTTCATTTTTTGAAGTGTCGGATCCCTTCCTTTTTCCCCCTGATTAGTGTTATATAGAGGATGGTTGCCTAGTTGTACTTCCTCTTAAAACAATAATCACCACCACCACCACCACCACCACCACCACCACCACCTTTACCACCTAGATCCATGGGTTGTATAACGTGGCTGGCATGTGATGGCAGCTTGATAGTGACTTTGTGTTCATCTAATATCTGTCCAGCTCCAATGGCTAAATGTTTAGTGTGCTGGCCTTTAGTCCAAGGGGCTCCAGGTTTGATTTGTGCCTGGATTGAGGATTTTAACATTCCTTGGTTAATTTTGATAGTTCACAGTCAGTCAGTCAGTCTCTCTCTCTCTCTCTCTCTCACACACACTCATCACCTATTAGGCATCAACTCAAAAGACCTGCACCAGGCTTCTCTGGAGGCCACACGCCATTATTATTAGCTAATACTCTCTCTATAAGAGATTATCCTACATGCTATGTCCATTGTAGATCAGTACGACTAGTCTCTCTGTTGAAATATTCATCAAAAAATTATTTTTGAAATTATTTTCAACAGTCTCAGCCTTCATTCAGCCATTGCGTGTAGCTGCATAAGTCATTCCTTGAAACACATCCTTAGCGATCCAGGAATCCCACACATTTTCTCCAGCTGCATTACCTCCAAGTAGCACAGTGATGTTTTCTTTCCCTGGACCACTGCTTGCTCTGTGTGCTACTTTTCCCTTCTCTCCAACTACCTTTATTTGAGTGGGTCCGAACAGAATGTCTCATCAATATTATAAATATATATACGGAGAAACATTGCTGTAGTAACTTATTTTTACAGGTTCAAAATATTCTACACTTTGTGGCTTTTTCAGACTTGGACTGAAAGTTTTTTAAATTTGCAGAAATAATTATCACCAGGTACTCCATTCGTGAATGGTGGGACAATATATTTTCAGTAAGAAATCATTCAATTGTTACTAACATTTCCTTCTTTGAGAGAGCCCCCACTCCTATCTTTCCATTATTTTAATGGAAGATGCCTTGCTCTCATCTGGCACTTCTTTACATTTCAGATATTCCCATATGTGCTTACGTGGTACATGATCTCAATATCCAAGAATACAACTACGACCATTCTATTCTTATCCCAGTATTTTTCAAAGAGCATTCTTGTTGAAGAAATGAGGTCTAGCGTTGATCTGTTCACTCTAAATCCATGTTGTTCTTCCTCAAGTTTAGGTTCAACAAATTTTCAGATTTTTCTCTCCAGGATGGTCTCATATATTTTTAACCCATGAGATAGAAGGGTTACGCCTCTATAGTTGTTACACTTCTTTCGGTCACCTCTCTTAAATAGTGGAATAATCACTCCTTGCCTCCTGTCACTGGGGATTTCATTTTCTTCCCAAATTTGATTTAGTACTCTGTACAACCATTGTATTCCAGGTTCTCCAAGTGCTTTGATCATGCCCACACTGAACTCATCCAAGCCTGCAGACTTGTTGTTTTTCATTTTACATATTGCTGTTTCCACTTCCAGCCAGGTCAAACTTTCTACATTATAATTTATAGGGTTTAGAGGGTCATTTTGTGTGTCGTCAGTTGTATTACAGTTAGTAGGTGATTGAAATATCCACTGAACTCCTGTAATATTTCATTTTCATTTCTAGTTACCTCTCCGTTTGAAAGCTCTACTGTGTTGATAGTACTTTTATCATTTCTTTACTGAGCTCGATAGCTGCAGTCACTTAAGTGCGGCCAGTATCCAGTAATCGGGAGATAGTGGGTTCGAGCCCCACTGTCGGCAGCCCTGAAGATGGTTTTCCGTGGTTTCTCATTTTCACACCAGGCAAATGCCGAGGCTGTACCTTAATTAAGGCCACGGCCGCTTCCTTCCACTTCCTAGGCCTTTCCTATCCCATCGTCGTCATAAGACATATCTGTGTCGGTGTGACGTAAAACAAAATAGCAAAAAAAATATAATTTCTTTTGTTTTTAACAATGCTATACAGGAGCTTCTTGTATTTGTCTTGCCCTATTCTATTGTCAAGATCTTTGCATTTCTGTTTCTCAATGTCAACTACCCTTTTGAGCTGTAATCTTTTTTCTCTGTAAAATGATAGTTTATCCTCTATTTCACTTGGATTTCCTTGCAATCTGGCACAGTAGAAAGCTCTTCTTGCACCATTTCTAGGTTTGACAGCAGCTTTTACATCCTCATTCCACCATGCTGTTTCTTTGGATTTTCTTATTTGGCTCTGCCTTCCACATATTCTCTCAGCTGTCTTCACCAATACTCTCCTCAGGTTATCCCATTCCTCATTTGCAGATCTCAGATCTTCTTTTGGTAACATTTTCCGAACATTTTCTCGAAACATTTCCTTCACCCTTGCTTCAGAAAGTCTCCAAGTTTTATTTTTTGTGTTCTTTTGTTGTAGACTTCAGGAGGTCTTCTCTTTGTGATATCTGCAAACCAACAGCCTGTGGTCTCCATCCAAATTTTCACTAGGAATTACTTCGACATCATTTACAATCTTCTAAACGTCTTGGTCGGCGAGTATATAATCAATCACAGTTCCATATTGATCGTCCCAATTATATCTTGTGATCTTATGTGTGTCCCTTTTCTTGAACCAAGCATTACTTACATCCACATTGTTCCTCATATAAAGATCTAGAAGATGTTCACCCTCTGTCTTCCTATTCCCCATTCCATGAGGACCCAGGGAGGATTCATACCCCAGTCTGTCTGATCCAACCTAAGCATTAAAATCTCCCATCACTACCAAATTTTCACAATCCATATGTTCTTCCAAGTTGGACAGGAAGGCTTCTTTTTCTTCATTTGAACATCCTGATTGTGGAGCATAGACCTGGATTATATGATATTTGTCACCATTCCAATTTACTGACACTTTAATTATTCGGTCATGCTGACAAATTCAATCTGGCTACAAACATCAATATCTTTATGAAGTATAAAGCCCACTCCATTTCTTGACTCCAAGTTATTTCCAGACCAGTATAGTTTATAGTCTAGATGCGGAGGTGACTTATTCCTGTTGCCTTCCATTTGGTTTCACTCATCCCCAAGATGACAATTTTCCACCTTTCCATCATATCAACTATTTCTTCAGTTTTATTTGTCATTGTTAGAATATTCAAGATTCCAATCCGGCAACTGGGTCTTGATTTAGGTTTCATAGCTGGTGAAGCTTCAGGCTGTAAGCCGTCATACGCACCTAGCTGTTGTCATTGTCTTGAGTTCTTCGATCCGAGGCTCATATTTGTCTTGAAAGTGATTGCAACTACTCTCCAACTGATTTGCTGGGCCTAACGTTAAAGAAGATTTTCTGTCAGGGTTATCTCCCTTAGCCTTTAGCAGTCCCCTGCCATATATGGAAGGCAGCAGCTTCCTGTTGAATTTATGTGTCATTTCCTACACTAAGTCCCCTATGGGTGAACGCCTCTGTCCTTAGCCATTGGTTCTCCCTTAATTCGTCAGGTTTGGTAACGGCCGCCCAACCCTCGGCCAGACAGTCGCAGGTAGTACTGTCTGCTGTCACATACGGTAGCAGGATATACCTGACCTGACAACTATATCGAGAGACAAAGAGCTGTGTACAAATTCAAGGAGGCAGGTCAAACTGTTTTGAAATCAAGAGCGGAGTCCAACAATGAAGTGGTCTATCACCACTTCTCTTCATTACTATAACAAATATTTAAATCTAAAGACCAAAATCGTGAAAATAGGTAAGGACATTATTTTCTTAAAAAACTGTCTCAAAGAGGGACTCATTCCTAATTTTTTTAAAAATCTGTTCGAAACAAGATTGTTCTGTCGTACTAGCATAGAAAGACGCAAGAGAAATCCAACTGAGAGAACCAAGGCTTATTTTTCCTCATCTACGGATTATAATAATTGGGCCCATTCAACCATCCCCGTATTTCCGAAGCCTGTTATCAATCTTTCAAAGACCCATTTTGATAAGTCGGAAATAAGAATTATGGAGAAAGGTCCCAAATTCAATTGGCCTGTTCACTTCAAACTCAAGGGCGCAGTCACGATCACGGCGGAAGCTGAAAATGCAGTACAGATGTTACCGATCAAGAACCAACAGAGACTAGATTTAATATTTTAAAAAACTTTCTAATTTAATAAGTAAATAAAATCAAATCAATAACATTAAGGGAATAAGTTGGAGTTCCTTCACATTATAACCAAATAATAGGTTCGTTGAAACAGAAAATTAAGGAGAATGATTTGATTTTGACTAAGGCAGACAAGGGGAATGCTATGGTCATTATGAGTAATGAATCATAAATCAAAATTATTAAAAAAAAAGATCCGAGCAGTATTATTCGAAGAAACTTAAAGCAACTTCTTAAACTATCTTCTTTCATCGTCAATGAAACGGAATCTCAAAAGCTTATTAATATGAATCCGGGTATCCCGACAGCTAGGGCACTGAATTTTACACTATTGAGAATCTTCCACCGTTTTGATACTTTATTATCATTATTATACTTTAGTATCAAAACGGTGGAAGATTCTCAATAGTGTAAAATTTAGTGATTAAATTTTGATACGGAAAATGAAGCTGATTACTTGCAAGCTAGGGCACTACCGAAGATGCATAAAGAGAATATACCTATAAGACCTATCATCAATTTCAAAAATAGCCCTATATACAAGACATCTAGATTTATACACAATTTTTTTTAAAAACATTACAGATTTGAAGGTAATAGCTTAAGTCTATTAAAAATTCCAAAGAATTTTGTGATCATACCAAAGATTTAAACATGAATTCGGTCAGACCAGAAGATGTATTCATTTGATATCAAAAACTTGTTCCCGAATATTCTGGTATCAAAAACTATAAATCTTGTAAAGAGCAATCTACTCAAATACAGTAATTTAAGTAGGCAAGAGGTAGCGGATTTTATTAATATCTTGAGTTCGTCACCGCTAATAATTATTTCACCTTTAATGGTCAATTTTATAAACGGGAAGGTCTTCCCATGAGCGCCCCAGCTTCGGGAATTATGGCGGAAATTTACATGGATTTTCTCGAAAATAAAATCAACAACATTAAGGGAATAATATTTTGGTTGAGATACGTGGACGACACTTTTACAATAATTGATCACAGCATTACTAATGGAAAGGAGGTATTGTAACAGATTAAATTTTCTTTTGAAAGTGAGAATAAAAAAGCATTAAATTTTCTTGATATTACAGTCATTAATGACTCCAATAAACTTAGATATAAAATATTTAGAAAACCCACTCAAACAGTGAACGTAATTAGACAAGATTCCATGCATCCGGCAGCACATAAGAGGGCCTCCTTTTATAGTATGATTCATAGGGCTTATAGTATACCCATGTCAGAAGTAGATTGTAAAAATGGATTGGATAATTTAATAGCTAAAAGTAATGGGTTCAACAGGCAATTTGTGGACAAAATTATTAGCAAACTTGAGAAGAAATCGTTTTCAACATTAACTAAAGATACTAAAAAGAAAAGACAGTTGCGCCCTTTTCACCTACATTCATAGTAAAATCTATGAAATTACAAATGTTTTCAAGAAACTTAATATGAAAGTTTCTTTCAAGACAACCAAAAACAGTGCTCATTTTTTAAATAATCAGCACACTATTAATAACTTCAATAACAAATTTCAGAAATCAGTAGTTTACAAATTAAAGTGTCAGCATTGTTCCGCCAGTTACATTGGACAGACAGGCCGCAATTTTAGCATAAGGTATAAAGAACATGTTAATGCGTCGAAATAGGCAGATTCTCGGCAGTGGGTTCTCATATGGTTGATACCAATCATACATTCACGAACATAAAACAAGACCTCCAAATTCTCCAATTAAGTAAGAAAGGGAATCTATTGAATATTTTTGATAACATTTTTATAAATATTGATCAAAAATGCAATCTGTTTTATAATCTGAATGAAATATCACAAGAAATCAATATATATACTTTTCAAAGAGATAATAAAAACATTCTTTACAGAAAGGCACGTAAGTAATGCATTACCTCACACCTCTCCCCTTACATCAAACTCCTCACAACCTCCCCTCCAAGTCAGTCCTCAATGGCCTTCAAGGACTGCACTCAGTTAGCTTCAACACTTGATGTGAGGTGGACGGCACAGGGCGGGCAAGGAGGTGAGTGACCAGATGGGCACCCAGTTTACATTTCACATTGAATTTTTCATTAGTTCATTCATATTTTTTCCTTCTTAGGCCCATATGGTCAACAACACAACCAAGTTCAACCTGCGTCATTCAACACAAGTCCACCTTTCTTCAATTCATCACAAGGAACTATTTTAATGTGGCATCAATATTACACTATTTTATGTACAATTATGTGATTAATTCATTTTGCACAGCCACTCATGTTGTATTATATTTGTGTAATTCCACTCATGTAAGGACATTTTACCTGTGCAACAACTGAACTTCGTAGTTCACATTCTGTTCATGTTGTGCTATTTTAAGATTCAAGATTGACAAGACGCTCATACTATAATTTTATATATAATTTTATATTTTATATATAATTTTATATATTTTAAGTTCCCTACGGGAATCAGCATCTATAAGATGCTAATACGCCGCATCACAAGACTCACAGACTTTTTATTCACTAATTTTAATGTATCCTTACCATATTTCCAATGATTTTATTGTGACTGAAGATGTCCCATAACAGGACGAAACATATATCACCAATATAGTTTAATGTAGTCCTATTATTAAAGACAATTACAGTATTGTAAAGGTGGAATTATAAATTTAAATTTTCACAAGTTGATATAATGGATGAGATTATAAAAGCAGTGAAAATGAAGGATCAGTCAACAAATGCACTTGTATTTGCTGATGATGCTATGCTATGGGGTGAGACAAAAGCAGTTCAAGCTAAACTAGATCTTTGGCAAGAAGAATTTGAAAGAATGGGAATGATCATCAACCGAACTAAAACCGTCGGTTTAGTGATGAGTCGAAATCCTGAAGCAGTCCATCTGCAAGTGCAAAATGAAGAAGTAGACATTATCAATAACTTTAAATACTTAGGGAGCTTTGTTTCTTCTGACATTACTATAAACCAAGAAATAGGCAATAGAATACAAGCTGCATCAAAATTCTACCACTCCGTTCGTTAGTTACTTTGGGATGACTCATTTCCCCACGCTGTTCAAAACATATCTTGTACCGATTCTAACATACGGACTGGAAGCAGCAATGTTGACTACATCTGCACAAAATCGCCTGCAGGCCACTGAAAAGTTCCTTCGGTCATGTCTTCAAAAGACAAGGAGAGACAAAATAAGGAATGAAAGTATTCGGCAACAACTTGGATTGGACAGAGGCCTGTAGGAAACTTTAGAATTAAGCAGATTACGATGGTGGACATATGAGAAGGATGGCTCCAATTAGGACCCCAAGAGCATACTACGAAAGTAATGTTGTTGGTAATAGGCCCAGAGGGAGGCCTCGTGATAGTTGGGAAAAGCAAATTTTCAAAGACCTTGTTAAACATGATATAAATTGGCAGCAAAAGGTAGATCATCAGCTGTGGATGGACAGGACGAGCTGGGAGAGGCTCGTAAACACCCACACCTGGCTTGCTAGAGCAGAAAATTGATGATTCCATGCTCTCCTCAGTTTCGTATGAAAGAGTGATAGGTCTACCCATTGACTGGCTCTTCATTCCTCTGTGGCCATTTACATGTTTAAACAACATAGCTTTAGGATTATTAAATTATTTTGTTTCTGCATATATGGTTAACTCTCCTTTTCTAACGGAATTCACAGGTCATGTTTCGAATATGGGAGGGTCAGCCTTCTTTTGCACATATGTTTGGACCATTTCCTAACTAAAAAGGAAATGTCACTTAACACATTTTGACTAAGTTAATTCAAGGAATCTAAGCATTAAACATCTAGGGAAACTGCAATATTCAATATCATTAATAGGATCCACTTAACCCCAAAGCAAAATTATACGGGGGAAGTGCAACCCATACCTTTTTACGGAGTAATACTGAAAGTAACTTCAAATCCACTTTAAAACATTAAAATATACCATATCAATCTGTTGTCCATTTACCAAATGAAGTAGATTTGTTGTCAAAGAAATGCCTTTTTTCACTTTCACTACAAAATGTTGTTTAAAAGCTCACTGTAGTAGTTAAAATGGAAGCCAAACAAACAAATGAGTATTAAAAAATATATAAGATTCAGGGAAGTCAACTACTTTAATATTTATTGACACTGTTAATATCAAATATTGTTGCTAGGTGTTAGCACTTTATATACAATATATCTGTAAATAATGCATATGGGGCCTATTTCCTCCAGATTTACACTTCCCTGGTGTATCTTAATTGTAATAATATAAGAAGAAACTAATATTATGCAGCTGTATTGTTCCAAACCTAACATTTATATTATATCGCTAAGGAACGATAACACAATAAAAATGATAACTCGAACAAGGCTCAAACTCGCAATCTTTGAATCATTAAGTGAGCGCTTTACTGCTGTTCCACAAGAATTCAGTATCAAATGACTCCTCCTTAAATACCATAAGTCAGCATATCCAAAGTGGAACTTACATATTCACTGTTCAAGTGCGGCCACTTTTTCTCTTTTTACAATGTACATCATATGAATGTGTGAATTTAAAAGAAACTATAGATGCATTATTATCAACTCTTAGTGTAAAATTATAGATTACCAATGTAGCACTGTTGGAATAGCATGATAATGATAATAATTCCCCTTTGGGTGGGGGTAGCCTGTCATTTGAGGCAATCTTGGTGCAGAAATGGATTATGGCATTGGAATTATGAATTGGATGTCCTGTGGGTGGGAGGGTTTGAATACATCCACAGGTAATCCCTCTCTGTCATTTTAGGTGACTAAAAGGGTCATATAGCCATTTGTCCCCCCTCGAGGGTTAGTTGCAGACCAATTCAAAATTTAATGTGTGTGCTGCGTGGGGAAGGACCTCTTACATATGCGACTTTGCCAAAAGCTCAGATGGTGTCCACAACCCACCTAGTGGGAGTCCCCTATACCCTGCAGTAAAACACAGGTCCCTTGCACAGTCAAATGCCTGAATAGGAATTTCTCCATATATACACTATGGGGTACATGCCTATACAGCATCATTTAACATCAGACCCCGGGCAATACCTTCCAAACCAGGCGGGTATTGCCTCCATACTCTGCTACAGATTCTGCCCATGATCGGAGGATACTTTCAGACATGGCTTCAAAACAACTGAAACCTATCCAGGGGTGATCTGCCACCTAAGTCTTTAACTTTTGATTCCATATGGGGTGCAACCTTGTGGGAAGATACGCAGCATGAAAAGATGGAATCCACCTTCTCTAGGTCCCTAGTCACCACCAGAACCAACGGAAAAAGTTTCAAGTTGGTTAAATAGATCCTTCTTAGTAGACACATCAAAGATGTCTATGGCAGACTTGAAGACTTGAAGAAGATTCACAGTGGTAGTTTGCTGCTCAAGACACGCACTACAGCTCACTCTGATCGGTTACTCAGGTGTGACCACTCTGGTGAAATCCCCATCAAAGTGGAAGAACACACATCTCTGACTTTGGTTTGTGAAGTCATCTTTCACCACGACCTGATCTTGAACACATGATGAACTATTGAATGACATGAAGAACCATGGACCCCCTGTGGGTGGGGGACGCAGATGAAGAATACACCCGCGGTATCCCCTGCCTGTCGTAAGAGGCGACTAAAAGGGGCCCCAGGGGCTCTCAAGTTGGAAGCCTGTGTTGGCGACCATGGGGCCCTTATCTGAGTCCTGGCATTGCTTCCACTTGTGCCAGGCTCCTCACTTTCATCTATCCTGTCTGACCTCCTTTGGTCAACTCTTGTTCTTTTCTAACCCCGACAGTATTTGAGCATTCGAGGCCTAGGTAGTCTTTCATTTTCACGCCTTTCATGGCCCTTGTTTTTCTTTGTCTGGTACTTCATTTTGCGAAGTGACGGATCCCTTCTTATTTCTCCTTTTCTCTCTCTGTCTACCCCCTGTGGGTGGGGGACGCAGATGTAAAATACACCCATGATATCCCCTGCCTGTCATAAGAGGTGACTAAAGGGGCGACCAAGGGATGATTGAATCAGAACCATGAAACTGCTTGTGATTAGTACCATCACACGAAGAACACTATACGTCGTCTTTACTTGTGAGTAGTACTACTATGTTAGGTACTCAGTAGTTTTGTGATTAGTAGCAATAGTGGGTGGCTCACTATGGGTTTACAGTACCCGTGATTAATACCACTATATGAGGAACACCACGGGCTTACGTTGCCTGTGATTAGTACCATTATGAGAAACACTGCGGGTTTGGGCATTGCCTGTGATCAATAGCACTATATGAGCGACACTGTGGGTCTGCGTTGCCTGTGATTATTACCCACTATGTGAGGGACACCACAGGATAGTACGAGTCCCTATGATTAGTACACCTATGTGAGGAACACTGCGGGTTTGCGTTGACTACGAGTGGCGCCATCATGTGGGAAACACCATAGGTCTGCATTACCTGTGCTACTTACAATACTTGTGAGTAGTACCATAAAATTTGGAGCACCGTGAGTCTATGCTACTCTTGATTAGTACCGCAACTTGAGAAATACCATGGTTCTACTTTACTAGCGATGATTACCATTATGAAGGACTGTTGACCTGAATTTTGGACCCCTTTGGACAACAAGAATCATCAATTCAGAATTGTTCTTTGTAAGCAGTCCCTTGGTCAGTAATACTAATTTTTCAATATAGTTTCTGGGAAGGTGAGGCATTGCGGGTCGGATCCACTGATTGATCATCATCTTTTTGAATTCTAGCCAGTGGATCGATTTGGGAATTATTTTTAACTTTCAGTATTGTGAGTTGGCTCCGCTGATTATTTTAAATTCATATTTATCCTATCCTTCTTCATCATCACGTTTTAAATTCTAGTCAGTGGATGAATTTTGGACTTTTAATTTTCATTGCATTTCATCTCATTTTGCACCATTAGGGGCCGATGAACTAGATGTTAGGCCCCTTTAAACAACAACCATCATCATCATCAAGAACCATGGAATGACAAACGTCAGGCACATTATGTACAAAGTCAACGGTGAAAGTGTTACCACTGGTGCATTCATTGTCTGCGTCAAGTTGTCTGTGTTACCGGAGAAAGGCAAGGTAACACCCCATTGTTGCAATCTGAAGCCGTATATCCAAGGCTGCACCAGATAGACAGGCCACAAGGCTCGGGCCATGATATCACGAGACTGGCTGGTGTTCAGCATGGCAGCTCTCACTGTCACCATGATATTGTTCATTTATTGAACCTTAACAATATAATTGAACACGCATTCAATTGCGGTTTGATGTGGGTTTGTGTACTACACGAGTTTTATGCGGGAGGGGGGGACTAGCGGGGCAGTTTAGGTACATTTCTTTATGTAAAATTAAGCTGACATCTGTCAGTTGTAACGGAACACGGTTTCATGTAAAAGATTAAAACCCATAATACGTATAAAGATAGTTTTAATGTTACTAGGCAAATACATGATAGCAATTCACAACAAGTCTGGAACCTTTCTTAGAAATTAGGCTTCAGCTTAAAACTTATCTAACAGTTCTTAAGGTTTCAGTTTATCAATTTTTCTTTTCATTGCCGATTTATGGGTATCTTTACTTGAGAATTTTTTCTTCTTAGCCACGAGTTTGTCTGCGATAACTTTTCTATAGTTATTCAATAATATATTACAAAAGATGTATATGAATTTGTCAACGATATCCTTAAAACTACTTCTACAATCACTGCATGTTTCAAACATGATGATTTCATTTTTCAGAACATGGTTGACAAGCAAAATCAGAATGTTTCTCTGAGAATCCTCCTTGAAAAACCTTGATTCAAATTGATCACTTATAAGTACAATAAATAATTTAAATTGTGTGATCAAAATGTTAAGAATAAAATCTGATGGATATTTCAAAGCTCCCCTGTCAATTATATTGAAATAATAATTGTCCTCTGGCTTAAACACATCTGACGTTACATTATCATTATTTAACAATAAAACACCTTGACAACGTATACATGTACAATTTTTCATAATTATTTTACATATATCCACCAATGTAAACTAGACCTAACAAAATGTTTTCAGACACAATAACATCATTTAACTCAACTACCACATTTTTCAAAATGTGAAATGTCTGCAGGTTTGAAGCTTTTACAATATGAGTTCTTGCAATCCACATATTTACTTAATGAAATCTCACTAATAGGGATGGCTGCATGTTTAGCAGACTATGCATTTATTACCGACAGGGCTTTCAGTTTTCGTACTGACTCAAAGATTTGTTTCACTGAAATATGGTAGCAGGCACCACTTATTTTCCTGTACTGCCCAAATCTTGCTTCTAGTTCGTCAGTTTGAAATTTCCCTAACAATACATACTTGAAACCTAAACTTGTGTTCATGAAATTTATTAACTCCAAAATAGTTTTTATAGTGTGAACTAAGGCTGTTGAGTTTCATTAGTAAGTTTCCTATGATGAATCTCTGTTTTTTTTGTGATCTCCCCTTGAACAGACAGATTCTTCTTCTCTTCTTCTTTTCCTACTGCTTTTCCCACACCTGTGGGATCGCAGATGCGAACTGCATCGCACGTGTGGATTTGGCCCTGTTTTATGGCCGCATGCCCTTCTCGACGCAACCCTATATGAAAGGATGTAATCACAATTGCATGTTTCCGTGGTGATTGGTAGTGTGGTATGTTGTCTGAATATGATGAGGAGAGTGTTCGGATGGACACATACACCCAGTCCCCGAGGCAAAAGAATTAATCAGCAGTGATTAAAATCCCCGACCCAGCCGGGAATCGAACCCGGGACCCTCTGAACCAAAGGCCAGTACGCTGACTATTCAGCTAACGAATAGGACCTTGAACAGACATCTAATTAACCATGTTAAAACTTGCGCAGAATTTCATGAATTGAAAATATTGCTTTACAACAAATACAGTAGAGACAATACGCGACACTCTGCGAGATATCGAGGGACAGCGATTAGAGCTCTCTCTAGCAGAGTGACCTGAGAGTTACTGATTCTGTCATAAGAGCACGTGTATTTGTTTGTGAAGTTTTTGGCGTTATTTATGGATTTGAATGAAGTTGACATAAGTAAATAGTAGCGTGTGTCATTCCTTTATATCTCCTCTCAATATGAGTGGAAAATATGAATGGATGAAAACCATAACGGTATAAGTAGCATTTTGGTCATTCAGAGAAAAAGGCATTTAAACATCTTAACACTCATATAAAGCATGCTATTTGTAGTTATACCACCCATCACTAGAGCGCAGAATATTACCGCTATCACTTGTATCTCTTTGCTGGTGAAAAGATACATCCTCCCTGAGTTACATCCTGCACTTAACTCATTTTTTTTTAAATGTCACTTATACCGTTATGGTTTTCATCCATTCATATGTGCTGTGTTTGGCTGCAATAGCTATGAAGTGCAGAAGGATTCACGGTTTTTTCTTCCGTTTCCCTCGTGACAAGGAAATGTAAGTAAATATTGTGTTAGCATATATATTCTTCCAGTTACAAAGAGATTTTGATAGTACTTCCTAAACTTCTAACCTGTGTGACCCACATTTTAACTGGCTTAAAATATAATAATCTTATTTTATTGTATAGCAGTTAACCTTCAATACCGATGTGTTGTTGTAAGTGTGATCTGAGGGTTTGATTTAATTCAGGAAAATACATATGCATATGTGTGTGGCTGGTTGTGTTCCAAGTTACCCCATTTTGAATGTCGTAATGCGTTGTCAAGCACTGAAGAAAATATGGGTGATTTAAGAAATGTACATATTTTGTTGAAACAATTTGCTTTACCCTAACGTAATGGCATTATGGTAGGTATTGCTTAAGGGGAAAGTTTGAATTTTTTGAGGCTAAATTTATAGATTTTCTTTCTGTTAGTAGGCATCAAGTTAGAAGGAAAATTGTCCAGCTCTTAAATGTAAATTCATTGAATCTTGTGTATAAGGAATGTGCCGATATTTTTGTTGAAAAGTGTTTTAATGTGATGATACAATGCTTTTAAATGAGAAAAAAGACAAATCTAGACGTGAACATTCAGGCAAGAATGCTAAGGTAAAAAAAGTAATGCATAAATGAAAGACCAAGCCCTTTCACAGCAGTCAATTTCACATCTTGATTATATGTCTAATTTCAGTCTTTAAATAATAACCTGTTAAATAATTCTTCATTCATTTATCCAGAATTGCTTTAGCAACTTTGAAGTTAATATCTTAGTAACACTTTCTTTCTAGACGTAATTTATTTATCCATTTCCGTATATACATTTCCATTGATATTTGAATTTAGTGCGAATTTTCAGGTCACGCCACTAGGAGCGCCACTTGCGACTTATTTCCCATTTTAACAAGGCTAAATCCGGAGTGTCGCGTATTGTCTCTACTGTATTTGGTTACAATGAGGGTTGTTAAATCTATCACCTTTGAAAGCATGCTTAACATTAACAATCTTCACCACTGAAGAATTATTTCTAAAAATACAGCTGTGCTTTTAAAATCTTCTCCATTTTTATTCCATCAGTGTTTTAAAGCGGCAAAATTTTTCTCATCTGCACCACCTCGGGATGAGGACATGAGTTTACTTTACTTACTTAGCACACGTTATTTACTATTTGCGTAAATTGGTGCCTATGTTCAAGACTTTATAGCAGAACTCGCATCGAACACTTGTTGCACTAAACATCCATATACTGTATAATAGATGGCATGTTTTATCAGGAATATATTAAAATAATATCATACTACCAAACCAAAATCAAACCCCATGGCGCAACAGCCCCGAAAGGCCTTGACCTACCAAGGGACCGCTGCTCAGCCCGAAGGCCTGCAGATTATGAGGTGTCGTGTGATCAGCACGCCAAATCCTCTCAGCTGTTATTCTTGGCTTTCTAGACCGGGGCCGCCATCTCACCGTCAGATAGCTCCTCAATTGTAATCACGTAAGCTGAGTGGACCTTGAACCAGCCCTCAGATCCAGGTAAAAATCCCTGACCTTTCTGGGAATTGAACCCAGGGCCTCCAGGTAAGAGGCAAGCACGCTACCCCTACACCACTGGGTTGGCCATAATATCATACTACACTGCACTATTGTTGCTCCTACAACTGTGTCTCGACTAAAGAGATGATGTATGACTGTTACAACAGGATAGTAGTCAGATAAATGGTTAACATAATGAGCAAGAATAAAAAGAATTTGAATATGAATGATACTACACGGATGTGCGCTCTTAAATAGTAGCCTTACACACTACATGGATTTAGAGAAAAGTTAACAGGGTACTAAGCGCAGCCTTATGTATCCACCATTCCTTGCTCGTTCATTTAAATATACAACTATTTATTGACCCTAATTGTTGAAAAACATACAGAACATCACATTCTACATTCTAACTAGTTACAATACTAATTATAACAAAGGGCTTCACATGCTTACTTAAAACTTTATAATAATACACTCCTATGCTATAACACTAACATATATTCATTATCATTATTTGATGAATAATTTATTAGTGTCGTCATATGACTATTTGATTCACATATTCATTATTTATATTTTACTTTCAATATTTGATACATCCTTTGGATTTGGGGTTTTATTCCTGTACAGTTACAGTGTTATAAACCAACCTCATAAACAGATATATATGAGCAGTAGGCTACCAAACTCTCACAGACAGAATCAGACAACTAGTCTGTAATAAGAAATATCAGTATTTCCAACTTTTAGGCAATAACTTGATGGAATGACTTGGAAACAGGTCCTATCCCTTAAGTATTGGTAAAACCTATAAACGTCATGATGGTCCTGAAATTCCTCTTGACAAGCTAAACAATTGCTTTGTTAAGGAAGTCCTAAGAACATAAAAACAATCAAAACAAAATACCATCAGCTTTCAAATCACTCATCATCAAAATTCCGAACTGTCACAGATACGAAGTGGGGAAAGAGAGTGTTGTGATTAAGTCCCCAGCTGTGGGAGTGGGATGATATTTCTATCTCCTACATTAGAAATATCATTGATTTGATATCATACCACCAGTATCCTCCCCTGCAAACCATGTGACCCTGCCATGGTAGGGAGGCTTGCAAGTCCTAATGAAGTAGAAAGCTGAGCCGCAGGTGCAACTGTATCGGATGGGTATCTATCGAAAGACCAGACTAACGAATGGTTCATTAAAAGGGGGGTAGCAGCCTTTTGTAAGTTGCAAAGGCGGCAGTCTAGACGATTAAAATAATACTCAACACGGCTTAGCTGTGTTGATACTGCTACACGGCTGAAAGCAACAGGAAACTGCAGCCATAAATAACTCCCAAGAACAAGCAGCTCTCTCTGTATGAATGATGTACTGATATTGGCTTCCTCCTGGGTAAAATATCCCAGAGGTAAAACAGCCCCCATTCGGATCTCCGGGTGGGGGCTACATGAGAGGAGAAATCATCAGGAAGATGGAAACTGACATTTTGCAAGTCGGAGCGTGGAATGTTAGTAGTCTGAATCGTTGTGGTAGGTTAGAGAATCTGAAAGGAAATGGATAGACTAAAGTTAGATGCCGTTGGTTTAAGTGAAGTACGTTGGCAGGAAGAGCAAGATTAGATTTTGGTCAGGCGACAACAGAATTATCAACACAAAAACAAACAGGGGAAATGCAGGAGTAGGTTTAATAATGAATAAGAAAATAGGGCCATGGGTAAGTTACCACGACCAGCATAGTGAAAGGACTATTGTTGTCAAGATAGACACCAAAACAATGCCCACCAAAATAGTGCAGGTCTATATGCCTTACTAGTTCAGCGGATGATGAAGAAGTCAAAAGAATATATGAAGAGAGAGATTTAGAGTAATACAACGTGCAGGCTAAAAGGTGATGGGAGACTGGAATGCAGTGATAGGCTATGAGAAGGTAATACAGTAGGAGAATTTGGACTGGGACAAAATGAAAGAGGAAGTCAGCTGGTTGAATTCTGCATCGATCATAATTTAGTCTTTGCTAATACTTGGTTCAAACACCACAAACGACAGCTGTACACATGGACAAGACCTGGAGACACCGGAAGGTGTCAAATAGACTTCATTATGATTAGGCAGAGATTCAGAAACCAGGTGTTGGATTGCAAAACTTTCCCAGGAGCAGATGTAGACTCTGACCACAACTTGTTGGTCATGAAATGTCACCTGAAGTTGAATAAATTGAAGAAAGGAAAGAATACAAGGAGATGGAATCTAGAGAAGTTGAAAGAAAAGACAGGGAGGGATTGTTCAAAGAACATGTTGCACAAAGACTAAAGGAAACTGAATAGAGGAAGAATGGACAGTCGTGAAGAATGAGGTCAGTAGGGGGCTGCTGAAGAAATGTTAGGAAGAAGAGAAAGAACACCTAAGAATCAATGGATAACTCAGGGGATACTAGACATGATTGATGAACGAAAAAGTACAAGAATGCAAAAAAAAAAAATAAGAAGGCAAAAAGAGGTGATTAAAGAATGAAGTAGATAGAAACTGCAGGACAGCTAAGGAAGAATGGCTGAAGGAAAAGGATGTTGAAGATCTATGGTCCTAGGAAAGGTAGATGCTGCATACAGGGAAACCAAGGAAACCTTTGGAGAAAGGAAAACTAGGTGTATGAATGTTAAGAGCTCAGATGGAAAACCACTTCCAGAGAAAGGAGACAAGGCAAAAAGATGCCAGAAACATATCCAACAGTTGTATCAAGTAAAGGCATAAATGATATGGTTCTGGAACAAGAAGAGGGTGTTGATGCTGATGAGATGGGAGACCCAATTTTGAGATCAGAATTCGACAGAGCTTTGAGAGACCTAAATAGGAACAAGGCACCTGGAATTGATGCCATTCCCTCAGAATTACTGACTGCCTTAGGAGAAACCAGCATGGCAAGGTGATTCCATTTAGTATGTAACATGTATGAGACAGGAGAAGTGCCATCCAATTTTGAGCAGAATGTTGTTATACCTATTCCCAAGAAAGCTGGTGCTGACAAGGGTGAAAACTACCGTCCCATTAGTTTAGTATCTCACACCTGCAAAATTTTAGCACGTATTATTTACAGAAGAGGAGCCTCCATGGCTCAGACGGCAGCACGTCGGCCTCTCAGCGCTGGACACCGTGGTTCAAATCCCGGGGACTCCATGTGAGGTTTGTGCTGGACAAAGCGGAGGCGGGACAGGTTTTTCTCCGGGTACTCCAGTTTTCCCTGTCATATTTCATTCCAGCAACACTCTCCATGATCATTTCATAGCATTTATCACTCATTAATAAATCACCTTGGGAGTGGCGACCCCATTGTAATAACAGCCTATATATGTTTCATTCATTACATCCCTGACCCGGTCAATGACTGGAAAACAGGTTGTAGGTTTTCATTTATTTACAGAAGAATGGAAAGAAAAGTTGAAACTGAGTTGGGAGAAGATAAATTTGGCTTCAGGAGAAGCAATCCTGACTTTACATCTGATTTTAGATGATCTAATTAAAAAGGACAAGCCCATGTACATGGCGTTCATAGATCTAGAAAAAGCATTCGATGATGTTGATTGGAACAAGCTACTTGAGATTCCAAAGATGATCGGGATCAGATAATGAAGAATTATCTACAATCTGTATAAAAATTTCTTTGAAAAAGAAGAGACAATCCAGAAAGGAGTGAGGGAAGGCTGCATAAGTCCAAAAGAAAAGTAATGGAGTGCAGTCGAACAAAATCAGGTGATGCAGGAAATATTAGATTAGGAAATGAAGTCTTAAAGGAAGTAGGTGAGTATTGTTACTTGGATATTAAAATAACTAATGATGGCAGAAGTAAGGAGGACATAAATTGCAGACTAGCCCAAGGAAGGAATGCCTTTCTTATGAAAAAAATTTACTCACTTCGAATATTGATATAGACATTAGAAAGATGTTTTTGAAGACTTTCATGTGGAGCGTGGCATTGTATGGAAGTGAAACATGAACGATAACTAGCTCAGAAAGAAAGAGAATAGAAGCTTTAGAAATGTGGTGTTACAGAAGAATGCTGAAGGTGAAATGGATGGATCGAATCACAAATGAAGAGAGACTGAATCAAATTGGTGAGAGGAGATCAGTTTGGCTAAATTTGACGAGAAGAAGGGATAAAATGATAGGACCCATCTTAAGACACCCAGGACTTGTTCAGTTGGTTTTTGACGAAAGTGTAGGCAGTAAGAACGGTAGGGGTTGACCAAGGTACAAGTATGACAAGCAGATTAGAACATATGTAAGATGCGGCGGTTATGAAGAAATGAAAAGGTTAACACTGGACAGGGTGGCATGGAGAGCTGCATCAAACCAGTCTATGGACTGATGGTTCAAGCATCAACAACAACACCAGTATTAACAAATATACACCTGTATTACCACAGATCATTTTCCAGCTAAATGGGAAGATCCCTTATAATTCCTATTCCAAAGAAGTCTCCTACAAAATTTGTATCAGACTGTTGCCTTGTATCCATATTTCCAGCAGTCACTAAAGCCCTAAAAAAATCTAATCCATAGACAACTGGTGGAATATTTGGAAAAGTATTCACTGGTAGATCCTCTTCAATCAGGTTTTAGGAAAGGACACAGCACTGCGGCAGCCTTTGTTAGAATTACGGACAATATCGGAATCAAAAAAGCAGCAATTGGCCATGCAGTTTGGATCATATAGCTATCAGCTTGCATTTGGGAGCTAATGGGTTCTAATCCCATTATACAAAGGGCACTAGGAAAGTTTTGCAGTACGCAAAAACGGTTGGCTGGACACCCCTGTTATGGTGATGGGTGAAAACCGGTCTAGAAGATAGCAAGGTGCGACCTTCACACCAGTTGTTACCAAGCAGTGGGATTGAAAGCAAGTTAAGATGTGAGTGTGGTCTAAAGGTGAATATCGCGCAATTATCCACTGCAATTTTGCTCGTGGATTAACTGTTGACCAGTGCCTGGTGGAAATGACTCCTGTGCTGGGGAAAGACTGTCCACATCGGACAACAATTTTCCGCTGGTACAAAGAGTTCCAGAGGGGAAATTTTGGGGTTGAAGATGATCCTCATTCTGGGCGACCGTCTAAATCAGTGACAGAGGAAAACAGTGAAGCTGTGAGGAAAATGTTGCAGCAAGAGAGGCGGTTGACATATCGGCAGGTAGAAGAGACCCTCCACATCCCTGCACCAGCTGTTCATTCAATTCACCTCCATATTAGAAAAAGGTTGGAAACACCTGGTTTAGGAAGAACAACAGTCAGAAGATTACAAGATATGGTTGGGGAGACAGGCGAACAAAGACCATGATTGATTATATAGAGAAAGAACACTGGAAGAACCTTGTAGATGTAACAGCCATGCCTGAAGAAGCCTTTGGTGGAGATCATAGAGTTGTGATAGGAAAATTGAAAGTTGGAAAGATTGAAAAACCCCAATTAAGAAGAGAGAAAAGAATTAAAGTATGGAAGTTGAAGGAGAAAAGTATACAAGAAGAATTTCAAAGGGAAATAATACCCTTGGTACCCAGGGCAGAGGTGGGGAATGTTGAAGAGGAATGGAAAAGATTTAAGGAAGCACTGGTTGGATGTGCAGAAAAGGTGTGTGGTAGAACATCAGGAAATGTGAAAGACAAAGAAACACACTGGTGGAATGATAGGGTAAAGATTAAAGTGAAGGAAAAGAAAATGGCATGGAAAGCATGGAAAACATCTAAGACTGAAGAAAGTAGAAGAAAATATGTGGAGGCAAAGAATTTGGCCAAGAAAGTAGTGGAGGAGGAAAAGCTGGGCCTTATTCACACAGAAATTGAGAGATGATACGCAGGGCAGCAAGAAATTACTGTATGGTATCTTAAGAAACAAAAAGAGAGATCAAGTAAACACCAGATTTGTGAAGGATGAAGGTGGCATAATTTTAACGAAGCCAGAAGAAATAAGAAATAGATGGAGAGAGTATTTTCAGAAGCTGCTGAACATAAGAACGGATGACAGTCATTCAATGGATGACCAGGAAAGGCAATTAGTTGATGAAGGAATGGATAAAGAAATTACAATGAATGAAATTGAAATGGCAGTAAGAAAGATGAAGAATGGAAAAACTGCTGGAATAGATGAAATTTCATTGGAGATGATAAAGGCAGCTGGAGCTGTAGGCCTGCAGTGGACATATCGGGTTCTCAGGAATGTCTGGGAGAATAAGGAGGTCCCTGAGGATTGTCAAAACGGAATAATCATCCCAATTTTCAAGAAAGGTGATAAGAAAGTTTTGAAGAACTACAGGGGAATTACTCTAATATCCCATGTTGCTAAGATAATGGAAAGGATACTGGAAAGTAGAATAAGGTTGAGGGTTGAGAATCAGATACGGGAAAATCAGTTTGGTTTCAGAAGTGGAAGGTCAACAATAGAGCCCAGTTTCATTATGAGACAACTAATGGAAAAGCATTGGGAGTACGGGAATGATATGGTGATGACATTTATTGATATTGAAAAGGCATATGACAGTGTCCCCAGGATGAAAGTTTGGGACAGCCTGATGCAAAAAGGAATTGGACAGAGATTAATAAAAATGATCATGGCATTGTATAAGGAATGTTGTAGTTGCGTGCAAACACAAGTTGGCAGGACAGGTTGGTTCAAAATAACTAGTGGGCTGAGACAGGGAAGTGTTCTATCACCAATCCTGTTTACAATAGTAATGGATGACATCATAAGAATAGCAAAAGCAGCATATGGAGGAAGAGAAATGAACATGATGTTATTTGCAGATGATATTGTGATTTGGGGAGAAGACGACAGGAAGGTTCAAGAACAGTTGAATGTGGTGAATGGGAAGATTGAAGAATGTGGATTGAAAATAAGTGTAGAAAAGAGTAAAACTCTTGTTATGACTAGAGGGGAGAAAGAAGGGAAAGGTCAGATTAGACTTGCAGACAAGCCCCTGGAAGTAGTGGAAACATTTAAATACCTGGGGAGTGAATTAATGGAGAATGCTCGACTGGATGCTGAGATTAGTAAAAGGATTCAAGCTGGAAGTTGTTTCTATCATAGTGTAAGAAACATGTTATGGGACAAAGATGTGCCAACGGAAGCAAAGGATACTATGTACAAGATGTATTACGTACCCATAACAACTTACGGAGCAGAAACTTGGACAATGACAAAGAAGGATGAGAGTCGAATACAGGCAGCCGAAATGAAGTTCTTGAGGAGTATGATACAGAAGAGTAGAAGAGACAAAATAAGGAATGATAAAATCCGGGAAGAAATTGGAGTGGAAAAAATGAATGATAGAATAGAGAAGAGCCGACTAAGATGGTTTGGGCACATGAAGCGAATGAGCGACGAAAGAATGCCAAAAAAAGGTGATGGAAATGCAAATCCAAGGAAGGAGAGGCCATGGACGACCACGATTGAGATGGAAGGATACCATCCAACGCAGCATTATAGAAAGAAACCTGGACTGGGACACAGTGTTGGAGGAGGAGTGGTGGAAAGACCGAAGAAAGTGGAGAGGAACCATATTTGCCCCTACCCGGCTACAGCTGGATAAAGGGAAATGATGATGATGATGATTATGATGATTAGAAAGGTTTGTTCCCTTTGGGTACCCTATTCACTTTCAGAGGAACGAAGGGCACATCGAGTGAAATGGTGCCGAAAAATGCTAAAACAGTTTGAAAATGGGACTACGCATAACGTCAATAGCATCATTACAGGTGACGAAACTTTATTATTATTATTATTATTACAATGTCCCAACAAAATCCCAGAACAAGGTGTGGCTGTTTGAAGATGAGGGTACTCCTGTGACTGTGCGAAAGTCAAGGTCAGTGAAGAAAAGGATGATTGCACTATTCTTCACTAAACGGGGCATCCTGACTCGGGTTGTGCTGGAAACACGAAGGACAGTTACTGCGAAGTGGTACTGTGAGGCTTGTCTGCCTCAGGTCATTCAGGCTCTCAAGCAGCTCCGTCCAAGGTCACGGCTCAACACTTGGCTCTTGCATCACGACAATGCTCCAGCACATCGTGCTAATGTAACAACGGATTTTCTTGCCAGATCAGGGTTGACTGCTTGATCACCCTCCATACAGTCCTGATCTTGCCCCATGTGACTTTGCACTCTTCCCAGAAGTGAAGATGAAGCTGAAAGGGCAGTGTTTTGCATCTGACGAGAAGCTTCTGGCAGCATAGGATCAAAAGTGTGAAATTGTAACCGAAGAAAAGTGGCAGAGTTGGTTCAGTGACTGATTTTGACGTATGGAGAAGTGTATTGAGTGTGGTGGAAATTATTTTGAAAAAGTTTAAAGTGTTCACTCACATTGCAAAACTTTCCTAGCGCCCTTTGTAGGCAGCCCTAAAGATGGTTTTCCGTGGATGCCCATTTTCACACCAGTCAAATGCCGGGGCTGTACCTCAATTGAGGCCACTATCGCTTGTTTCCCACTCCTAGCCCTTTCCTATCATATCATTGCCATAAATCCTATCTGTGTCAATGCGACATGAAGCTAAGTTACAAGAATTTCATCTCAACTCATCAATGATTTGCATTTAGGGCTGTTGCCCAGGTGGCAGAATCCCTATCAGTTGGAAATTTATTGAGCATTTTCCTTGATAATTGATAATCATCCTATAAATGAATATTTGCCCTAATTTATCCTCTTGAATTCCAACTTTATCTTCATATTATGATCTTTCCTACTTTTAAAAGCTTCGGTCAAGCTTTTTCACTTACTAATGTCATTCCACTCCATCTCTCCACTGACAGCTTGAAATATATCACATATTACAAGTCATTAATCTCATTTTTGGTCCGTACTGACGATAGTGATTACATACAATTTACAAAATATACATTTAATGTTAACCTAGTCAATACTTACAATACTACATTCTGTGGTTAAATAATTATAAAAAATAGAAAGGTTGTGAACATGTTTCGCCCTTCTTAATGGGCATCATCAGCACAATCAGCACCTTAAAACAAATAATTACAATTTAAAACGTTTACAGTTATTGGTCATATAAAATTGGAATGAGATGTTGTGATGTTAAAAGTTATTTTTGATATCATGATTAGAAAGTTTGACGCGAATGTTACAAACACAAGTTAAAACTATTGTAGTACAATTTTACAGTATTGTCTAAAATATATATATCGCCATTCGTCTGGAATTGAAATGGATCCTCTTCTTTTAATTTTTGGTGAAAGTCAATGTTATTGTCGTGTTCACCATCAAGTAGATTTGAAGAATAAGATATGTATAAAACATTTGTTCCTATTGTAGAAATTAGGTCAGGAATGAACAATTGGTGTTATTTCTTGAGTTAAATTGGTTAAAACACTTTCAGGTGAAAATACGTTGAGATGGAATGTACGTTGAAAATTTATCCGATGTACAAGTTGGAATGGTTAACGCTATAACAGTAGTCTTCCAGATTGTTGTGTAAATCTCAATGGTTAGACTGCAAAGAAATATAAAAACGTATTTAATGTGTATGTATAAATAATGTATGTGATTGTACAGTGTTATAGGTTACGTAAAAATGGATACTTACTCGAATGCCGTGGAGTGTCTATCTTTTTCTGTTATTAGCGTCAGTCTGACTGGCGTTCCTGCTATGCGTATTGTATGGGTGTGGCGGAGGGAGGAGAGCGGGTTGAGGGAGGGAAGAATTGGGTGGAGTAATATGTATTGGTATTGGTACGGGAGGGGGATTATTTGGAGGGGGAATTGTAGGTTTAGTATTCGGGGGGATAAGTGGAGTAGTTGAACTGACAACTTTTAATGTATGCAGAATTTTCTTTTGATGTGGGATAACTGTTTTCAATAACTTAGGTATTAATGTGTATAAAGAACTCTTAATCTCCGTGTGCTGATGATGCCCATTAAGAAGGGCGAAACATGTTCACAACCTTTCTATTTTTTATAATTATTTAACCACAGAATGTGGTATTGTAAGTATTGACTAGGTTAACATTAAATGTATATTTTGTAAATTGTATGTAATATATCACATAGTCGAACATCTTATCTCCTTACTCCAAAGTCTTTCAGGCCCAAGTTTGCAACATTTTCGTAAATCTACTCCTTTGTTGAAAATCACCCAGAACAAATCGTGCTGCTTTCCTTCGGATCTTTTCTATTTCTTGTATTAAGTAGTCCTGGGGTGGGTCCCATACACTGGAAATATACTCTAATTGGAGTCTTACCAGAGACTTATATGCCCTCTCCTTTACATCCATACTACAACCCCTAAATACTCTCATAACCATGTAAAGAGATCTGTATCCTCTCTTAACAACCTTGTTTATATAATTACCTCAATGCAGATCATTCCTTATATTAACACCTAGTTACTTACAGTGTTCCCCATGGGGTACTATTGTCCCATCAACACAGTAATTAAAACTGAGAAGACTTTTCCCCTTTGTCAAACTAACATCTTAACTTTTCATCCCATTCACCATCATACCATTGGCTACTGTCCATCTCACAACATTGTCTAGGTCTCCCTACAGTGACTCACAATCCTGCAACTCATTTACTATTCTATACAGTATAACATTATCTGCAAATAGCCTTATCTCTGATTCCAGTTCTTTGCCCATTCATTTATATATACAAGAAAACATAAAGGACCAGAAATACTGCCCTGCGGTACCCCCTCTTAATTATTACAGGATCAGATAACGCTTCACCTACTCTAATTCTCTATGTTCTGTTTTCTAGAAATTTAGCCACCCATTCAGCCACTCGTTCTTTGTCCAAAAGCGCTCATTTTTGCCAGTAGTCTCCCATAATCTACCCTGTCAAATGCCTAAGATAGATCCATCGCAGTGAAATCCATTTGACCTCCTGAATCTAATATATCTGCTACATATTGCTGGAATCCATCCTACAAGTTGAGCTTCAGTGGAATAACCTTTTCTTAAAGCCCAACTGCCTTCTGTTGAACCAGTTATTAATTTCACAAACATGTCTAATATAATCAGAAAGAATTCTTTCCCAAAGCTTACATGCAACACATGTTAAACTGACTGGCGTGTAATTTTCAACTTTATGTTTATCACACTGTCCTTTGTACACAGGAGCTACTAAGCAACTCACCATTAATTTGATATTGCTCCTTCATGCAAACAGTAATCAAATAAGTATTTCAGATATGGCACTATATCCTAACCCACAGCCTTTAATATATCCCTAGAAATCTTATCAATCCCAGCTGCCTTTCTAGCTTTCAACTTTTTATCTTTTTGTAAATGCCTTTATTATCATAGATAAATTTCAGTAATTTGCCAATATTAGTCACATCCATCTGGATATTATCTTTATATCCAACTACCTGTACATACCGCTGACTGAATATTTCTGTCTTCTGTAAGTCCTCACATATACCAGGTGGTTCACCAGCACCTTATTTTTTTTTTTGGAGGTAGGTAACCCAACTAACGCATATATCATAATCATCTGAAAAACATTAGTACCTGCTTCTTTACGGCCTTAGTACAATAATACCATTTATATAATGCTCGCAAATATGATAGAAATCATTAATGTCAGTGTTATTTCTATTACGTAAACTATATTGAACATGGAAAACGATCACAGCTGCGAATAACACTATCTTATGTTTGGACAGAAAGTGCCTAATAGGACTACAACGTTCTACCAATGCACCGAGGCTCGCGGTAGCTAAGGTGGCTAAACCACGTGTCACTGCTGTTGCATCAGCCAAACTGTGTGATAGTAGGTGTGAATCACAGGCTGGTACGCATTTTTTTTTATTAACGCCGTTTACAGTGACTGCAATATGGCCGCATATCATTCTATTCAAGAGAGTGACATTTTATTTGATCTTGAAAAGGACTGTTTTATCCGATGTTACATAGCCACGTTGCATTGTGACATCATGGTCTGTAGGTAGGAAATAGGTACGTGCATATTCAGAGTAACAAGTGTTTGAAATGTTGACCACTTTACAGTGTTCATTTAACTTTTTATCATTATGGAGCATGTGGTATACATTTTAATTTGACTGTATTTCTTCCTTTCTTTCATTCTTAATCCATTTACTCTCCAGGGTTAGTTTTTCCCTCGGACTGAGCAAGGAATCTTACCTCTACTGCCTCAAGGGCTGTTTCCAGGAGCATGAGACTTTGGGTCGGGGATACAACTGGGGAGGAGAAAGCGGGTGTGGCCTTAAGTGAGGTAACATCCTGGCATTTGCCTGGAGGAGAAGTGGGAAACCACAGAAAACCACTTCAAGGGTGGCTGAGGTGGGAATAGAAACCCTCTATTCAGTTGACCTCCCGAGGCTGAGTGGATCCTGTTCCAGCCCTCGTACCACTTTTCAAATTTCGTGGCAGAGCCGGGAATCGAACCAGGGTCTCCGGGTGTGGCAGGTAATCACACTAACCACTACACCACAGAGGCGGACTCGACCATACTTTCTCCATAAATTAGCAACAATTCAATGTACTCTTCATAGGAATACATCGCACAGTGGGTAATTTCTAGCATCCAGGTGGCCAAAAATAATATTTTCAACTCTTGTCTTTGGTGCGCATTTTCTGTGAGTCGTGTTTATAAGACTCTTGGGTACAGTAATTAAGTATTGAAAAGTCACGCTGTCTGATTATCTAATCTCACCGAAGGCCTAAAGTGACTCTCCTCCGTTAGGGCATCATATTCTGGCGAGGCGAGCGATCAGTTGTTATTATTATGTGAGGGCTCAGTAAAGACGTAAGAACTAAATATTTCTTTAGCTTGCAATGTGATTATATTAGACGAAGGTATTTATTTTTATATAGTATGTAGCATTTTCTGAAAATTACTATATTGTTGTCCGAAATATGCACTTAAAATTCAGGTACATGGTGTCCAAGCGCTATCTAATTATACAAATTTGAGCTGACTTTCAAAATGGATTGCCTTTGATTTCTGCAATGAAAGTCTTTTGGATGAGTTATCTATACCTTAATGAATAGAAAACTGTGACTTTTTGCTGCGACCAGGTGCGACCATGAGAGTAATTAACTTTTTTTCAGAAGCCACGTACTCTGTAACCCGGAGGTCGGTTTTCGAGCTGTTGAGGAACAGCAGGGAATATAAGCGGAACGATGATATTGCGAATGTTGTAATTGAACATTTAGGCTTTGAGGATTGTTCCAAGGATATATCCAAGTCAATAAGGAAATCTGTCAGAATTTTGTGTGTTAAAATTCGATCACGTTGGACAAAATATAGTAGAAAAAGGGACAAATTGCTGAAGTACAATAAAAGCTGGTTCGAGCAGAGAATGAGCCTTGCAGACGGACGTGCATCACAACAATGTCAGGATGAGTCTGCTATTAACCTACTATAGCTCATTCCATGTTAAGAAAACAGTATTGTTCTTATGACAACAGGGTTGCCGTATCAAACAGCTCCGCTCAACACCATCACGGGAAAACGGCGGCACATAAATTTGTGAAATTCAGCATGTAAGTTCAAAACAAAATGCTGAAGAAACTAAGCTACAAATTACTTTTATGAACTGAAGGGGACGTGGGGTTTACAGGGACCACTTTTGGTTTGTACAGAATCAGAGGTAAACTACGGCACATAAGAAACCTCAGCACTGAAATAGCCTATAAGGCAAATTGCGAGAGAAAATAGACAAATAATTTTTTGGACCTGAGGGGCGGGTGATGTATTTAATTGAATTTAATACATTTATCCAGAGAATAAAAGCTAGAAAACAGACGCAGTAAATAAATACTTCAGATGACTACAAAAGATCACAGTATTAATGTTAAGGAAATAAATCACACACGTAGGCTTATCGCATAACTCTCATTCAACACAATACATTTACGCACTGATTTAAAGCCTAAAATACACATGCAATAAATAAATATTGTAGATGACTTCACTACAGAAGTTCAGAGAGGAAACGCGTCTATTTATTGATATCCGAAGCAAAGTTCTGACAATACCAATGATGGAAACCGCTAGTAGATTCTTCAGAGAGGCTTCCACTTCTGCGGATATTGCTGGAGTAGATATAAATTTAATAAACCATCTATGTGTCATCGTAGAAACTCTTTCGTGTGGGTATGCTATTGATAAAGTGACATTTGGCATGTACGCAAAGGAAACTATACAATTGTACTTACAAAATTACAAATTGTACTACATGCCTGTAACTTTGCACAAACTCTTAGGTCATGGCACTGTATTATACTTATTGGACACCTCTCCAAGGAAGCCCAGGAGACCAGGAATAAAGATAATAGGAAACCTTCCAGAAAGACACAAATACTGACCTTTCCCATAGATTGCTTATATCATCGGACCCTTATATTACCAGCTTAGGGAAATCAAGGAGGAAGTTGATTCCACTTTCACGAGAAGCGGTCAACTTACTGTCTGAGCCTCCTGTATCTGGTTCTGCCGAAGGAGACAATGAAAGTGACGATAGCGATTCTGATGTAACTGCATCTAATGAATAAATTGTTTGGCAAGTATCTGTTTTTAAACATTCTAAACAGCATGTCCCACTATTAACATCTATTTAATTTCTTAAAGCTATAACGAAAAATGATTAAAATGACAAAGATTACTAATTCTATTCCTGGCGTAGTAATTTGTTCTTTGTACTTGATTGACCACACACTTAATTGTCTCCAATAATAGCAGTTACATACTAAGTTTTATGCAAATCGGTACATTAGTTTCCGAGATACGATTTTTGGCTGGCTAGATTCCTGAAATTACGCACTGTGCATCGTGAGGAAATTAATAAGTGCTGTGATGTGACCTGATAGGTATGGATTATTATTTGTGTGCATTGAATTCGATAGGTTGTGGATTCGAATCCCATGCTGGTCATCCTGAAAATGGTTTTCTTCGGTTTCCCATTTTCACCACCAGGCAAATGCCGGGACAGTACCTTAATAAAAGACAAAGACCAATTTCCTTCCCAATCCTTCCCCTGCCCATCCTGAGAGGAAAGACGCCAAATCAGTGCGCACCCCTTAAAACCAATAGCAAAAAAATATTTATTATTATTATTGTATCCCCGCTAAAATAGAGCACCTCTGCCATTCAAAAAATTGACCTTATGCTGGATTTGAACCACTATGCTTCCGATACTGACACATCTTGTGCTCCAGCACTTAACCGATTCAGCCACGAAGTCAACATACATGATGCTTGCTAGAGATTTAGTACTTAAGTACAGTCCTTCCACCTCGAAAGTTAACATACGTTTCAAAGTTTTCAGTGAAGGTTTACAGTGTTCATTTAACTTCTTAACATTACAGAGCTCATGGCATAACCTATTAATTCAATCGTATTACGTGTACCTGTGTTATTTCAAGGTGCAATAAATCATTTTTGCAGAATGGTCCTTAGCATTTGGCACGAAATTGTGCAAAGTAGTTTCTCCTTTTCTAGGTCCATTGATCAATTTACAGTGATAACACACAGGTAGGGGAGAGCCTTATTGACTGACCATAAGCAGAAATTTTACTTTATTTGGTGCTCAAAAAACTAAATTATAAGGATCTTTAGGTTATAGGCATTAATTGGGTTTCCTATCTCCAAAAAAATAAGGGACTGGTGAACCACCCGGTATACTCCCCTTGTTCATTAATGATCCCTGGAATGTTCTTTCTAGATCCTGTTTATGCCTTAAAATATCTATATATATCTTTTGACTGCTCCCTAAAATTCATATAGCTGCAAATTATGTTTGCTATCATGTTATCCTTAACAATTTTTTCACTACATTCAATTTTCAAGTAAGCTACTTCAGTTTCTCCTTATTCTGTGACCATTCCTAACTCTATTTCTTCCTAATCTTCATCTCCTTCTCATGTCCTATACCGCCAAGGTCTAATTGCACTTTTTACCTTGCAGTAAGTCCTTTGTAAAAACTTCTATTCAATTTATGTAAATTGGATGGGCATTTTTGTTTTGTTTTGAAGGTAATGCTTTAGGCATTTTATCGATGTAAATTAATGCACCTTTACTTTATAAATTTTTATGTTATGAAGTGATAATTCAAAATCAATATTTTCTTTCTTTGAAAAAAGTATTTCATGATCAAAAACGTTAATAAATTTTTATGTTATGAAGTGATAATTCAAAATCAATATTTTCTTTCTTTGAATAAAGTATTTCATGATCAAAAACGTTAAGAAAAAATGTTGTTATCAATAACTGCATTATTTTAGAGAGGTGGTTTTTCCTATGCCACATATTAAAAATAGAACTTAATGTACAATATTACAGTTGCAATATTACATTAATAATTACAATAATAATATTATTACATTACATTAACGTGAAATTTTCTAATATTGTATGCAAATGGCTGCAGTTCCTGGTTTCTTTTAAGTAAAAAATGATTACTAAAGTCTATTTCACACAAACTGAGCACTAAAAAAATTCACTTTTTGCCTTAAAAATATGATACAAGAAACTATTTACTAATATTTACACATGTTTGTGACATGCTCTAGCAAATGTGCTTAGGGAGGTACAAAGGGTGTACACCCTTCTTACACTGTTTACAAATGTATCTGTTTTTTTCCTTTTACCACCTTGACTAGTACTAATCTTGCTGCAGACGGAACAGTTACGTTCTTTTTTTTCCGGTAAAGGAGTAAGGGGTTCGTTGCCCGCCTGCGGGAGCTGAATTGCCGTTTGGTCCCCAAGCCACTCAGCAGCAAGTTTCTCAACTAATGAAATTGTGAAGTCAAGTCTTGATAGTGGTTTGTCTGTATTATCTTTATACAAAATGTATAAAAATGTGAAATGTCACTTTTTTCCAATACTTTAGTGTCCGGCACTCATCTAAATAGCAGTATAGCATTTGATCTGATGAGTCAATACCGCCCATATAATTATTGTTCTGCTGAATAACAGATGGCTTGCTGGTTATAAATAGCTTGTTTCCTTTCTTCTTTGATTTCATTTTACTTTTTGCCTCGGCCTTTGTAGACCGAAGTACCAGCTACTGCTAGCACCTGGCAGCAGACTTCCTCCCGCCAACTACAACAAAACATCTGCTTCTACAAGGTTATCAGTGCTACCAACTTTAAAACGTTTTGTATATAGTTTTATTTAATCCAATACTAGTCCAAAACATGTATTATAGATTATTAAAACGAATAAATAACTTGGAAAATATTTTTCCCGGAATATCCAATCAATCAGACGTTCGCATTTTTAGACAACCTTGAACGTCTCATCAATCGGACATTGACGGTTAAAGAGTTAATCTCTATTTTCCTCATCTGCACTACAACTCTTCTCCTCGTACCTTGTAAACAGGCATCAGTTTGTAGTACTGGATGATAAAAGATCAGAGTGGAAAACTAAAATTACAGATGTCCAATAGGTATTTGGACCTCTTCTATGTATTCATTATGTTAATGGTATCGCTAATCATTTACACAACTGTATCCACCACTTCTATGCCACTTCGTTCAAGATAATGAATAACAATTTAAACCTAATGAACTCCTATGCCAGAGAGAATTTCCTTTTTAATTAATCCAGTTAAGACTTTAGCTATAGCTATTCTAAAAGACCTCCACCCCCACTTGTGATCAATGGTGTGGTAATCTCATAACAAAAGTCTGTAAAAAGCCTTGGTGTCATGAAACTTTAGATTAGAATGGACAAATAATTGATAGTTGCAGAAAAGAAAATGCTTCACTACACCCTCTCAAAATACATGTTGCTTCATATGAAAATAAAATTAATTCAGATGCTTGTGTTACCCATACTCAAATGATATGATATGTTTTAATAGAAAAAGTGTAGTTTATGTTGGAGGTAGGAGAGTAGAATGTATAAGATTTGTGGATGATATGGTTGTGATGGGAGAAAACGAACGTGAAATGATACAAATGTTAAAAACTCAACATGAAACTAGGAGAATAATGGAATGAAAATTAATAAGAAGAAGACCAAAAGTATGATAATTGGAGGAAAAGGTAGAAGTTGTCGTATTAGTATAAAAAAGCAAAGTCATCTCCGTACAAGCCATGAAGACCCTCGGAGGGGTGAAAGGTAAAGGCTTCCACTATTCGTAACCTTGGCACTTGATGGGGCAGAGTGGTTAGCTATACGCCCGGCCGCCTTTGCCCCCAGGAATTAACCTAGTACTAATTTTTGGTGTAGGCTGAGTGAACCTCAGGGCCATATGCACCTCTGGAAGTGGAAATCTCATTTCTTAAATTTTACGACTGCCTGATGGGGACTCAAACCCACGTCTTTCCGGATGAACCGAGCACACCTGTACCGCCTCGGCCAGGCAGCCCCTGTCGTATTAGTATAGGGGAAGAAGAAATAGAGCAAGTCAGTAATTTTAACTATTTGCGCTGTATGGCGCAGAGACCTGGACATTGCAAAAGGAAGATGAGAGAAGATTGGAGGCACTAGAGATGTGGGTATGGAGGAGAATAGAACAAGTGAAATGGGAAGACCGGATAAGGAATGAGGAGGTATTACGAAGAGTTGGAGAAGAACGAAGTATGTTCCAAATCATTAGAAGGAGAAAAATGAACTGGATCGGACATTATTTGAGGAGGGACTGTTTACTGAAAGAAGGAATAGAAGGAATGGTGAAAGGCAAGGATGAGGAAGGAAAAAATATCAAATGTTGGACAATATCAAAGGAAATAAATATTCGGATATGAAAAACTTGGTGCAGGACAGGCAACAGTGGAAGAGGTTCATCCCATGACAAGACCTGCCATAAGGCAGAATACATAGATGATGCTACTAAGGAACAAACAAAGAAACTGCAGAAGGCAACAAACTCTTGCATCTATTTTATTTTTTCATTCAAGTATGAAACTTATATCATCCCTTATTATGAAACACTCAGGTGGTTAAATGTAAAGAAAATGGGATATTTACTTCTATGCTAATTTTACAACTTTTGAATGATGCAACACTGCAGTATCTTTTCTCAGATCTTAGCTTCCTTTCCTCCACTCATCAGCATTACACCTGAACCAATTTCTCACTTACTATATCTATATACCGAGCTCAGTAGCTGCAGTCGCTTAAGTACGGCCAGTATCCAGTATTCGGGAGATAGTAGGTTCGAACCCCACTGTCGGCAGCTCTGAAGATGGTTTTCCGTGGTTTACCATTTTCACACCAGGCAAATGTCGGGGCTGTACCTTAATTAAGGCCACGGCCGCGCTTCCTTCCTACTCCTAGCCCTTTCCTGTCCCATCATCGCCATGAGACCTATCTGTGTCGGTGCGACGTAAAGCAAATAGCAAAAAAAAAATTCTATACCTATAAATCATACATCAGTGTACAATTGTTCATCTCTTGTGTCTGGTGATAGGCTATGGAATTCTCTCCCAGTAATAATAATAATAATAATAATCGTATGGCCTCAGCTACCTTGTGCAAGCATTTTAATTTGACGCCATCAGTTTTAACGTTCCATTTTACTGTGGTCCTACTAGATGGCAGAGTAAACCGTATCTCTCTTGGGCATCTATGGTTGAGTTTAAATGAATTTTGTTGGGTAAACACCAAGTGTGTAACTAGAGATCTTTTACATGCTAACATCGTACGGCATGGAGCGTCAAATGGACTTTATTCCACCCTTCAAAAATCCGACTAGCTCTGCCGGGTTTGATCCCGCTGTCTTGGGATCCGGAGACTAACTCTCTAGCACTGATCCACCCCAGGTAGCTCTGATCTTTCATTGAGAGTTAAGAACTATACTACATTAACCTTTTTTAAAAGATCTTGCTGGGATTTCCTCCTAAGTGCATAGCCAATATGTGAGAATAAAGGTCACAGTACTTAAGTAATTCCATTAATTATATAACTGCATGTTATGTTATAAGTTATTTGTTTTTATTGTTAGTATCTCCATTATCATCCTCAGTAGTCTAGTTATATACAGAATTATGTTTAATTTTTTTTAGTACAATTTGCTTTTACATCACACTGACACAGATAGGTCTTACGGCAACGAATGGATAGGAAAAGGCTAGGAGTTGGAAGGAAGTGACCATGGCCTTGATTAAGGTGTGAAAATGGGAAACCATGGAAAACCATCTTCAGGGCTGCCGACAGTGGGATTTAAACCCACTGTCTCCGAATGCAAGCTGAAAGCTACGTGATACAAACCATGCAGCCACTCACTCTCGGTTTATGTTTAGTCTATAGGTTATCATATCCCCTGTTTTTCACTGCAGATTGAACATTTGAACCTCTTCTCCACCATCATCATCATCATCTCATCATCACCCTCATAATCATTTCCTTATTTATAATAATAATGTTATTGTTTTTACGTTCCACTAACTACTTTTTATGGTTTTTGGAGATGCCAAGGTACCAAAATTTAGTCCTGTAGGATTTCTACCAACACGAGGCTGACGTATTTGAGCACCTTCAAATACCACCGGACTGAGCCTTTATTTATTTAATCCAACCTCTATTCAAGAATGTGGTTAAGTGTAAAAGCAGGCAGAGAGTATCTTCACTGCTTGTAAAAGCATAAATAAATAAATGTTTTTGCAAAATGACAATCTACACTGTTAAACTCAGAATTAAAGTTTTAAAACACCTTGTACATAGTACCTACTGAAAAATAAAAAAAATTGAGGCTATTTATTGATCTAATCACAGATGATGACGATGATGATGTTTACTTTCACAAAGTTTTATTTCTGTATTAATTATTCCATTATTATTATTTTAATGGGAATGTGTACACTTATACTGTAGATATCTTCTCCTCAGAACTGGTGATGGTTCATTAAAGAAGGATTTGAGTTTGCAACGTAATGCTTACAGATCTGAAAACGATTAAAATGATGAGAGAATTGAGATGAATGAACGCCTCATGTGTTTGCTAGGGTTCCTGTACATACAGAAATAAATGACACAGTGTGTCTTGCTTACCTCAAAGATCCACTAGCTTTGGCTAGAATCAAACCCACAATTTTGGGTACAGCTACAAGAAATTTGCATGCTAACCATTGCCATGGAAAATTTCAACTGCATGATTATATTCCAGGAAATTTTTGAAGCTTGTAGTTTTTAAATTCAGTCCTAATGATAATAATGTTTATCGTCTGTTCTTTTTCAGGAGAGATGGATATTTCATACCTATATGTGAAAGATATACCACTAAAATGGGACTACAGATTATATAGTTACTATTTTGGTTTAAAATATGCCCTTGGATCTATAGCATTGATTGTTGGACCATATCTGAAAAATGTATTTAATTTTGAGATATCCGATCATGCTATATGTGTAGTGGGCATATTATCCAAATTCTCAGGTTATTTATTGCTGGGCTACAGTTCCACCACCACACTGATGTTCCTAGGTGAGTTATTTCAAGTGTGTAACATTCATTAAATTTAAGATACTAGTGTACACTAAAATTAAATTTTGATTGCTTTCGTCAGGCATGTTTAATATTTTAGGAGTCTTTAGGTCTATGAAAAGTAGAGTGATTCCATGAAGATCTAATGATTGATTGATTAATTAATTAATTAATTAATTAGTATCTACACTGATTAATTTAATCCTAACTCCTACATAAATGAACATTTTTCTTTGAGATCTCTCTGTAGAGACTACATCTAGTAGTCAAAAATTTAATATTACTCTACTAGAATGAATGGGAAAACTATAGAAACATCAAATTTAATACATTGATAATTAATTGATTAATTGAACTTTAGGAAAACTTTCAACAAAGAAAACTAAACAATACTTCAGTAATCCTTCAGCATTCACTTTATAAAGGATTCATTAAATTTTTTAAAAAATTGCTAGAGTTAATTATTTTTGAAATCAGTAAAATTTAGGGGGAAATATATCTGAGGACATTTACCTTAGTATTCATGATTCCTCATAAGACATAAGTAATCACTCACAGTTCAAAATCCTCAATAACCAGTCAGGATAAATATACATTTTTGGAATGAATAGGAAATAATTTTTGTACTATCCTGTATATACATCTCTCTGTATAAGAATAAAATGGCATCTGTCTTCTGAAACAACTTCACATCTAAACTGCTTGGTGGAATTTCATGAAATTTTCCACAAACATTCTCAGAGGGATCTGTCAAATGACTGACTAAGCTTTATTTTAAAATATAAACCTGAAAATATATTGCTTGTGGAAAAAACTCATAATAGTTTACTCCCAGACCAGGTACAACAGTTACTTGAGCATACCAATGACACAAATTTATTGCTTTGATGGTGATAACCGACATATTGATAGTCTGTGATTTGCATGTGTGGTGAAATTATGTCGGCCTGTGTAGAGGGTTCCTACATGAAAAAATTTGTTAGTAAATTATTTACTAATTGACCTCAGATGTTTATAACAGGGCAAGTTCAAGACTGCTAAAAGCTTCAAAGCTACTCAAAAGACTGGGAGAAATTAAATTCAAATTTTCAACTTCCATTGCATTTTTAGTTTATCATTTAAAAATCAATAAGAATTTGAAATTTGAACCACAGTACTCTAAGCTTGGATAAATTTGAAAAATATTGATACCAAACACATACCTGCAGCATTTAATACAACCCCGATTTAAAGCATTACAAAAAGTTACATATTTTGGCTTAAATTTTTATATACCTACATTGCAAACAAGCTGCTGCCAGACTACATCTGTTTGTTTTTAGACTGGCTTTGCTGTATCGGAGTGAAAGTTGGGTGAACTCAAGATATCTTATTCATAAGTTAGAACCAACAGAAATTAAATTAGCAAGAATAATTACCGGTACAAATAGAAGGAAAGAAAGGCAGGAGATACACGCTAAGTTAGGAATAAACTCGATCAAGGAAACTGTACATGTTAACCTGCTTCGGTGGTGGGTTCATGTGAGGTGGATGTAGGGGGATAGGTTACCTAGGTTAACAATAAATAGTTTTTATGATTTAATTATTTATATGAGAGGTGTGGAACTAGACGACAGGTACAATATTTTTTGTTCCAAGATTTTATTATTTTATACATTGGTGAAATCGCCAACTACAACAAGTACATTTTGCTAGTTATTTTATAAAAAATTTGACCAAATTCTCCATATGTAATATATACGTGTGTCTTAAGAGTAGACTTGTAAGTTAAAGGAGTGTATATTTTATGCACTGTACTATTTTTTAAAATTGCATAATACACAGTTTAAAAAAATTAGGGGAACATGTTTTTGAATGTATGCCATGCTCCACAAAACAATACTTCACACTCGGGTAAATAACCAACTAAACCTTTATTCTTTGCCGTTGAAGTATACAAAAGAACATCAATGGATTCACAATAATTTTCAGAACACAAATGGAAATGTCCAAATAGGGGCAAAAACAAAGTGATAACAGGCCTCCAGGGTGGATTTTTATCACAGTTGGAGAGCTGTATTATGGTGTATGTCCTCCATGAGCATTTATCACAGCTTGGCACCTATGTGGCATGCTCCATATAAGTCGACGGAGGTCACGTTGTGGTATCAGGTCCCATTCTTCAATGAGAGCCTGTTTGAGGTCTTGGAGAGTCTGTGGTGGAACAGGATGCCCACGAAAACTTCTGTCAAGCCTATCCCACACATGTTTGATTGGACTAAGGTATGCAGCAACCAACACATGATGTAGCAGTATCTGCTTGATGTACCCCATATCGGTAAGATTACCACAGACGACGACAAGATCCATACCGCCATCAATACTGATGCCACCCTACACCATCACAGAACCTTGTCCGAATCAATCACCTTCCTGGACAACATTTGGCATGTACTGCTCACCACGGCATCTCCATGCACGTCGACGTCCATCACGCTGTGTCAGGGGAAATCTGGACTCGTCTGTGAGCAAACACAGGTCTCTATTGGCGAAGTTGCTAGTTGACATGGGTACGGGCAAACAGAAGGCAAGCTGTGCAATGTTGCTCCATTAAACGGGGCACTCGAACAGGACGTCTGGGTCATAAGGACACTTCTCTTAACCTGTTCCTTACTGTCTGATCAGACACCATGACTCCAGTGAGTCTCCTGAGGTCTTGTCGCTGTTCTCTGGCAGTTGCTGAATGCCGCCACAACACACAGATGGTCAGATATCGGTCATCCTCTGGGGTTGTCATGCGTCCACAATTTGTCTGACCCTCCTTGTGAACTAGCCTGTCTCATTGTAGTGATTCCACAAGCGTTGAATAACTAACAATAAAGTAGAGACCAATATTTTATTCCTAACTTGAACTTGAATGATATCTCTGAAAAACCCAAAATCTTATTTGATGTTGTCATTACGGTATTAAATAATGTTAAATTTCCCAAAAATAGCTTGTTCTTTCAGATCACCCGCAATACTTTGCCGAATTATCCTTCTCTACCACGCCCGCCTGACTCCGCCCCATCCATTACCCCTTTTTCCCTTCCCTCCTGACCAACGCCTCCCCCTTAACCTTGTCCTTCCTTCAAGAAAGTCTGATCCCTCAGTTCCTCTCTAGACTCCGTAATATACAGCAGGCCGATCGAGGTGAGTCCTTCACTGAAGATTAACTTTCTCGCCTTTTTCCCAATATCTTATTCAAATTTGGTTTATCTTTTTCAATCCCGTATTGGATTGGGAACCTTTTGTCATTTGACAACTTTAATATCCATACTTGTAACAAGATCCACTTGCTCAGTCACATTACGACTCAGCACTTCACCTCATGAAGACTGGTGTCACGAGTTACTACTAAGGCTAGGTACTTTATTTTCATCTTAATGTCAACTCACTACGGTGGAGCAGCAATCATACGTAAACATTTAAAAAATTTATCCTGTGGCTAACAATGCCACATTTAAGACTTTAAGCTCCACAAAGTGACTAAGATTTACTCAAATATTTGCAAAGATTTTCACCTTCTGTTTTACAAAATATGACTTACAAGTTCTCAACTTATGAGAATATCTTGAGAATGACTTTCTCCTCAAGCATCATCATGCATTGTATTTTATCTAACCATTGATATTTTAACCATTATGGTCCATAGATTGTATTTTAACACTGTGTATATCTTTGTTTACCTGCCCAATTTTGGCTGATGATGACGTCTGAGACGTTGAAACCAGTACCAAATAAAGTAATGTTGTAATTTTAAAATTAGCACCATATTTTGTATTGAAAAGGTGGATCTATTGAACTCTACTTTATTGTTTGTTAATCTCTATTCAATATGGACCAAAGATGAAGTTCTTAACATTAAACGTTGAATAACTGACGGAGAGACATTGAGATTCACCGTAACACGACGAAAAGTCCATCCTTCCTGGATCAAAGTGACGGCCCTTGTGACTTGAACCTCGTTAAGATATCTTATGGGATGTGCTATTTGATGTACAACGTGCTCATATGACCGCAGTAATCTGTGTACCACACAATGACACATAGACACACCGATATTTTCTTTGTTTTAAGAAGTTAGCTGACGGTTTAAGGCATGGCTACGCCTACAAACGGAGTATAACTTCGATTTGACATACCCTAAATAGCTGAGGTCTCAGGGTATGCTGTACGACCATTGGAACCCCATCTACCAAATTAACGTTCAAATACCAGACGTTACAAAACATGTTCCCCTAATTTTGCTTAACTGTGTAGTTTAAAATGAGATGGCGTGTCTTCATTTGTTACTCACTCACTTAAACTTTCATGTCAAGCAGTGTCCGGACATTCCATGTTGCAGTTATAAATTGTTTTCCTTGATTTTTTCGAGCGCATATGGGGTGACCCACTGGGTGCGGTCGCCCAGCCGGACAAAAGTGTGACTTCTGATGTTTAGCCCACCTTTTTTAGGACCTTCTGCATTTTCAGGGTGGGCAGTGGTGATCCTTAATGGCCTGCCTAAACACAGGTGCACGACCGAATTCCCAAGTAGTCACGATTCGTAGAAAGACAACCTACACGCACCTACTGCCAATGTGCAGGTCCAAACTAAAGGCTTCCAGTTTCACCCGAGAATCTGCCTCCAGCGTCCTTATCCCATCACCGTTGGACTTGGAGTGAAAACCGACAGCTGAAGAAAGTGCCTCTGGTGCGGATTTGTTTAAGGTGGATCACAGCTTGTCAGGAAGTGACCCACATACTATGATTTCGGAATCCTTCACCACGGCACATATGCATGAGACGTGGTGTCAAACACCAAAACTGCAATGGACTGCCACTGACTCGAGAAAATCTGGCATTTTATCTTCCGCTTCACTCACTGTACTGAAACCCATCTTCTCTGCTGAGTAATGGTGTTTCAGTAGCATTTCCTCTACTAAGGGACCATCGGCCCTCCTAAAGAGCCTCATCTGCCCAAAGCCATTGGCCTCTTTAGATTATACTCTTATTTATCCCCGAGTCCAGGGCTACCTCTTCTGCCATCTCCTCCATACTGAGTTGGTGCTGTCCACTCAGCATTTGGACGTTTATCCCATTGTGTCTTCATGAATAAGAACCTTACAATGCATACCAAGATCATGGTTTACCATGCTGTTGTCACATCAACACTGCTTTACGGTTGTGAAGCATGGACCCTCTACCGTCAGGATATCAGAAAGCTAGAGCACTTCCATCTGCAAAAGCTTAGATCCATCTTGAACATCAAACGGGAGAACCGGGTCACCAGCCTTGCAGTTCTTGATAAAGCACATGCTTAAGCATTGAGGTTAACATAATTGGCCACCATCTTAGGTGGATAGGCCACGACCATTGCATAAGTGAAACCAGGCTTCTTTGTCAACTTCTGTATGATGAACTTTGTTCTGGCCCAAAACCTCATGGAGCCCCTTTGAGGTATTTCAATGATCAGGTAAAGCATACTATGAAAAGAGCTGGAATTAACACTCAATCCTGGGATACGCTTGCTGAGATTCATGCACTTTGGTGCCACACTGTTTCTACATCCATTTCACTGTTTGAAGAGGAACGACAGCGACGTGAAGAGGATAAATGACAAGCACGGAAGCTCCATTTCCGTTCTCCCCGAACCATTTCATGTGATTTGTGTGGACGTATGTTTCATGCCAATATTGGGTTACTAAGTCATATGAAACATTCACAAAGCTTTGTGAGTGTGAAAATGTAAACTGCTGAAGAACAAAAATAGCGTCCATTTGATAGGTATTAGTGAAAGCTGGTTATCGCCATCAGTTCCAAACAACATGGTTCGTCTTGATGGCTATAACCTCTACCGCCATGATCGTACAAATAAGAGGGGTGGAGGTATTGTTCTCTACTGTAGAAATGACCTGAAGAGCCATGTCATTTGTACCTCATCGACCGGTGAATTGCCGAGAACGGAGTTTATGTTCGTTGAAGTAGTTGCTAGTGGACAGAAAATACTTATGGGAGTGGTTTACCGACCACCTAAAGTATCTTACTTGACCGAGTTTGAAACGCACCTACTTAACTTGCTACCAGCCTATCAACATATCATTTTATTAGGCGACTTCAATACAAATCTACTTACGAAGAAATACGATACTAAGAAACTAGAAGACTTATTTTCCTCATGTGACTTGACTATCCTTCCCTCTGACCCTACAAACCATGTACGTACTGCCAACAACATTTCCCACACCTTTATAGATCTCAAAGTAACAAACAATCCTCAGAAAGTGGTATCCCATGGACAAATTTCAGTACCGGGAGTGTCCACCCACGATCTTATATTTCTTGCGTACTCACTTCGCGTACCAAAATATAAACCTAGGTATATAACGTGCAGGAATATGAAAGATATCGACATCTATGAATTAAGACACGATGCCTACAATCTTCCATGGAATAGCATTTTAAATCTGACAGACATTGATGAAAAAATAAATACATTTAATTCGTTAATACACAATCTATACAACAAACTTGCACCGAAAAGACAGATCAGAACATCCCGCAAACCTAGTCCATGGCTAACCCCCGCAGTTAAAAATATGATGTCTCAACGTGGTGCTCTTTACCGACATTTCAAACGTACTCAGGACCCAAATGACTATGAACAGTATAGAATAATTAGGAATAAAACTAAACAAATCATCCGTAATCTTAAATTTAAATATGTTCGCGAATCAGTAACCTAAATACGGCTAGTGCCTGGAGGCATCTTCGAGCCATGGGCATAGGAAAAACACATGAACAGCTTCAGGTGCCTGACATTCCACTCGACGATTTAAATGAGTATTTCACGGAAGAGAGAGCTCAGTCTAATCCGCTTAACAGACCACACGTAAATAACGTCCCAACACCTGTCCCACAAAATCGCCCCTGCTTTGCCTTTCGTATCGTCAGTACTAATGAAGTTAAGAAAGTCTTGTATTCCATTAAATCCAAAGCAAGCAGTGTTGATGAAATTCCTATTACTTTCATACATAATATTATTGGCGCTATTCTACCCATTCTCACCCATATTTTTAATTACTGTTCTCAAAAACAGCACATTACCGACAATTTGGAAGTACGCCAATGTAATTCTAGTTCCTAAAAACCCAGGTTCGAAACTCCTATCCGATTACCGTCCCATTTCGATTCTCCCTGCTCTCTCCAAAGCGTTAGAAGGTTGGTACATGCGCAAATATTGGAATACCTTCAGGCTCACTCTCTTCTTGACCCCCTGCAATCTGGCTTCAAGAAGGGTCATAGCACAGCCACTGCCTTACTCAAAGTGACTGAGGACATCAGACAAGCAATGGACGAAAGACAAGTGACAATACTCACACTCCTTGACTTCAGCAGTGCTTTTGACACGATAAACATCCAGACATTGCTGATGAAGCTCAAATCGTTCTTCGGTAATATTGCTTTAAAATTTTTCACCGCATATCTCACAGATCGTATGCAATGTGTTACAGTACAAGATACTGCTTCTCAGTGGCGACTCCGGAAGGCAGGAACCCCCCAAGGTTCTGTTCTTGGCCCCCTTTTGTTTGTCCTCTATATAAATGATATCTCCTCTAAAATAAAGTACAGTAGATATCACCTCTTTGCCGACGACCTCCAGATTTACTGCCACTAAATGATATATCGAATGCAATAAGAGATATTAACTCTGACCTTCAACAACTCAGTGTGTACGCCAGTGAAAACTCTCTCCTCCTCAACCCCCAAAAAACTCAAACAATTATTATCGGTTCTCAGAAATGATTAAACATCATGTATAAAAATTATGCTATTCCTCCGGTGACATTAAATGCCACCGTAATCCCGTTCAGTAAGGAAGTGAAGAACCTAGGTATGACCCTAACTGAATCTCTTGACTGGTCTGCACATGTAAGAAATACATGTAGAAAGATGTACGCGACGTTACACCCTCTAAAACAACATAAGGCCATTTTGCCACAAGACATAAAGATAAAACTACTCCAAACTTTGATACTACCAATACTTGACTACTGCGACATTGTCCTCATTGATGCAACCCGTGAGCAAACTATGAAACTTCAACGAGCATTGAACTCTGGTCTTCAATTTGTTTTTAACTTGAGTTACGATGCTCACATAACCCCTAGCTACACATTTCTTTCCTGGCTGAAACCCGAGAGGCGACGGAAATTCCATGTACTTACGTTGATATATCGAACTCAGAAGGAAAATCTACCCAAATACATCTCTTCAAAATTCCATTTATTATCCTCATTCCATAATTGTAACACTAGATCTGGCACTTCCCTCGCTATTCCCGTCAACCACTCATCAATATATAACAGATCCTTCGTTGTGGCTGGGTCACGACTTTGGAATTCACTCCCAGCTGCTGTCAGGAACTCAAACTCAATGTCAAAATTTAAGACTGCATTGTGGTGTTTTTTGTCAATGTGGGGTGCTAATAAATATTATGTTCATACCAATGGCTAAAAGGACGAAAATCTTAGCATAGATAATAATAGGATGGTCGACCCACAACATCAAAGATCGTCAAACGGTAATCATTAGGACACCATAACGCTATAGGCAAACAAATGTTATTTCACTGGTGGTGACTTGTCGGAGCACGGAAAGGCATGCGCTTAATACCTCGTTGGGTCAAACCTAGTATATCAGACTTATTATTCATCAGTCAGCAGAGCCAGTGGACGCCACGGCGGGCTAACCGAAAGGGGTGTCCGTGGTAAGTACAATGTTCAAAAAAAAAAAAAAAAAGGGAGAAGGAAAAGGTAAAGAGTGAGAGAGAACGTACAACAAACCAAATGTAAGAAAGGAGAATTGATTTAAAATAAGTTGTATTTAAACTTCAAATGACTAGAATAGGCAGTGTATAACAAACAAAGAATGGGAATTACAAACATTTAACAAGGGCTCAGCCCGTTTGACAACCAAATTACAATCAAGAAGAAGAATAATTAAGAATACTTGGGAATAACGATTATGATTTTCAAGAAAAGCCCAAGACCAGAGTTCGACAGAATAAAACCAGAATCAGCACCTATAATAAGTTCACTACCTTTTTTTTAAGACACTTTGGTTAAGAAATAAAGGGGGGGTATATTTGAAAAATAATGATTTAAGGCCACCCTTACAATCTTCATTTAAAACCCAAAGGAGGGCAAGAGAGTTATAGCACGTCGGGAGACAGAAATGTTTACAACTCGATACCGGAAAAGAAGAAAGGGAAAGAAAAAGGAAGCAGAGTGAGAAGGGAAGAAGAGAGAAAGAAAAGGGGGGGGGAATCCTTCCAGGCTGCTTAAAAGCTATCACGTTGGCAATGTAAGCGACCACTCGGGCCTGTAAAAATGTTCATGATGTGGCAACACTTCTATCACTTGTCCAAGCACAGTTTATTTTGGCGTATGAGATAGATAAAGGTATCAGTCTGAAGGACTCAGTTAGAATGGAGACCATGAAGCCACTAAATAATTTAACATTCAAAGTTCAAATCTTGAGATAGACCACGAAAGATATAAAAGGTTGTAACATTTTGCTCACCCAGTCTGTTGGTAAACAATGCAGCTATTCACAAATAAAAGTAGGTAAAACGTCGCAACGGGCCAGCCGCTAGCGAACAGTTCCGCTCTCTCCACTCGTGTTGTTTTCCAACTCAATGTATGACCGCAGAAACTAAGAAATAGCTTGCTTATATAGGTGGTGAACAGATTCGAGAAGTTACTCGATGAAAAATACGTAGGTGTGACGTCACAACGAGGGAAGAGCAACAGTGCCGGAGAACAGGCCAGTTAGTGAACAGCTGGGCGAGCAAACAGATGAATGCAACAGAAGGCAGAAGGTAAGATGTAGTAGAGCGGTCGTAACATATTCCCACCACTCGGCGAATCCGAAGGATGGGGGAGATGACGATGATGATCCAGAGGCGGAGAAGAAATTCCCATGGTGACCACGGAAGATACCATCGCCGGAACTCGTAGAACGATGAAGCAGAAACGGAAAGCAAAAACCAAACAGGCATAAGCAGCGAAATAAAAAAAGAAAAAAAGGGAAGAAAGGGAAAAACGGATGGGATGGGATAGAGAGATAAAGAGGAAAAAAGGGGTATAAAGTAAAAAGGAAGAGAAAAGTGATATGGAGTGAAAGAGAGAATTACAAAAATATACATATATACATTAATAAAAAAGGAGTGGCCTTAATATATATATATGCAAAAGAAATAAATGTTTTAGAACAATATATGTAATTTATAGTAAAGTTTCCCATATTAGAAATCAAAAATGGAACATAAAATCCCCAAAATTTATATATGGGAGAGTCAGACATAGGGCGAGGGTGAGTTGGAGAGGGCAGAACAGAGTGAGCAAAAGGAAAAGAAAAAAAATATACAAGTATAGAAAACTCAAAATGGACAAATGAAAGAAGATAAATAACCTAACCAAAAGGAACAACAAAGGCAGCCTGGAAGAAATCTCTATCCCTAACCCTCAGGAACAGAAGGAGGAAAAAATTTCTTCATCTGAGAAAAATGAGCCTTTTTAACATCAGTAGGAGTGTCAAGGGATTGGAGGAGGGCAGTGGTCGGAGAGGGAAAAGAGAGGATACAGAAAGGGCCAATCCAGCGAGGGGAGAGCTTTGCAGATAAATTTTGAGAAGTAGAACTAATGGGGTGATTCTTTAATAATACAAAATCAGAAACTTGAAAAGATGGAGAACGGACTCGGGAATTACAAGCCTTACGGTGAAGATCTCTGGCGTGAAGAAGTTGTTGAAGGGCGTGATTCAGTTGAGTATCAGTAAGAAGATGAGAGGGGGTATCCAATAATGAGGATAAATTCCCAGATAAAGAAAGGGGGGTGTGTAACTCTCTGCCAAGAAACAACTTGGCAGGAGTAAAAGAGGTAGAAGAATTAATAGTAGCATTTAATGCCAAAACAAAATGGGGGAGTTCGGAATCCCAAGACTTATGGTCAGTAGAATGAAAAATAGAAAGAAAGGTTTTGAGATTTCGATGGTAACGTTCTACAATGTTACCCCGAGGATGATATGGGGAGGTAAAAACTTTCTTGATACCGTGAGAGAAACAAAAATTATAAAAGGCTTTAGAAGTAAAAATAGAGGCATTATCGGAAATTAATACTTTAGGAAGACCAATGATAGGCAAAATCTGAGTGGATAATAAATTAATAATTATTTGGGAAGAAATATTTCGTAACGGACGAACAATAAGAAACTTTGAAAAACCGTCGAGCAAAGTGAATATATAAGCATTTGCTTTTGAAGATTTAACTAATGGGCCAACAATATCAATATAGAATTTTTCAGCGGAATAAGTGGCAGGAGAAGCGGCATAGGTACCATAGGGTTGGTGGTTGAGTGGCTTATGTTTTTGACAAGAATCACATAAACGAACCCAAGAATATATGTCTTTTCTCATCTGTGGCCAAAAAATAAAGAGGCAAGACGAGCATAAGTTTTGGCCATTCCAAAGTGGCCCCCAACAGGGGAACCATGGAAATACTCAAAAATCATAGGACGTAAATTTGAAGGAAGAACGAGGCGAGAAATAGCACGTGGAGTAGGTTTAAAAATAAGGAGATGATTCTGCAAACGAAAAGGACCAGAGTAATTTGGAAGAGAAAGGTCTTGAATCAGCTGTTGACAATACGGATCTTGTTTCTGATGGTCTACACAGGACTGAAAAGAGAGGGAAAATTTGTAAGGGAGGAAATAGAGGTAATAGCATTAACAGGCAAAGAATCAATTTCAGGTTCATGGGATTGATTATCTTAAAAAAAGGCGGGATAAAGCATCTGCAACTGAATTATGGAAACCCGATACAAACTTGAGCGAAAATTTAAAGCGAGATAACCGAAGAAGCCAACGACCAGTACGGCCTATTTTAGGAGCATTATGAAGCAACCAGGATAATGCTTGATTGTCGGTATGTACTACAAATTCCCGATGGTCCAAGTATTCGGCAAAATGTTCAATAGCCAGAAGAAGCCCCAGAGCTTCCCTTTCGTAGACAGAATATTTTCGTTCTGCAGGAGATAAAAGACGACTAAAATAGGCAATGGGTAAGGTTTGGCCATTGCAAGTTTGTTGTAAGACAGCACCAAGAGCGACGTCAGAGGCATCAGTTGAGAGTTCAAAGGGGAGGGAAAAATCGGGGATTTGCAAGAGAGGGGCATGAGAAAGTTTTGATTTTAAGGTATCAAAAGCAATTTGTTGAGAATTAGTCCAATGAAATTTAATGCCTTTTCTTTTAAGGAGATTTAAAGGTTCCGAAATTTGAGAGAAATTAGGAATGTATTTGGCATAAAAGCCCACCATGCCTAAAAAGGAGTGCAATTGTTTCAAATTCTGAGGAGGGGGAATTTTATGAATGGCGGAAACACGGTCAGGATCAACAGCGACACCCTGTGAGCTGAGGATATGACCAAGAAATTTAATAGATGTTTGAGCGACAAGAACCTTGGAAGGGTTAACAGTCAAGCCAACGGAACGAAGACGTGTAAGAACTTCACGGACATGCAGTAGGTGAGATTCAAAATCAGGAGAATAAACAAGGATATCATCAATAAAAGGAAATAAATATTTGTACTTAAGATCGGAAAATAAAAGAATCAACAAAACGCTGCATGGTCTGGAATCCAAGATTTAACCCAAAAGGAACTTTTTTGAACTGATATAAACCATTAGGTGTAATGAACGCAGTGTAGCGAGAGCTAATGTCATCAAGGGGAAGCTGATTTTAAGCGGAGTTGAAATCAAAAATAGTAAAATAATGAGAATTAGGAAAATGTTGAAAAGCGGATTGTAATTTAGGCATCGGATAGGCATCATACAATATACGGGAGTTCAATTTTCTATAATCGACAATAAATCAAAAGGAGCCATCAGGTTTATTAACAATGAAGGCAGGAGAAGCATAATTGGAGGATGAAGGAACGATAGTGCCATCACAAAGCATCTTATCAATTAATTAATTAAGAATCTTCATCCTAGGAGGGCTGAGAAAATACGGAGAAGAACGAACCGGAGTAGTGTCAGTCAGATCGATATGGGCAGTGAAGTTCTTAACAGTCCCTAAGTTAGGGGTGATCACATCAGAAAATTCCTGGAGGAGAGACTGTACCTGATCAGAATAAAGGGAATTAATTGTGAGGGAGGAAGACTGATGGAAAAAGGGATAATCAAAGGGGTTTACCAACGGAACAGATTTAGATGAAAAATGAAAAGAAACCTGGGAATGAACTGAATCAAGAATGAGACCAGTGTGAGAAAAAAAATCAAAACCTAAAATGAGAGGAGACGATAAATGTTCAACCACAAGAAAAGTAAAAGGCCAGGAAAAATATTGCATTTTAATGTTTAAAGATATAGTGCCAAGGACATGAAGGGGTTGGTTTGATGCCGAAATACATTGCCGAGAAGAGGGAGTATACTGCAAATGAGGAAAATTGACTTTTAATGATTCAAAAAATGGTAAACTAATAAGGGATACGGCAGCACCTGAATCTAAAAGAGCAACCGATGGCAAATTATTCACAGTTATCAACACATGAGAAGTACATGGAAGAAAAGAAGCATTATATATACTAGAATAAAACTGAGGAACATTTTCAGCAGGAGAAAAAGTAGATGAAGGCAGGTTTTCCCCAATAATACGATGACTGCCTGACGACGTGGGTGGAAGGCGTTTCCCGAAAGTGAGGCAGTACAATACTTAGAAATATGTCCCTGACCTTTGCAACGAAAGCATGTTATAGTTGAACGATTTGTTGATGGAGAAGGGGAGACGGAAGGCGAAGGTAACGAAATAGGTAAGGGAGGGGGTACGATACCAGGTGGGGGGAATAGATGAATAATATGAAAGATCTCCTAAGGAATTAATGACATGAGACTGAGCCAAATTATATAACTGAAGCATGGTAGTGGGGGGGTTAAGTGCATCAAGGAGCTGACGAAAGGAAGGAGCAGCTTAAAAACGGACAATTGAAATTAATTCAGAAGTATTATAACCAATGTTCAATACATCACTATAGGTAGTAATAGAATCAAGATAGTCATGTGTAGATTCAGTAGGTAGTTGGTGGCGACGGACAAACTCAGTACTTAATTTGTAACGAATCTCATATGGCAAAAAATAATTGTGTATTATAGTCCGTAAGTGAAACCATGAAGAAAAATTAGACATATTATCAAGCCAAAATTTTGAAAAGAAACCAGTAGTTTTAGCCGACAAAAGACCGATTAATTGAGGAAAGGAAGCAAGTGTAATATTTAAAAATTTTCTCACAGAGAAAAGCCAAATGGTCAAGCTGCGAGGATCAGTAGCCTGTAGCTGAGGTACAAGAAGCAATGACTGCTTAACTATCTGAATATTAAGTGCACTGGCAACAGAAGTAAGATGAGGGGAGGAAGAAAAATGGGATGGTGGAGACGGAAACATTGCATGTTGAGCAAGGACTGGAGGAGATTTTATGTCATCAGAAGAATGCATTAATGAATCAGAAGAAGGAGAGAAAGAAATCAAGTCCCCGACAGGAGGGTTGGGTAAGGACAAATTATGATATGAAGGAAGTGGTGAAGAATTAGAACTGTCACCCAGAGGAAAGTTATCCGAAAAACATGCCATAACGATAAGTAAAAGAAAAACAGAGCGTATAATTAATAGAAAAGATTGTATGCTACCATTTGTGGTGTTTTTTGTCAATGTGGGGTGCTAATAAATATTATGTTCATACCAATGGCTAAAAGGACGAAAATCTTAGCATAGATAATAATAGGATGGTCGACCCACAACATCAAAGATCGTCAAACGGTAATCATTAGGACACCATAACGCTGTAGGCAAACAAATGTTATTTCACTGGTGGTGACTTGTCGGAGCACGGAAAGGCATGCGCTTAATACCTCGTTGGGTCAAACCTAGTATATCAGACTTATTATTCATCAATCAGCAGAGCCAGTGGACGCCACGGCGGGCTAACCGAAAGGGGTGTCCGTAGTAAGTACAATGTTCAAAGAAAAAAAAAAAGGGAGAAGGAAAAGGTAAAGAGTGAGAGAGAACGTACAACAAACCAAATGTAAGAAAGGAGAATTGATTTAAAATAAGTTGTATTTAAACTTCAAATGACTAGAATAGGCAGTGTATAACAAACAAAGAATGGGAATTACAAACATTTAACAAGGGCTCAGCCCGTTTGACAACCAAATTACAATCAAGAAGAAGAATAATTAAGAATACTTGGGAATAACGATTATAATTTTCAAGAAAAGCCCAAGACCAGAGTTCGACAGAATAAAACCAGAATCAGCACCTATAATAAGTTCACTACCTTTTTGTTTAAGACACTTTGGTTAAGAAATAAAGGAGGGGTATATTTGAAAAATAATGATTTAAGGCCACCCTTACAATCTTCATTTAAAACCCAAAGGAGGGCAAGAGAGTTATAGCACGTCGGGAGACAGAAATGTTTACAACTCAATACCGGAAAAGAAGAAAGGGAAAGAAAAAGGAAGCAGAGTGAGAAGGGAAGAAGGGGTGGGGGGAATCCTTCCAGGCTGCTTAAAAGCTATCACGTTGGCAATGTAAGCGACCACTCGGGCCTGTAAAAATGTTCAGTATGTGGCAACACTTCTATCACTTGTCCAAGCACA